>NC_092873.1:315116216-315424091 GCF_028372415.1 Notamacropus eugenii | reverse complement strand
ATTCTACTATCTGTATGTATAGACTTTCTTAGTTTGTAGTCATATTAGACAGACTTTCTCTTTTTTATCTCTTCCTACTGGATTTTCTTGGCAACATACAGGAATACTATTTTTTTAGTCTGTGATTTTCCTGATGTTAGTTTCAATTTTTTTTAAAATTGATGCTATGGTCCTCTAAACAAACTACCACATGATCTGCAGAAAGTGATAATTTTTTCCTTTTTTGTTACTGATCATTTCTTCAATTTCTTTTGTCATTTCTAAAGCTAAAATTTTTAGCAATTTATCAAATAGTAATGGTAAGAATGGACATCCTTACTTTACCCTTGATGTTGTGAGAAAGTTTTCTAGATTATTCAACTTCCAAATAATGTTGAATCTTGGTTTTATATACATGGTCATTATGTTATTAAGGAAAAATTCATTTATTGCCATGTTTTCTAGTGATTTTGACAGAAGTGAATGTTATATCTTGCCAAAAGTTTTTTCTGCCCCCGTTGATATTGTCATACAATTATTTTCTTGTTATTGATTATAGTGGGGCCAATCCTGAATTCCTAATGTATGTCTAACTAGGTCATAAGGTTTCAGACACATTTCTCATATTGCTATAGTTAATATTTTGTTTATAATTTTTGAGTCAAGGTTTAGTAGTGATATTAAACTATAATTTTCATTCCCTATTTTGACTGTCCCTAGTTTACATATGAAGACTGTATTTGTATGGTAGAAGGAGTTTGTTGGGCTCCCTTATTTTCCTAATTTTGTATATGGTATGTGTATGATATTTGGATTAATTTTTTTTGAAACTTTGATAGATTTTGGTTGTAAATTCATCTTGTTCTAGGGTTGCTTTCTTTTGACATTCATTTACAGCCTTTTAATTTTTTTTTCTGAGATCAAATTGTTTAAATTTTCTCTTTTTTATTCAGTTAGCCTGGGCATGTCATTTAAAAAAAAATATTCGTTCATTCAGTTGAAGTTTTATGGTACATAGTTGGGCAAAATAATGTCACATTTTAATTATTTTCTTCATTTATTGTGAATTGTCTTTTTTGATGCTGGTAATTTGATTTGCTTCTTTAAGAATGCTTTTAATTTTACTTATTAATTCAGTGTTGTATTTTTTACTTTTAATTTTCATTAGGTTCCTATTGATTTCCATAACTTTTTTTAATCTGTTAGTCTTCTAGAATATTTTAAAGTTGCACAATTACTTTGCTGATCGGTTTGTTTGTTAATCAAAACCTTTAATGGTTAAAGTTCTTCCCTAAGGATTGCTTTTGCCTTCATCCAAAAAACATCATTTTGTTTCATTTTTTTGTTGTCCTTAATATCTTTGATCTTTAATGTTTTCTTTAATGGGAGGGAGGAAATAAGCATTTATTTATTGCCTAGTACATGCTAGGCACTGTGCTAACTACTTTTTACAAATATCTCTTTTTATCTTCTCAACCCCCCTACACAGGTGGTATTATTATGCTTATTTTACACTTGAGGAAGCTGAGACAAACAGAAGTCAAGTGCTTTGCTTAGGATTACACATCTAGTAAGTGTCTGAGGCCAGATTTGAACTTAGTACTTTCTGATACCAGATGCAGCACTTTATCCACTGCACCAGCAGCTACCTGTAATAACTTCTTCAGTGGGTCTTTAGTAAATATAATTTTGTTGCACTATGGTTTTTTAAAAGATGTAACCAGTGCTTCTGCTTTTCTGCTCTTGCTTTTAAGGCTTTTAAACATTAATATATCATCAGTTTTTTAAAGGAGACTTGCACATCTGAAATTGTATATTTCTCTTTATTCCCTTTCAGTAATTACCCAAGATCTAACATATGTAAGATTCAGTTCCTTCTTTCTGGTTTTGTTTTTTGATTTGTTTAGGTCTGAAAGAATTACACTGTATACCCCCACCATTATAATTTTGATATCTACGTCTTCCTGCAGCTTATTTTTTTTTCTAAGTATTTAGATTCTGTGGTATCTGGTGCAAGTTTGTAAACTGTTACTATTAATTCATTATCTATGTCACCTGTTAGCAAAATGTAGTTTCCCTGTTTATCTCATTTACTCAAGTTTTTTGGTTTTTTGCTCCTGCTTTTTCTGAAATCATGATTTCTATCTTCCCTCCCCTTTTTGCTTTACCTAAAGCATAATACATTTTGTTCCAGCTCTTTAATTTTAATTCTATTTTTATTTAAATTATGTTTCAAATGTGTTTCTTGTAAGCAACTTATTTTTGGATTCTGCTTTCTGGTCCCTTCTGCTCTTTCTCTTATTTTGTGGATGAATTCATTCTATTTACATTGATAGTTACAATCCATAATTACACATTTCCCTTCATCTTTATCTATTATATTTTTTTCTATCTTTGATGCCTCCTTTGTAAAAAGGAAAACATGGGTGGTAAGGGATAAATATCCTCAGCACCAGTGCTCTGAAATTGATTCCTTCTAATCCTGTTCCTTTGCCCTTTTCTCTTCTGCTTATGCAACAGACCAAACTTTTAAAATTTTACTTTATGATTCCCCCCCATTTGCCCTCACTTTTATTACTCCCTTCTTCCTTCCCCCTCTTCCCTCCTATTTCACTACTGAGTTGAACGTGTTTCTATGCCAACCTTTTTTGTGTAGGTATTCTACCTTCCTTTGACTCATTCAGAAGAAAGCGAAGTTCAAGTACTGATTACTCCACTAACCCCTTTCTTTTTCTATCGTCATCTACTTGCAAACTCCAGTAATATAAGTTCCTCTATACTTCTTTCTTTCTTCCCTAGGATTTTTCTTTTTCCTGTCCTTTCCATTCATCTTTTATGCAAATCAAAGTCTGAATTTCCTTTTGATGCTTGAAGATATTAGCTTTTGTTTTGTCTGTTTATTTATATTTTTAAAATTTTTGTACTAAATAATATTTTATTTTTTCCAATTACATGTAATGATAGTTTTCAAAATTCACTTTTATAGGATCTTGAGTTCAATTTTTTTTTCTTCCTCTTCCCTCCACCCTCCCCAAGATAGCAAACAATCTGATGTAGGCCATACATCTACACTCATATTAAACATATTTTTCCCATTAGTCATGTTGTGAAGGAAGAATCAGAACAAAAGGGAATAAAACATAAGAAAGAAAAAAAAAACAAAAAAAAGTGAAAATAGTATTCTTTGATCTACATTCCATCTCAATAGTTCTTTCTCTATATGTAGATAGCGTTTTCCATCATGAGTCTTTTAGAATTGTCTAAGATCATTGCATTGCTAGAAGAGCTGTCTGTCAAACTTGATTATCACACAGTATTCCTGTTACTGTATACAATGTTCTCTTGGTTCATCTCACTTCAGTCAGGATCAGTTCATGTAAATCTTTCTAGGTTTTTTTGAAATTCTCTTACTCATCATTTTTATAACATATTTTTATTCCATTACATTCATATACCACAACTTGTTCTATCATTCCTCTCTTGATATATTCAATTTCCAATTCTTTGTTATTACAAAAATAGCTGCTAAAAATGTTTTTGTGCATGTAGCTCCTTTTCTCTTTTTTATGATCTCTTGGGATACAGACCTAGTAATGATATTGCTGTACTAAAGGGTATGCAATTTTTAATAGCCTTTTGGGCATAGTTCCAAATTGCTCTCCAGAATGGTTGGATCCATTCACAACTTCACCAACAATGCATTAGTGTTCCAATTTTCCCACATTTTCTCCAACATGTATCATTTTCCTGTTTTGTCATGTTAGCCAATTGGATAGGAAGTGGTAGCTCAGAGTTGTTTTAATTTGCATTTCTCTAATCAATAAGGATTTAGAGTATTTTTTCCTATGACTATGGATAGCTTTAATTTCTTCATCTGAAAACTGCCTGTTCATGTCCATTGATCATTATCAATTGGACAATGTCTTGTATTCTTATAAATTTGACTTAATTTCTCTATATATTTCAGAAATGAGGGCTTTATCAGAGACACTGGCTGTAAAAATTGTTTCCCAGATTCTGATTCCCTTCTAATCTTGATTGCATTGACTTATCTTGTACCAAAACCTTTTAATTTAATGTAATAAAATGATCTATTTTGCATTTCATAATGTTTTCTATATCTTGTTTCATACTAAATTCTTCCCTTCTCTATAGATTTGACAGGTAAACTCCTCTTTATTTTCTGAATTTTGCTTATGGTATCACCCTTTATGTATAATTCATGTACCTATTTTAACCTTATCTTGTTAAAAGGTGTAAGATGCTAGTCTGTGCCTAGTTTCTGTCATATTATTTCCCAGCTTTCTCAGAAGTTTTTGTCAAATAGTGAGTTCCTGTCCCAGGAGTTGGAGTCTCAGTTATTGCTTAATATGTATTATGTACCTAACATATTCCACTGATCTACTACTCAATTTCTTGACCAGTAACAAGTAGTTTTGACAATTGCTGCTATATAATACAGTTTTAGATCTGGTAAGGGTAGGTTACCTTCTCTTGCATTTCTTTTCATTAATTCCCTTGATATCCTCAATTCTTCCAGACAAATTTTGTTGTCATTTTTTCTAGCTCTATTGGTATGACACTGATTAAGTAAATTAATTTAGGTAGAATTGTCATTTTTATTATATTAGCTCAGCCTACCCATGAGCAACTGGTATTTTTCCAATTATTTAGATCTGACTTTATTCGTGTAAAAATTATAGTGTTCATATAGTTCTTGGGTTTGTCTTAAGAGACAGATTCCCAAATATTTATATACATATACATATACATATATATATGTATATATATATATATATATATATATATATATATACACACACACATATACATATACATATATATAATAGTCCACAGTTATTTTAAATGATATTTCTCTATCTCTTGTTTCTGGACTTTGTTAGTAATATATAGAAATGCCAATAATTTATGTAGGTTTATTTTATATCCTGCAACTTTGCTAAAGATTTTTAGTTGATTCTCTAGGATTCTCTAAGTATATCCTATCTGCAAAGAGTGATAACTTTGTTTCCTCATTGCTTATTCTAATTCTTTTGATTTCTTTTCCTTCTCTTATTGCTAAAGCTAACATTTTTAGTACAATACTGAATAACAGTGGCAGTGATGTACATCATTATGTCTCCTCTTGGCCTATTGGGAAAACCTCCAGCTTATCCTCATTGCATATAAGGCTTGCTGATGGTTTTAGAGAAATGCTAAGTTCTCAAGAGTTACAAATATCATCTTCCTGTGCAGGAATGTAAACAGTTTCACCTTATTGAGTACCATTTTATTTTCTTTCCTGTTTACCTCTTTATGTTTCTCTTGAGTCTTGTATTTGAAGGTCAAGTTTTCTGTTCAGTTCTGGTCTTTTCATCACAAGCGATTGAAAGTCCCCTATTTCACTGAATATCCATCTTTTCCCCTGTAAGATTATGCTCACTTTTGCTGGGTGGTTGATTCTTAGTTATAATCCTAGCTCCTTTACCTTTTGGAATATCATATTCCAAGCCCTCAGATCCTTTGATGTAGAAGCTGTTAAGTCCTTGAGCAATCTTGATTGTGGTTCCATGATATTTAAATTGTATTTTTCTGGTTGCTTGCAGCCTTTTCTCATTGACCTGGAAGCTCTGGGATTTAGTTACAATATTCCTTGGAGTTTTCATTTTGGAATCTCTTTCAGGAGGTAATTTGCGAGATAGATCTTTGATGTAGATATTTCAAGTCTCCTCAGATTAAAACACTACTCCATCCTATCATTCTGCTGGTTTCACATTTCCAGTATTTGTTCCAGGGCACTATTTTATGGTTTTATGGCAGTCAACATGGGAGAGCTACAGCAATTTGTTGCTTACTCTGCCATCTTGGCTCTCAGAAGTCTTGATGATGTTAACTTTCTGAGACACTTGTAACTTATCTCACTATTAGAATGAAAATAGTTTATCCTTTCATTGTCTTTTATGGTTGTTCATAGATATTTGCCTCTTTACAGCATAGTAATATTTAATTACATTCATAAACCACAATTCATTCAACCCTTGCCCAATGATATAATACCTCCTATGATCATAAAGGTAAGAAGGATATGAAACCAGGTGTCCTTTCTCCAAGCTCTGCCCTCTATCCAATGAACTTCATTCTTCATTCTCCTTGAACTTTATACAGATTTGACACTTAACCACAGCCCTGCTTACTGATATTATCTCTTTATTTTGTTGCCATGACAGTACTCTTCTTTGACTCTACTACTCCCTCCACTGATTATTTCTTTTCTTCGCTGGCTCCTCTTTTGACATTCTTGTACATCTACAATATTCTCATCCCTTTCCATAACTTTAACTTCTATGAATATGCCTTCCAAATCTCTATCACCAATTCTCATCTCTCTTCTAAGGTCCAGTTCTACATTCCTAATTACCTATTGGATATTTTGTTGTCATTCAGTTGTGTTTAATTGTTCATGACCCCTTATGGAGTTTTCTTGTCCAAGATTCTAGAGTGGTTTACCATTTCCTTCTTCAGTGATTAAAGCAAACAGAGATTAAGTGAATTGCCCAAGGTCACACAACCAGTAAATGTCTGAGAGGAGATTTAAATTTAGGTCTTCCTGATGCTAGGCCCAGCACTCTATCTAGTGAGCCACCTTTCTTAATTGGACTCAGTAGGACTCAATAGCTGCCTACTGGATGTATTCAACTATTTATGTTACATACTTCTCAAATTCAGCATATGCTTAACTGAAATCCTCATCTTCCTGTTAAAACCAACTCCTTTTGCTAACTCCTTCCCCTCACCTCACCCCACACATCCAATCCATTGCCAATTTCTGTTGATGCTATCTGAACAATATGTCTAATATCTGCCCCCTTTTCTCCACTCACACAATCATTAACTATAGTCAGACCCCCATACTCCCTGCACAATTACAATAGTTCCCTAACTGGTCCTGCTGCCTTCAGTTTTTCCCCTCACTAATTTGTTCTTGACCAATCTTCCTAAAATCTCGATATTATGGGAATTCTGGGAAGAACAGCACATTAAATCATTGCTTGTGAAGCTGTCAGTTTGATTTAACCATTCCAGAAAAAAAAAATTGAAATTAAGAAAGAAAATTAAATAAATTATTCATGCTCATTCTTCTACTGGGTAAAAGGAGGTAGGCTAGTCACTTAATCTCTCTCGACCTGTTTCCTCTTTGTTAAAATGAGGAATATGGATAACTTCCAAGGATTCTGTGATCTGCATAAGTAATTGTAAGATGGTTAATGACAGCAAAAAAAAGACTTTACATTAAAAATATAGCATTATCTATGATTTTAAAAGCCAAGAACAAAATGCCTACTACCCAACAAGCATTCATGAAGAATGTGTCAGGCATTCTGTTAGGCAATGGGGATACAAAAACAAAAAAAGAAATGATCCCTATTTTCAAGAACCTTATATTCTAATGAGGAGACAATATGTACAAATATAAATACATACAGAATAAATATATGCAGATCAAAAACAATATACATACAAGGTAGTTGGGAAAGGAGATCACCAATACTTGGAATCAGGAAAGACTAGGTGCTGGTGCTGATTGTTGAAGGAACAGTGGTGGCTTCTATGAGGTAGAGATGAGGAAGGACTGTATTCCAGGCATGAACAAACCCAGTACATAGGCACAGAGACAGTTGATGCATTACAATGTGTGAGAAACAGAGAAAAGGCCAGTTAGACTGAACCTGGAAGTAATGTAAAATGAGACTGGAGAAATTTATTGGAGTCAAGTTATGAGAGCTTTAAAGGCAAATATTGTCTATATTTGATTCTAGAAGCAATAGGGAGCCACTGGTATTTATTGAGCATAGGATGACATAAAATAACAAAAAGTCATGTACAGATCTATATTTAAAGAAAAGAATATTAGCAGCCATATAAAAGATGGATTAGAAGGAAAAGGGACTTCAGCCAGGGAGACACATTAGGAGGTCATTGTAGTAGTGCAGGAAAGAGATAATGAAAGTCTAAATGAAGGTGATAGCCATAGAGTAGAGAGAAGGGAATGAGTATAAGAAATATTGTGGAGAGACAGTTTAACATTTATTGTGTTAAATTTAACAACTTATTGTATTTATGTGTATAAGGAACAATACATTGATAAAACAAAACTTGGCCCCCTGTCTCTACTCCCATGCAAGTTAAGTTAGTTTTTCTTTAAAAGGTATTGAAAACATCCTTGAGACTCAAAAATCTCAAGGGACTTCTCAGAAAATTGACATTACTTCCCTGTTATTTTTAGTATAAATAGTCACAAGAAGCTCCAACTATTCTGATAATTATATGGTAGATTATAACAGACAACTCAGAGTTAGGGTAGCTTTGCTTAACTAAATCAGCCTGCAATATCTTCGCTACATAGCCCTCCTTTTCTTAAGTAAATCTCCTTTTCTTCATTTTGAATGAACTATGAGTGTCTGATTTCAGTCTAATATCAGACCTAAAGTGACTCAAGCCAGTCTCAAAACAGAAAGCATGTATAGTGTTACATTTGAAAATTAAAGTAAATTGAGGTACAAAGTTTTAAGCACATTAGATTTATTGAAAAGACTAGCAAATATGAATAAAAGAGGTTCTCATCTCCCCAGTCAGTCAAAAGACCCTGAGGTAGGAGTTACTAGCCTTCATGTAGTTTTAGAAAGTACAAGCTAATAAAGAACAGGAAGCATAAAAAATAGGATTGGTTACAAAGTCTGAAGTACCATAGATGATGAAAAACAATGTGATTGGATTGAAGTCAGGAATGCAGGACTAGCAATAATCCCTCCTTCCATCTTTTTACCATGGAAAGCTCATTGTTGGTGTCCACCTTCATATATGGCAGTCTAGACTTTCTTGAAGAACAGCCAGAGTTATAGAGATAACAGGCTTCCTGGTGGCCATCTGCATCTTTCAAAGATTGTTAGCAAAATAATAAATCTCCCATAATTGTACACAGACAGCAAGAAGCTACCTTTGAATTAAGGTGATTAATGGAACAGCTTAGCCTAGAGAGGAAAGTTGAACTTCTGAACTTAACTCAGAGACAAGCAACATAACTTAAGCAATTTTACAACATATTGGGGATGATATAGAATAGAATCTATTACAAGATGGAATCACAATCAATTTGGTTTTGTCAATAGCAATGGAGCACACATTTGTTTTCCCTTGGTCTGACCACATCATGACAAAACAGTAATATGCAAAGACTATTAAAAATAAAAACATACTAAAAGATAACAAACTTCAAGTTAAATATATTGGGCAAAGTTTATGCTATCTATATTATCAGTGTCCAAATCTACTTCCATCTCTTCAGCCTTTTTCTCATCTCTCTGCTTTAGTAGGGACAAAGGCACTAGTGCAGCTAGTAAGCAAGTAGTCCACCTAGGGTATGGGGATTCATAAAGAAGGGTGTGTGGCATGTGTTTTTCTGGGAGTGGTGAGGTGCTATTATATAATTTGATTTAGTAGTCATCAATTTAAATATATATCATCAACACAAGGCAAGTACAGTGAATTCCATCTAATTGTATTGACAAGAAGTTGAAAAAAAATTTATAATGTTTTTCTCAGCATGTAAAATACTATTAATACATCACTATCACCATTGCCACTACCAACACCAACACCATTACCCTCTCTTTAAAATAAACTGTCATTAGTATTAACACCATTCTTTATTATAAATATGGGATAACGTGAATGTCCTGATTTTCTAAAAGAGGAATGTAAGGAGGATATGGAAAGCAAGAGGAAGGAAAGGGATGAAGTCAATAAACAAGCCAGTAAGCTTAAACTTGACTGCAATTCATGGTGAAACTGTAGAACATATTAAAGTGAACATTTATGGACATTTTTAAAAGAAGAAAGTAATTGCTTAGATTTTAGGCAAACATTTCATAAAGTATGCCAGGCAGTACTTGTGGAATAGATGGAGAAATGTGGACTAGACAATAATATAATTTAGTGGGTTCAGGACTGGTCAGATGAATCATCAGATTTCTTAATTGTTATTTAAGCTGGTGTGAACTTCAGGTTTTTGATGGTGTAGGCAAATAGGAAAGGCTGGAAATCTCTTTAAGTGCATTTAGAAAGGCATAATATGCAACAAAAAAAGAGTTATTATAGCATAGTGAATAGTAGGTCAGGTTCAAATCCTGCCACATACTAGCAATGTTAGCATTGACTGGCATTCAGCATTGCTCCAGGAAGCTTTCAAAGATCATAAATTACAGAGAGTTGCCAATCTGTATTGATGGAGGAAATTTACATAGTTCCCTAAAATCACATTTTAGACCTCCCCAAAATAGCATTCAAGACTAGGGAGAGGATAGTCCTGCTGTACTCTGTTCTAATCAGGTCACATCTAAAGTATTCATTCTGACTACTACAATCCATTGAACATTTTTTAAGGATCTCTAATATGCCACACGAAACTACTCCCCAAGCACTATGTGCTGGGAAACAATCAATAAAAATACAGATCTTGCCCTCAACAAGCTTATAGTCTTAAAGGGAAGATAACATAAAAGGATTCAGAAAAGGGGAGGGGAGGACTTTGTAAGGGAAGGGACTGGGAAGAAGTTAGTACTCCATTTGTCAGCTCTACAAACAGTGAGGAAAGGAAACTGAGGGAGGTGGAGTGAGCCAAGGACTGAGTTAGCAGTATGATGATAATTTGAGAAGTAGTGAGCTTATCTTGGGAGGGGCATCTTGTTCCTTGTAATTTAAGCCAATCAGGGCCACAGATGCAAAGTGGACTGGGAAAGACCTAGATAAGTTAGTAAGTGTCCTGGATGGGGAAAAGCTCTGAGATCATGCCATATGAAAATCAGTTGAAGGAGCTGGTGACATTTACCTTGGAGAAGAGACAGCTTAAGAATGGAGAAAGCTGTGATAACTGTCTTCAACAGTCTGAAGGGCTCTCATGTAAAAGAGGGAAGTAGATTTCTTCTAAATTCCAGAGGGCAGGAATAAAAGCAAAGAATGTAAGTTGTAGTAGGTTGGAGGCTGATATAAATAGCACTCTCTAGCAATTAGAGCTAAACAAAGGTGGAATGGATTGCCTCAGGAAATAAAGGGATAAGCTCATTTCAAATATATTGTAGAAAAGGTTTTTCTTCAAGTATGAGCTAGGCTAGGTGGCTTCTAAAAATCTTCTGTGATGAAGGATTGCCCTGTATTTGCCCACCTGTAACTTAGCTCATGTTAAAAAAAAAAAAAAGTCATCAGATTTAGTACTTTCCTTGATGATTCTGGAGTATAGACTCTCTATGATTGATAAGATCACTGGCATCTCTTTTAAGACAATTTATGAAGCAACAAGATCTCACTTTTTTCGTATTTATGGGGCACAAGTAAAAAAAAAAATCATGGTCAAATGAACATTTTGTGGGTGAATCTTTTGAAATCCAAGCAATATTTGGGAGTTCTGATTTTGGGGGCTTGATGAATTGAAGGGCAGGTTGATACAGTAACCTATAAGAATATTTAAGCTAAAATATTTCATGCTTAGTAAAAGTGTATGTATTTATACAACTAGTAATTCCACTTGAAAGAACTAGTCCTTGAAATAACTTTACTGGCATTCTCATTACTACATCTGACAATTAGTTTTAACCACTGGCCAATCCACTCCTTCTGAGGCCAGAAGATAAAATGAGATAAAATCAAATTTTTCTATATTTGTCTTAAAAAAAACTCCATCGTATAGGGGAATTGCATCTGACTTAAAAATAATCATTTGGTGGGTTCTGATGACCGGTACTAAATCTGGGACTTCTGTACTTTTATCCCCATTTCTAAACCTTTCAGAATTGCTAGCTATAGATAAAAGAATCAGCATGTCCCACAGATCTTAGATAGATCATCTAGGCCAACCTTTTAATCTTACAGGAAATTAGTGCACCGCAAAGGAAATTACTTCTCTGCTCTCCTTCTACATCTATGTAAACACCAAGGTCACACAGGTAGTAGAATAGTCTATTGTGTTGTCTCTGTATTCATTAATGTGATTATGGGGATTGGTAAAAGGTGTTGTTCCAAACTCCATGAATCAGATCAGAGTTTTCCCTTCCTATTCTCTCTCTCTCTCTTATTCTCTCTCTCTCTCTTTCCCTATCTCTCTCTCTTCCTCTCTCTCTTCCTCTCTCTCTCTCTCTCTCTCTCTCTCTCTCTCTCTCTCTCTCTCTCTCAGCTTTTTATAACATGACCGTTGATAGCCTTTTGGAGTCAGCATGGTACAGTAGAAAGACTACCAGATTCAAACCAGAATTTTAGTCCTGGCTCTCATACTTAATAGTAAGATCTAATCTTGGACAGCTCCTTTGGGCTCCATTTTCTACATCTATAAATGAAGCTTTGAAGTTCCTTCTGTCTCCAAATCTATAATTCCTGGCACATAATAGGCATTTAATATTCATCACTTAATTGATCCTATGCTACTATTCTCATATGAAATTGTGGTTAAGCAAGTATTTGAGTGGAATTTGAAATCAGATCTTCCTCACTCCAAGTACAGTACATTTTCTATTATGCCACCTAGCTGCCTCAGGTCAAAAAATAGCAAGTGAAATTATTACAATGGTAATTGAGAAGGGAGGGATGGATTTTGGGGATTGCTTTTCCCTTCTGAAAGGGCAAACAACAATAACAACAACAACAGCAAAAGGATTTATGCATATAATCACATTAGATCCTTGCAAACCATGAATTAGGTGTTATTGTTCTCTCCATTTGATAGATAAGGGACTTGAACCCAAAGAGGCAAAGTGACTTCATAATGTCACACAACTGGTCATTGTTTGAGGAAGAATTCAAAGGACACTTTCACATTTCGTGAAACCATGAAGAGTGTGGATAAGAGCAATATTATGAATTATTATGAGGACAGACACACAGGACTGGACTGAAAACCTTGCTTGCCACTTCTGCCAACTTGAGTTAAAGAAAGAGAATATATAGGTGGATTTATGCTGGGGAAGTACAAGATGCTGAGGTCAGGTCAGCTCATCTCTGATGATATTCACAACACAGCCTGTTGAAGAAGGTGGGGATAAGAGGGAGGAAAACATGACATAAATTTGCCAGATGATGTGTGGGGGCATGTGATCCTCCAACTCCCTTGCTGTGTGACCTTAGATAAGACATTTGTCCTCTCTGTTCTTCTGCTTCCTCAACTATAAAATGAGGGAGTTGCTTTAGATGATCTCCAAGACCCCTTTTACTTCTAAATTTATTATCCCATAAGCCCAAGATGCTTGATATGTCCTATTATTATTTTCACATATATTTTTTCATGTTTTATATATATATTTCATATTTATCATATTTTAAAATTAATGTATTGAAATAGATTATATTTATTATATTTTAAAATATTAATTTTAATAATATTAATATTAATATTATTAATAATATTATATATATAATATATACTATATATATTATATATATATTATATATATAATATATAATATATTAATAATATTAATATTAATATTTTAAAATATATTTTATAGTATTTATATTTTACATTTATGTATTTTTCATGTTTCATGTTATTTTCATATATATGTATGTTATCTGTTGTGTCTAGTATTGCATTTACTCTGTAATTTCTTTCTTTTGATCACATCTAGCAATCAGTCAGTAAATATTTATGGGACTTTCAGCTCAAACTAACAAGAGGGAGGACTAAATATTTTCTCCCATCTTCATTAAATTAAAAAACAACAACAAAGCAAAGTAATTATACTTATTTCTATAAGATAGGAAAGCAAAAAGCCCAGCAAGATCTTAGGAATTAACACTTGGCCGTCCCCTCACCAACCAACGTCCGTGCTCTGTCAGGTCAAAAAAAAACCAAACTAACTAACCTGCAAACTTTTTCTCTGAAACTCTCTCAGATATTTCCCTCATGTTTCAGTCTGTGCTGGCCCATGTCAGCTTGCCTTTCCCTGAGCATTCTATTGCAACAAACTGTGGACTTTAACTCTGCCCAGTTATATACAGAGAAGAGGGATAAGATGGGGAGGAAACCATGATTTCCTTCTGCTTGGAGTAGCCCCTAAGTTAAGGAGCCCCAAAATGGCCAAAATTTGTCTAGGAATAGTCATTCCACTCTCTTCTGAACCTGTAATAAGCAGCAGATATGAACTAAATAATCCACAGTATTAAAGGATGGAAAGAAATGGGCCCCCATTGATTGCCTTTCTTTCCCTGTTCCATTGCTTTCCTTTGCCACCTCACAATTCTCTTGTAGCCCTTCTTGCTAAGAGGCAACAGTTTATTTTCCTTTTGCTGTTAACCATGAACATGACTGAGGTATACCACACATTCCCCTCTATTGTCCATCTCAAAACAACCCTGAGATTTCACTACACACTAAGAAAACTGAGAAAACCAAAGATGAAAATAGTCAATATTGGAGAAATTGTAGAAAGGCAGCATCAATTCATTGTTGGTAAAACTGTGAATTAGTACAAGTATCCTGAAAAGCAGTTTATACAAATAAGGTGGATGAAATTTAGGTGAAATAAAAGGAAAGAAAATCAATAAAATTTATTTTAAAAAATAAATATTAATTAAGCAACTGTTATGCATTGTGAACTGTGCTAGCTACTTCTTTACATAAAATGAAATAATTTTTGCTCTTAAAGAGCTTACATTTTTATAAGGTAGACAAAAACATTACAATATATACAGCTTAGATATAAAGTTAATAAATGCAAATATATACAAAAATTAAATTCAAGGGAGTGTGAGAGGGAGGAAGGGTGTGCTAGAGTCAGTTTTACCAGCTTCACAGATCCAATTTTTAAATTTCCATTCTGATTTTCAGGATATCAGTAAACATTAAAAAAATCAGGGCTTAATTTATTATTTTGTTGGTGGTCTAGACTTAAGAAAATGATTGAGAAAATATTAATAATTCAAATTAAACTTTAAAATGTATCTTACATTTTTGAAGAGCCACTTGTTAAACATATATCTGCCTACCCCTGGAGGGAGGTCGCTAACATGATATTTGAGCTATATCTTAAAAGAAAAGATGGACTCTGAGGCAATGTTAAGGAGGGCTTTCAAAGCTAAACAAAAAAGTTTATATTTTATCATAAACATCATGGGAGGCCACTGGAATTAACTGATTTGAGGAGTTACATGGTGAAATCTGTATTTAAGGTAAATTAATTTGGCAGTAAAATGTGCGTAAAATGGACTGGAATAGGCAAAGACTTGAGTCCAGGAAACCAATTGGGAAGACATTGAATTAATCTCAGTGAGAGGTAAGGAGGGCCTGAACTAAGGTGGTAGTTCTATGAGTTAAGAGAAAGGGTCAAATATAAAAAGCATTGTGGAGATTTTGCAGTGGTTAAATATATGGGCCAAAGAAGAAATATCAATAATGCCAAGGTTCTAAGCCTGGAATATGGGGTATCTCACAGAAAGAGGGAAGTTTGGAGAAAAAGTTTAGGGGTAAAAAAATGAGTTCAGTTTTAGAAAGGTTCAGTTTGAGATGTCTGCTTGAGTTCTGGTTTGATATGTTCAATAAGCAATTTGTAATACGATGCTGAAAGTCAGGGGAAAGCCTGGGACAGGATATGTAGCTACGGGAGTTATTTGCATAGAGGTGGTAATTAAATCCATGGATGCTGGTAACGTTGTCAGGAAAGAGAGTACAGAGGGGGAAATGTAGAGGGCTTAGGACAAATCGTTAGAGAATACCCAGAGTTAGAGAGCATAACAGGGATAATGAGCCAGTAAAGGAGAAAGAATAAACAGGGAGGATCAGGAGGGACAGAGCTACAAAATTTCAGAAAGGAGAGAGGATCAGGGAGGAAGGGTTGTGTCAAATACACCATATTGTTTAAGAAAGATCATTCTGAGAAAAAAAATCTTCAAATTTGGTAATTAAGAGATCATTGGGATAGCAGCATTATCTCTCCATTTTGTGAAGCCCATGGACCAGGTCCCAGAACAGTGCTAGGAAAGCAGTGCTTCTGCAGCAGAATAGGCATTTGGCCCCAAGGACCAGAACAAAGCTTAAATAGCAGCAGAGTTGCTTTGAAACTACTGAGACTTCCAGGTAGCTGACTGGGGTTGGGGCCAATTACTGTCTGCTGGAACACTATTTACATGCAAGTCTTCCTCAGCTTTAACTGAGGTCTGGAGTCAGCAAAGCACTTACACAGCACTCTTCACTCAAAGTGAGAAACTAAAAAGCTTTATCCTAAAAGGGCCAGGGTCTCCCACCGCATCCTGAGCCATCACTAGATGTTCTCATGAATATCTGGCCACTGGACCCAGATGACTCTGGAGGAGAAAGTGAGGTTGGTGACCTTGCACAGTCCTCCCTCACTCAAATCAGTTTTCCTGATGCCATATCCTCTTTGAAAATGAAGGACAAACACAAGGCTCAACGAAGTTTGCACCTCTATCTAGTTCATTCTTTCCCCTATGATCTTTGAAGAACACAGAAATCAGTACCTGAAGAATGAAGCAGCAAGACCCCAAATAAAGTAGTGACAATAAAGTATGCAGGTAACTGGTCCTAACACAAAGTTTCAATTAAGGGAAGACTTGAAGAATGAGTAAATAGTAACAGTAACAAAAACAACAACAAAATAATTATAACGAAAAGCTAGCATGAGGTGAGGGACATCCAAGATAAAATCTCATAGTAACATCAAAGCACCTGCAAGCAGAGCTTTAAAGAAAAACGCAGACTGGCCACAAGATTTAATTCAGGAATTAAAGCAAAAACAATGAGGAAATGAAAGAAGAACCCAACTAGTATGTGTGTGCAAAATATACATATATATACATATATATATACGTACACATATATGCATACATGCACACACATGCATATATATATATATGTATATATAGTAGATCTAGTGATCCCCAAAGTAGAGAGTAACTGTGTGATAGCTACAAAAAGAAATTCAAGGAAAAAATGGATTTTCTAGAAGTACTACATGAATACTAATTATGCAAATACTAAAGTAAATGAAGCAAGAGATAAAACAGGAAATGAGACTAGACAGGGAAGAAATTAAGGAGTAAAATTATGCACCTGAGGTCACATGTTATATTAGTGATAGCGAAGGTCTGCTCTATAAGCAGATGTAATAAGGGACTGCCTAGGTGATCTGATTTCAGGAACACTGGGAAGGGCACTTGGTGCTATCACCCTTTCAAACACCATCCTTTTACTGATTTCATAAAATGTGAGCTCTTAGAAATCATCTAGTCTAATCATCTCAGTTTATAGAGGAGGAAATTAAAATTAAGCGTTTTTAGGTCTCTGTAAATAGAAGAATATGTTTCCTAGAAGGTTTGAAATGGATGATTACTAAGCTTCTTCCCACTACTGATTCCATTAAGTCTTATGAATTGGCTTGCCTATGTAAGGTATTCTATTTGGTTAGTAGCAGGTTGGTTCTAGAACCCATCTTTTCCCTAGGACAGCAGTTCTGATCTAGATGCTACAGTAGAATTGAATAAGAAATTACTTTAGCAGAGGATGAAATCTTCAGTACAGCATGAGAGATAAGACCTAAAATACAAATACTTGGGGAGAAGGGAGTTGCACCTTAATTCCAGCTAAAGTATAGATAACTGGTTTCAGATGCTTTCCTGAAAGTCACTTTTTCCAAGTAGAAAGAAGAAAAGAATGAGATGACCCAGGTGGTTCTAAAGGTAAAAAAGGTGAAAAAACAAGGAAGGAAGGAAGATGAAAAGGAATGTTAGAGTTGATGAAGACAAAACTAAGCCTATTTCAGAGTTTTGTCCCCATGTCATGCCACTCACTACCTGACTCCTTTCATCTTGCTTTGGTTACTGGACATGGGAAGGGAAAGAAATTTATTGGGAGTGCTGTGTCACTGGAGACTTGAAGTTAAGAATGGGATTGTCTAGTGGGACCCAATGTGCTGTTTTGAGTAATAAAGCATTCTGAATTTTGAAATCTTTCCTCACCTTAAGCATCCAATTCTAAAGCTCAACTTAAAACCCATTTCCTCCATAAAGCTTTCCCAGAACTTTTAGAATCCCACAGAGGACTATATTTAAGCTTTTGACTTCTTGGGGCAATTAGGTGACACAACGTATACAGTGCCAGACCTGGAGTAAAGAAAACTTCAAATCTGGCCTCAGATGCTTGCTAGGTGTGTGACCCTGGGCAAGTCTTAACCCTGTTTGCCTCATCTGTAAAATGAGCTAGAGGGGGAAATGGCAAACCACTTCAGTATCTTTGCCAAGAAAACCCTAAATGGAGTCACAAAGAGTCAGCTACAACTGAACAACAACAAAAAATGCACTTGTTATATGCAGGTATATGTACTAAAACCTACCGAATATGCTCCAGGAGAGTAAGGATGATGTCCTCCATAACCTTGTATTTCCTCAGTTGCAAAGCAAAATCTTCTACATACAGTAGGAATTTATTTTTTTTTTAAGTTGAATTGAATGGAAGCTCTGAGAGACACAATCAGTGGCAGATAACACTATTCTCTGTTGTTTTCTAAAGCAGAACAACTGCCCATGGACCCATAATGTCCCGGTTCCAGTTGTGCTTTTGCAGTACCCAGAGGGCCTGGCACCACTGTATCAACAGCTTTATACTCATCTACCAGACAATTAGACAAGCCTATCCAGATAGTAAACACTCTTCTGACTAAAATAGTGGAGCAAGACTTGTCCCATTGGAAAGTGAGGGTCATGACCACTGACAGTTTGGAGAGTGGATGCAACTTTGCCCACATCCTTGCCAGGCTCCACCCTCTTTGCTCTCCTTCACAATCAAGTTATGACCCACTCAGTCTAACATAAGTTAGAACTAGCATGCAGGTTGATCAGCTCTAATGCAAAGAAGGTTGCCTTCAGCTAATGATGCTTCCAGAGCTGTTACTCTTTGGTCTGTCTGTCTCATGAGGTATGGAATCAGTTCCCAGAGCATTCATTTAGAAGAGGCAAGCTCTCATTAATTTAGAAGAAGCACCGATTATTCTCCCAAACACATTCCTCTCCCTACTTCAGTGTGCCTGCTTATTTAAAGTTCACACCCAAGGAGATGAGGTGGCTAATGGCTAATTCCTTTTCAGTAAAGCAGCAGAGTAAGCTATTAATTCAGAAGGCCTCTCCTCACATTAGAACCATTTGTGTTTGTTTGTTGCTGTCTGAGAGAGAATGACCTAACAGGCCTCATTTCCACATTCCCTGTTGGCTTTCCTGCTGCTCAACAGAGCAGTATAAGGGGTAGGCTGTCACTGTGCAGGATTTCATTGTTAGTTTGCACTTCAGCAAATAGTCTGATCTCTCTGTTTAACTTGGGACATGTCTATACATATTCACTGACTTCTGGAACCAAGCCCTGGCAACATCCTCTGATAAACAGTACAACATAACCACTGGTGGGTGATATGCTGTCTGATGTATTGTAAGATGGCTTTTTTCACTTAAAGTGAGTAGTGAATGAGTAGGGATCTCTCCAACCATGGAATAATAGCCTTCTTTCTTTCTTTTTTTTTAACCTGTGTTTCCCCAAAGAGAGGGTTGCAAGTGGGAGTGAGGAGAAATGGTACAAAGAAATGATTGGGGAATTATTAAAACTAGAGTAGGACAGCTCAAAGTTTAGAAAGAAAAAACATGCATTCTGGAGTTGGTGTTTGTTTCTGAACCCTTTCCCTTCTCCCTCATTTCTATAGGAGAGCAAAAAAGTTTTAATATTGAGAAACCAGAGATCCTTGAACCTAGAGAACTCTAAGCCATTTGCTAGAAGGGTATTATATAAGTTCCTAATTAGGAGCTGTTTATCAATTGGAAGTTAAGCAAGATGATGTATTGTTTTTCTGTCCCTAAATTAGATGGCTGGCAGAAGTGCTGCCTTTGGTGACCAGGAAAATCAGCATTAAAAAAATACATGAGCCTACCTTGCTTCTTCGTCATCACAAATAATACCAGCAGGCAGATTGGCACAGGAACCAGGCAGCACTCCATGCCCCCATCCAGAGCACTGGTCCTGCTACCAGCCCAGTCCCAACAGTTCTTGCCTCCAAAGTCCTTTCTGCTGTCAAATTGTTCAGCATTAGAAATTAGGGTGATTTGGTCTTTGTTTTTTCTTTAGCATTTTATTCAAAGTTTTTAGTTCTAAATTCTATTCTTCCTTCCCCATCTCCCTCTCTGAGACAGTAAACAATCAGATATGTTATCCATGTGCAATTATGTAAAATATTTCCATATTAGTCATTTTGTACAAGAAGACGTGAATAAAAGAAAAAATAAGAGAAAGAAAATTTTAAAAATACCATACCTCAGTCTATAATTAAATCAATATCAGCTCTTTCTCTGGAGGTGGAGAGTATACTTCATCATTAGTCCTTTGGAATTGTCTTGGATCATTGTATTGCTGAGAAAGGCTAAGTCATTCACAATTCTTCATGGAACAATATGGCTCTTACTGTGTACAGTGTTCTCCTGATTTAGTTCACTTCATTATTCATCATTTCATGTAAGTCTTTCCAGTTTTGTTCTGAAATCATCTAGCTTACCATTTCTTATAGCACAATAATATTCCATTACAATCATATACCACAAGCTGTTTAACCATTCCTCAATTGATGAACATTCCTTTGATTTCCAATTCTTAGTCACCACAAAAAGAACTGCTATAAATATTTTTATACAAATACATCCTTTTCTCTTTTTTTGGATGTCTTTGGGACATAGACCTAGCAATGGTATTGATGGATCAAGGGGTATGCATAGTTTTATGGTTCTTTGGGCATACTAATCTGATATGATTTTGTTAGTGGAAATGAATTTAAATGCTAGCTCTAATTTCTTACTAACCATGCAATGCTAAGCAAGCCAATTGCCATCTCTACACTTCGGTTCCCTTATCTCTATAACAAGGGTTGTTGTACTTGAGGATTGCTATGGTTTAACTCTATACTTTGAGCCTCTGCTTTCAAGATATAATCTTTCTTGTTCTGCTTTACCATTACCTTTATAAAATAAGAACACTGAATATCACATTTATTTAAATATTTTTGATATATTTTCTACATTAGCTTAATTTTCCAATATATCTTTTTCTTCTACAGTAGTAGTTCAGCAAAACTAACCAACATATCAATCAAGTCTGATGCTATGACCATACCCACATCTCCCACTTCTGCATTTAATGGAGGTGCATTTTCTCATTCGTGTAATAACTATTTATAAAGCTTCTACTATGAGTAGAATATTGTAGTTGATACCATATTGATGATGATGATGACTGAAATGCTTCTGGAACTTTAAAGTTTGCAAAGGGTTTTACATATATTATCTCATTTAGCCTCAGAATGATACTGGGATGTACTGTATTTCCTAAAGGTACTTTCATTCCCACTTTACAAAGGAGGAACCTGAGGCTTTAGTAGCAACTTCTCCAATATTATACAAACTAGTAAGTGTCATATTCAAATATGTCTAGCTCTACAGCAACGAAGATGTACAAGCAGAATTCTTGTCTGTTAATTGTTTACAATTTAGTAGGGAAAACAAAACTATAATACCAGTCAGATTATATGCTATATGCATGAGAGATGTACAAGGAAGAGATGACTTCTAGCTAAGGCAAGTTTTCCTTGGAGGAGGAAGTAACATCAAAAGGAAGGCAGGATTTTGACACGTGGAGAAGTGTTAAGGAAAGCTATTATCAGAGAGAAAATGGCAAAGGGAATAGCCTGGAGTGTATTTAAAATAGTATAATAGAATAGAATAGCACTGAAGTTAGAATCTCTGCTCTTCCTCCTCCCCACCCCCAGATTAGATTTATCAGCTTTGGGCTTCAAGCTTCTCATCTATAGAATGAGGAGTTTGGACATAGTGGTCCCTAAAGTTCCTTCCTAAATTTTTAGGTCTATGAAGAGGAGAAAAGTGGAAAGGTAGGTTGGAACCATATCATGGTGGATACTGAATGTCATGCTGAGGAATTTGAAGTTTATGAGTTATAGGGAAAATGATTCATTTTAGTTACCCTGATAATTTAAACAAGCAGTACTAGCCTGCTGTTTGACATGGAGAAAATTGATTTTTTTGCTTTGCTTTGGTTTCTAAAAAATACATTCGTAGATGTTTTCTTAGACTTTATCTTCCAACAAATTAAGGAGAACAATGAAGACATATAACCAATGACAACAGCAAACTGAAGACCATTATGTATTTGTTTTTCTGTGTCATCACTGAATTGTAACATTGCTGTGTGTTCTAGAGAGTGGGTACTTTCTGCAAAAAGCTTTATGTCTCAAGACTGGATGCCTAAGAGAGACTCCTAGAAGTAATTAAACTGATTAAGACATTTAATACTACCACTTTTGAACAAACTCTAGAGACTGTGCTATGAGGTAGTCCTGAACCTCTTCCTTTAGTTTCCTCTTCATGAAGCAGTAGTTCCCACACTGACTAAATAATGATTGAGTGAGAGGAAAATGTGGAGGAAGTCTACTATCATCAGAAAAACCTCATTTATCAGACCTTAAGGGAAAAGAGCTTAATGTAATTGTTCTCTAAGAAACATAAACTCCAATAATTTATATTCCTTCCTTTAAGTTTGTATGGTTTAAAAAAACCTAGTAGTATTTACATAAGATTTTATTTTATGTCTAAAGAAAGTCATACAGCAATAAGCATCTAAGGCGAGATTTGAATTTAGATCTTCCTGACTCCAAGTCTAAACCCCTATTCACTATGCCACCTACCAGCACTGCCAGAAAACAAAAAGCACACTGGCCTGTAGTGTTCCCATGTGTGTATCTTTAACACCTAGCATAGTGCTAGGCACATAGAAGAAACATAAATACTTGTGCAATGATTGAACTAATGTAATTGTAATCATTGCAACAAACACACCTATGAGGTATGCAAGGTGTACAAGGGGCTTTACAAGCTTTATCTCATTTGATCATTACAACAGCCCTGTGAGATAGGTGTAATTATCATCCCCATTTCATAGGTGAAGAAACTGAGACTGAAAGAGGTTAAGTGACGTGCCTAATGTCATACAACTAGGAAGCGTGGAGATAATTGCAGCCTCACAGGGTTGTTGTGAAGACCATCTAAATTCAAAGTTTGCAAAGTACATTTATTAAAGCGCTACATAAAAGAATAAAGGTTTTTTTTACTACATAAAGGATACTGTGAAGTTTTTTTCAGTAAAGATTTGAAGAAAGCTGTTTTATTTAAACATGTACCTGATAAATGTGTCCCCAACCTCATGCTCCTCTCCTAACTTGGAGAAGCGTGGGGGAAAAGATCCAAAGATGTCGATTTTTGCATCTCTGCGAGCTACATCTAGAGAGACCCATGTGGGCACACATAACCTATATGGGCAAAACAATACAGCACATGCACATAAAACCGTCATACAAATAATACCAAGAAACAGAATAAAACCCAAAATAACATACACAACAAAAATAAAAGTATAATAAGAATTTCCATTTCATCATTTTCATCAGCATGCAATACTTTTCTTTGAGCTATCACAGAGCATATTTCCAACTGTCTTAGAATCCATGATAATATTTGTTTATTGCTAGTTTGTAAGGAACCAAAAATTTATGATTGTCCCTGTCATCTTCTTGATATGGTTTCAGAAGAGTAGATCATCTTCTGGTATAATTGATCAATCAATCAATTAGCATTTATTAAGTATCTACTACTTGTCAGGCACTGTGTTAAATGTTGGGAATATATAAGGGGTAAAAGACAGTCCCTACCCTCAAAGAGTTTACAATCTAATGGTGGAAGCTTACAATCAAATGGGAGAGATAATATGGGCTACATAATAGCTCAAAGCAACCCTCCACCTCATGGGGGTGTGTGTGTGTGTGTGTGTGTGTATGGCTGCCCCATTTTGAAAGACATCTAAGTCCTTCATCTAGAATCAGCTAAGACAGGTGATTGAGATCAACTTAAGCAGAGTGACAGCAGCACAGACTTCCATTATAAATGAATGGAAATAGGGAAAACTATGGAAAAGATTTGCTTGAGTCAGGAGAGTTCTGAATCCTTTGCCACCATAAAAAAAAAAAACTGTTAAAAATGCTTTTGTATGTATGAATCCTTTTCCTCTTTCTTTGATCACTTTAAGGCATAAACCTATCAGTGGTATTATTTGTTCAGAGCCCGCATCATTTAGAAATTTGGGGACATAATTTAAATTCCTTTCCAGAACACCTAAACCAAATCATATCTCCACCAATCGTACATTAATGCACTTTTTTTTAATGATACATCTTTCACTAATCTTTAATCTCTCCTGGTCTACTGGCTGCTTCTCTCCTGTCTGCAAATGTATTCATATCTACACACACACATACACACACACAGACACACACACACATACACACATACTCACTTAAAAAACTCTCATCATCCCCTTCTAAAAGAATCACCAAAAAGAAAAAGCAGAAAAAAAAGATATGGAAGAGAATAGACACCAGAAATCCTAGGCTTTTTTTTCTACTTCAGAATATCCAAATTTCATATTGCAGTGCTCTAGTCCATCTGGTGAATTATACCATACGTGTGCAGTTCATAGTGGATTTCCTAATTAAAAGTGTTGATGGTTAGCTTTTGAGTCAGAACAACATCAAGAGTCTCATGGACACAACAGATAGGATGCCAGCTCCACCACAATCACAGATTTTTTTTTCTTGATGGAAGGTGATGATGAGGAGTAAGATGAGCATCAGCCATTTCAGCATCATAGCACACATGACACTTTTGGCACAGTCAGTAGCTCATCATGCATCAGTGGCAAATGCAGTAAAGTGGCTAAGAGATCATAAGCCTCTTGATCTGTTTCTGATCCAACTAGTTTTACTTGTTCTGAACCTAATGTAGTTTTCAGTAAAATATAGTCCTCACAAATTTAGAGATTTGAAACTCTACTTGTCTAAGTTTGACCTGATTTTTTTTTCTGAACATGAGGAGGGGAAGTAAATGTTCCTTTTAAATCATTGGGATAAAAAGCCTACCAAATTATAAACTAGAAGGCATTGAAGATCAGTTAAACTAAGCTCATTAGCAGAACAAATGTCTGTGTCTTTGGGCAAAGCCAGCTGGAAAGATGAAAATGATGTTTACTGGCAGCCAAGGTGACTTTCCTTTGAAGTATCTTCTACTGGTATCTTCCACCACATGAGCTGACACACTCCAACTTCATTAAGAGTCCAAGCTAATGTCAGTGTTCAAAATCATCTCCTTCTAGAATTTTCTCATTAAATTTAACTTGGTGCCACCCTGGTGAGCTTTAAAATGCAGTTCTTAAAAAAAACATACTGGACATTATGCATAGGCACATAGTCTGACTAGTGCCTTGTTAGCAAGAATAAAATTAATTGCTAATTGTTAAATTGCTCATGGTTAAAATTAATTCAGACCCTTTAGCCCAGAGATCCTATTGCCAAGCATATACCATAGTAGAGAAGAAAAAGAAAAATCATGGCTGCCCATTTTGTGATAGTCAAAAAACCCTCTAAATCAAGTGAATGTCTATTGATTAGGAAGGACTAGACAAACTGTGGTATAAACATAATGGCTTATAGTATTATGGGGAAAAAACAAATAGAAGAAATTTTTAAAAAGGAAATCTACATGATGCAAAGTAAAGTAAGCAAAACTTGAAAACAATATCTATTTTTTTTTCAAAGACAATTAGTTTAATTTTTACTACTTAAAAAATTGTATAGTGCCTTACTGAAGTACTGCATGCCTCCATGGAGGCATTTAATGTTTTTAGTTTGGCTGCTCTGTGGATCCAAAAGGATGCTTCCCATACTGGGTTTAACTTGATTTTCTAATTAGTTTTCTACCATTGATGAAACCAGATAGCTAGGTCATTGGGTACCACCCAAGAATCAGTAGAAAGGAATATATCTTTTTGATTCTTCATTTCAACGGCAGGGAGAACTGAGCTCTGCCCACTCTTCTAACAGACTATTGATGTGAACCGGGCCTTGAGGTATCTTGATCTCTTGTCCTCCACAGGATCTGACCATTTTTAATACACTGTATTACATTATTTAACCAAGTCTCTACATCTTTTGGGAGGATAGACAGAAATGGGCCCCAAGTCACTAGGGGTGTAGATAAAAGGCTAGTTTCAAGCATGTCTTCTCTTGTGGATGATAGATTACCAATACATACAGCTTACTCACCCCTAAGTTTGAATGTACCCACTTTATTTTACAATTGATGCTTCATTGATTTTCAGTTGATGTTCATTCTGCCTTATGGAACTTAGTCTCAGTCAAAACCCATTGGCATAGAGGATTCTTCTCAAAATAATGGGGATAACTCTAGTCAGTCCCTCCGTCTTAGTCAGGGTCAAGTAGAAAACTAATAATTGCTTCTCAAAGTGGGGTATTGACTATTGCTGCTACAAATGTACATGTCAGTCCAAAACCCAAAAAGTCTTTGGGTTCTGATTACATCCTTCTGTCATAGACTCTTGTCTTCTGTAGATATCTGAAATTGCATGGCATTAGTGGTTATAGGGGTATAAGTAGACCAAGCAGCTTTTAATGCAATTTGTTTCCCATGGTTCCCATTCAAATCCTGTAGCATGTCAAATCACAATCTAAAGGGGTTTTATAATGATCCCTAACTGTGGAAGATGCTGCTGCTAGTAGCCAAATAACCCAATCAGAACCTGAACCTCTTTCTTGGTTCTTGGAGGCTTCAAGGCTAAACATTTCTTTCTCAAGAGTGTCCCTTTGGACCCCCTTCCCATAGTGTTCCCAAGAACTTGACCTGTTGGGATGGTTCTTTTATGTTGTCTGAGTTAGCTGTCCATCCATATTCTTCCAATTAAGAAGGGAGACAGGGAGGTGTCCCTTTTTGCCTCAGTTGCATATCTATTACAATATCATCAATAAATTGGAGAACTATAATATCAGAATCAAGTTGGAGCCTGACCACTGTACTGGATCCACTGGTGGCAGATGGTAGAGCTATTAAGAAATACTTGAGGCAGAACCATAAAAGTATACTACATTCCCTGTCAAGTTAAAAACAAATTGGATTTGACCCTCCTCCCTTAAGGAAAGTAGAAAAGAAAGCCTTGGCCAGGTCTACCCTAACATAGCATTCACCAGAGTTTCAGTCACAGTCACTATATCTGGCACAGTGAAGGCAACAGTGTTCATACACCATGACTTTGATTAGGAAAAAAAGGAAAAGAATCTATATGTTCTGAAATGTATATATTATCTTTCTTTGTGGTGGCAAAAAACTGGAAATTTCAGGGATACCCATCAACTGGGGAATGACTGAGCAAGTTACAATATATGTCTGTGATGGAATACTACTGTGCTGTAAGAAATGATGAGCTCAATGATTTTAGAAAAATATGGAAAGACTTGCCCAAAATAAGGAAGAGTTCAATGAGCAGTACACAGAGAATATTGCATACAGGAAGAGCATATTGTTTTAAGAATGACTGAGTAAATAAGTTAGTGTGGCTATTGTAACTACCCAGATTAATTATAAAGGACAAAAAATGCCATCTACATTCAGAGAAAGAACTGATAAATAGAAGTATGTACAAAACAGTTTTACAAAAATACACCTATTTGTGTCTAATAGTAGCTGTCTTTTTTCCATTTTGCATAGATAGATCTGGTCCCATCACTTTACCGTTCCAAACCATATAATGATTGTTGATTACTCACCAAGTAAAATTTAAACTCCTGGCTCAGGCATTCACCTGAAATCCAGAGCTATCCTCCTTTTCCAGCCTTACCTCACATTACTCCCTTTTGCAAACTATGAGCTACACAAAATACACTAATATCATCCTACACACATGCTGTTTGCTACATGTGAGTCTTTGCTCATGCTTGTCAGTAAGTCTCAAATTACTTTACTCTTTCCCTATTGAATCTCCATCCATCCTTTAAATTTCAACTTACTGCCCCCTATTCCAGAAGTTTATCATTCAATCTTCCAGTTATTTCCTCAAACCACATGTCACTTTGCACCTTTTTTAAAAAATTCTATATTACAAATACTAGTTATTTTGACTAAACTAGTGTTCTAGTTATTCATAACTAGCGACCATGTTATCTAAACTTTGTATCTTCCCCAGCTCCTATTAGAGGTGCTTAATAGTTGTTGTAAAGTGACTTACTCAAGGACTATATTCATCCTTCGTTGCTGAAGAAGACCATGCCATTAGAGAAATGATGACATGACTTGTACTTGACTTTGTTTTGAGTGAAGGAGGTCTGTGCTGGTCACCAGCCTCACTTCTCCTCCAGAGAGCCATCTGAATCCAGTGACTACATATTCCTCAGGATGACTGGAGATGATCCAGAATGCACTGGGAAACCTTGGGCCCTTTAGGCCAAGGTCTTTGAAGGTACTCACTTAGGGCGAGGTAAGACTGATTCATTGAATAGGACTGTTTAAGAAGTAGCCAGGACTTGGCCCCTTTAATGAGGCCAAGAAAAAGAAAGACATCAGGCTGAGAGGGAAACAGCACCGATTACTATTGATAATCACTGTAAAGGTAGGAGGATCCAGAAGAGCCCTTTCCAGGGGCCCATTGGCTTCCCAGCTTCAAAGTGCAGTAGGTTTAAGGTTTTGGGAAAGGAAAGTACAGGAGGAGAAGGGAAGGGAAGGAAACTAGCTAGTAAAACCCAAGTCAACTAGGCATGTTTTGCCCATCCAAACAAATTTACCTTCCTTTGGGGAGGAGAAGAAAGGGGAGGGGGAGGCAGACAGGAGAGGAAGAACTGATTCTACTCATAGGGTTGTGTTCTTCCTTCATAAAAAGAGGTGCAAAAGTTATGGAGAAAATAACTCCTTAAAAATCAGAATTGGTCAAATAGAAACTAATGACTATGAGCCATCAAGAAATAATAAAACATAGTCAAAAGACTGAAAACAGTAGAAGAAAATTGAAATATTTCATGGAAAAAAACAACTCACCTGGAAAATAGATTAAGGAGAGATAATTTAAGAATCATTATCTTCTTGAAGGCCTTGAGTTGAATGGAGCCTAGATGTCATATTTCTAGAAATCATTAATTAAAACTGCCCAGATATATTAGAACCACAGGTCAAAACAAAATTGAAAGAATCTACCAGTCACTTCCTAAAAGAAATCCCCAAATGAAAACTTTTAGGAATATTATAGCTAAAAGGAGTTCTACTAAATCCTTTTTATGACACAAATATGATGCTGATACCTAAACCAGGAAGAGCCAAAACAGAGAAAGAAAATCATAGATCAATTTCCCTAATGAACATTGATGAAAATAATTGAAATAAAATATTTGCAAGGAGATTATAGAAATATAGCTCAGAGATAATACACTATAAGTAGGTGGGATTTATAACAGGAATGAAGAGTTGCTTCAATATTAGAGGAAGTGTCAATATATTTAACTACATCAATAATAAAACTGACAAAAATATAATTATCTCAATAGATGTAGAAAAAGCTTTTGACAAAATACAAACTCATTCTTATTAAAAACACCAGAAAACAGGAATAAATTAAGCTTTCCTTTAAATGATAAGTAGTATGTATTTAAAGCCATCAGAAAGCATTATCTATAATGGGGATAAGCCTTCTCAATAAGAAAAGGGGTGAAGCACAGATAATCACTTCTGTTATTTAATATTGTATAGAAATGCAAGTTATAGCAATAAGAGAAGAAAAATAAATTGAAAGAATTAGAATAAGTAATGTGGAAACAAAACTATTACTTTTTGCAGATGATATGACGGTATACTTGGAAAATTCTAGAGAATCTACCAAAAACTTGTTGAAATAATTAACAACTTTAAGAAAGTTGCAGGATACAAAATAAACCCACATAAATCATTGGCATTTCTATATAGTACCAACAAGGTCCAGGGGGATGAGATAGAGAAATCCCATTTAAAATAATTTTAGACAATATAAAATGCTTGGGATCTGCCTGCCAAAACAAGCCCAGGAACAATATGAACACAAATACAAAATACTTTTCATATCAATAAAGTCATATCTGAACAGTTGGAAAAATACTAATTGCTCATGGGTAGGTTGAGCCAACATAGTAAAGATGAAAATGCTGCCTCAATTAATTTCAGTGCCATATTCATCAAAGAACCAAACATTTTTTTAATGCTAAGAAAAATAACAAAATCCATCTGAAATAACAAAAACTCAAGAATATCAAGAACTTTGAAGAAAGAAATATGAAGGCAGATGACCTAAGTGTACCAGATCTGAAAAGGTATAAAGTGGTAATCATCAAAAACAAGCTAGTACTATCTAAGAGGTAGATAGAGTACAATCTAAGAGATAGGTGGATCAATGGAAAAGATTAGATTCTTAATACATAGTAGGCAATGACTATAGTAATATAATGTTTGTTAAACACAGATTCAAGCCTTTGAGAAAAGAATTTACTATTTGATAAAAACTGCTAGGAAAAAATGGAAAGCAATTTGACAGAAAGTAATTATGGACCAATATCTAACACCATATACCAAGATAAGGTCAAAGTGAGCACGCGATTTATGCATAAAAGATGATAATATAAATAAATTATGTAATATTGATAATTTTGATTATATTAAATTTTTAATGTTTTACACAAAGAAAATCAATGTGATCAAAAGGAAGGCAGAAAACGGAGGGATATTTTTACAGCAAATGTTTCTGATGAAGACCTCATTTCTTAAACACGTAGAGAACTAAGTCAAATGTATAATAAAAGTCATTCCCCAATTGATAAATGGTCAAAAGATATGAATGGGCACTTTTCAGACAAAGTAATCAGACATATAAAATCATATAAAAATACTCTAAATCACTATTGATTAGAGAAATGCAAACTAAAACAACTCTGAGGTATCTCTTCACACCTATTATATTGACTAAAATGACAGTAAAGTTTGACAAATGTTGGAGGTGTATGGGACACTAATGAGTTGAAGGTTAGTTGTGAAATGATCCAACCATCCTGCCGAGCAATTTGGAACTTTGCCTGAAGGGTTGTGAAACTGTGTATACCCTTTGACCTAGTATCACTGTTAGGTCTATATTCCAAAGAGATTTTTAAAACTAGAAAATAGCCATATGCATAAAAATATTTATAGCAAATCTTTTTGTGGTGGCAAATAATTGGAAATTGAAGGGATGCCCATCAACAGGGGAATGTTTGAACAAGTTGTGGTATATGATTACGATGGAATACTTTTGTTCTGTTAGAAATGATTAGGATGCTTCTAGAAAACCCTGGGAATATTTACACAAATTGATATAAAACAAAATACAGAAGCAGGAGAATATTGTACACAGTAACAGATTTATTATATGATCAACCGGGAAAGACTAAGCTAGTCTCATCAATACAAAGAACCAAGAAAATTTTGAATAATGTGATGAAAAAGAGCAATTTCCACTCTGATGGAGTCTGAATACATATTGAAGCATACTGTTTTTTACTTATTGAGGGTGCAGGGGAATGTTATGTTTTCTTTTATAGCATGAAAATGTTTTTCATGACTGCACTTGGATAACCCATATCAAATTCTTGCCATCTTAGGGATGGTAGAAAAGCGGTAGGGAAGGAGAGAACTTATAACTCAAAATATTTTTTAAAATGTTGAAACTCGTTTTTATATGTAATTTTTAAAAAGTAAGATATTTTTAAAAAAGAAATATTATAACCAAAATCTGGAACTCCCAGATCAAAAAGAAAATACTGCAAGATGCAGAAAAAATGAGACTAGGTAACTGAGTGTATATGAGGTGTTGAGGGAAAGAAAGACATGAAAATTACTCCAAGGCAATAAACATGGCTTATGTGAAAGGATGGTAGTGTGCTCAAAAAAAATAGGTAAATTGAAAAGTGGGGTAGATTTTGATGAAAAGATAGGTTCTGTTTTAGACATGTTAAACTAGAGATGACTATATCACATCCAGGTGTAATTGTTCAGTTAGAAGTTGATGATGTGTGATAGAGTTCAGGAGAAAGACTAAATTTGTATATCTATGTATACATATATACATATGTGTATGTATATAATTTGTTTTGAATTTATATTCATGAATGATATTTTCATATACTTTTCCTTCTCTGTTTCATCATTCCCTGGCTTAGGTATTAGGACTATATTTGTCTTGTAAAAGCATTCTGGTGGAATCTTTTCTGAATTTTAAAGAATCATCTGTTTATTGTACTGTGTTATAGAAATGTTTGTCTTATTCCATAAATTCAAAATAAAATACTAATTCTTTGAAAGAAGTTTAATAAAATTGTCCTGTGAATGGATCAGGACCAAGAGTTTTTTCTTCGATTGTTCCTTTACATATAGCTCTATTTCATTTTCTGATATTATTTAAACTCTCTCTTTGGTCTGCTGTAAATCTGAGTGTTTCATATTTTTGAAGATATTGCTCTTCTTCTTTCATGTTCTCAGTTTTATTAACATATGACTATGCATGATAGGTTCTGATTATTCTTTTTATTTCTTATGGTTTTGTTATGATTTCAAGTTCCTTATTTCCTGTTTTGTCTATTTGATTTTGTGCTCTCTTCAGTAAGATTAGCTAAAGATATGTGAACTTTGTTATTCTGTTCAAAGAACAATATTTTACTTTTATATGTCATTTACATGGGTCTTTTTAGTTTCCACTTTTCCAGTTTATCTGTTTCCCTTATAATTTTATTTTTCTGTATTTCTATTAGATTTGTTTGTTGGCTTTCTAAATTTTGCAAATACATATTAAGTTCATTCTCTTTTTTTCTTCTATTTTATTAAGGTATGTTTGTAGGAATATGATTTATTCCACTGAAGACTAGTTTATTTGTACTCCAGAAATTTTGGTATGTTGTTACATCTTTATCATTTATTTCCTATAATTATGCATTATCTCTATGACTTTTTTCTTTGCCTCACTCATTACTTAATATTCCATTGTTAAGTCTCCATTTGGATCCGTGGATTTTATTTGTGATCTCCTAACCAATTATTTTTATTGCATTGTTGTCTGTAAAGCATGTATTTATTATCTCTGATTTTTTACATTAGTTTACAATATCGCTGTTCCTTAATACAGATAACACCAATATATATGTGTATATGTGTGTATGTGTATATACACAGATATACATCTACATATCTATATATGTGTGTATATATACACATACATGTATACATATACACATATACATACATATACACATACACCCATATGTCTATAGATATAGACATATGGGTGTATGTATGTAGGTGTGTATGTATGTATGTATGTATAAAATGTTCTTTTGCCATTTAGTCTCATTTAGGTGACACTAAAACTCTTTTAGCTCTGGTTTCTCCAACAATTAGTTCAGGTCCATATTTCCTTTTATTTATCTTTCTTTAATTTTTGTCATTTAGTCGTTTCAGGCATGTCTGACTCTTTGTGCTCCCATTTGGAATTTTCTTGGCAAAGATGCTGGAGTGGTTTGCCATTTCCTTCTCCAGCTCATTTTACTGAGGCAAATAGGGTTAAGTGATTTTCTCAGGGTCACATAGCTAGTAAGGGTTTAATGCCAGATTTGAACTCAGGAACATGAGTTTTCCTGATTCCAGGTTAGGCATTCTAATCACTGCACCACCTAATTCAAAATGGAGACAGACAGAAATTGATTTCTCCTGTAAGTATTGTACTATTATCTATGTAGTCTTGCATTTCAGATGCTGTTTGCTTTATGAATTTAGGTACTAAAGCATTTGAAGCTTGTAAGTTTAATATTGATAGTGATTTGTTGTCTATGTTTACTTTCAACATAATGTGGTTCCCTTGTTTAGCCATTTTTATTATTTGAATGTGTATTGTTATAATCTGATATTATGATTGCAATTCTCACTTGTTTGGATTCACTTGATGCATTACAAAATTTTTCCAATCTCATTTTTATTGTATATGAGTCTTTGTTTTTAAAATATATTTTTATAAACAATGTAAAGTGGAATTTTATTTTCTTATCCTATTTGTCACTCTTTTTCATTTTATCGATTCTTTAATCCATTCATGATCAAAGTTATGAGAGCTAGGTTTATATTTTCCCCCATTGGTATTGAATATTGCTTTTTTTCAAGGTATAATTTTCCCCTCTTCAACTGTAAACAATACTATATCTGCAGTTATTTTAGCTTAATTTTTTTTAAGTTGGCCCTATTCTCATCAGATTTTTTCCCACTCATCTTTGATTCTCCCCACACCTGCATCCTTCTCCCTTTGAAGTTTTTCTTTTGCTTTCTTGCTTTTATTTGCTTAGTTTCTTGCTAGGTTATTTAATTGTTCTCTTTTTTCCTTTCAGTTAGTCAAGTAGAACCCCTCTCCTTTCCTTGATTTTGTTCTGTTCACTAGTTTTAAATTTTTTTTTTTGGTACTTTTTTCTGGAAAGGATTTTTTTCCCTCTTTTCATAATTTATATTCCTTTTCTCTAATATTTTTAATTCTTTGGTTCATTATACTTATTTAGTCTTTTGTTACTGTTTGTGTTCCTTATGTTATTAAAACTTTTGATGTATCTATTTTGGGTCCTCCCTTCTTAATAGATTGGTCATTGCCTTGCAGAGTTTGCTCCCTGCTCCCCTTTATTAATGTCCTGCCTCACTCTTGGGAGCATCCCAATTCCTGTAGGTGACAGCAAGCCTATAGGCCATGATGGGATTCTTTTTATGTCCCCAATTGTACAGCTCATTCCTGAGTTTTGTTTTCCCCTTGGTCATTCCCTCTCCCTATTTTTCTCAAAATCTCTTTCCTGGGTTGTTCACTCTTGTGGGTATCACTTGATACCAGCAAATTTGATTCCTCTTCTCCTGAAGCAGAATCAGTGGTCTCTCTAAGCACTCTGTAAGTAATATTCATTTTAAGGTCTCTATTTTTCTTTGGAAAATATCTCTCTTTACCCATAGGAATATTCACTAGCTGTACCCCTCTCCCACCACAGAAACAAGGTTTTCTTTCTATCCACCATTTTAAAAAGTCCATCTCCTTGCCCGTTTTCCTGTGAGTCCTTTCTTCCCTAAAGACTACAGTTGATCTTTCTTCATTGCTAGATTAAGATTTAATTAGAGTAGATTGCACATCCTCTCTATCTTCTCCCTCTGTTCACCCTTTCAAAGTACTTTCCTGTTTTGTAATTTAGTTCCACAAAGATTGTATTCACCTGTAAACAGGGTGTTGTGAGGTTTAATTAGTGATATTTCAGGTCTGTTCCTCCATCATCACTTCTATTTAACTTCCACTTTACCTTTCTTCCTTGTTTAAAATAAATTTTTTAATGGTCACTCTTATTCTGTTGTCATTTTCCTTGCTTGTTATATTTGTGTAGCTCTCGTCTGGGTGCTTGAGAAACAAATACTTTCTTCGGGTGTGGTTTTCCAAAACAGTTTTGATCACCGCTTTGTTAGGTAACATTCAGCTTTGTTTCCCTTACAGTCAAGCTCATTTTTTTCAGTATAGACCATCTTGAAATACATCTTCGACTCCATTTCTCTTTAGAACACATTATTCCATTCCTTCCTACATTTTCTTGTGAGTGAAGAATAGTTTTATGTTATTCAAATTTCGTTTCCTTTGTATTTGAACATCTATCTCCTGGTTATTTTCAGAATTTGTTGTTTCTCAATGGAATTGTTTTATTTGAGCCACTATGTTTCTTAAAGTTTGCAGTCTCAAGATTTGCTTGGTTTTTTTTTTTTTTTCTGGAGGTGATCTATGAATTCTTTTGATTGGTACTTTGTTCTCTGTATTCAGAATTTCTGAGCAGTTTTATGATATTATTTCTTGTATTATCATGTTCAGGTTTTTTGGCTTGTGGTGTTCTTCTGGGAGACCCACAATTCTTAAATTGTCCCTACAAATCCTGGTCACAGAGCAATGACAGACGCTTTTTAAAAGAAAACAATATTTGAAAATCCATCTGGAAAAAATGTAAAATCATGAATAACCAGAGAAATTAAAATGAAAACAACTCTGAACAATCTGACACCCATCAAATCGACAAAGTTGGTAAATTATGATGAAACTAATTATTAGAGAAAACATGGGATGACAGGGTATGCTAGTAGAAAGGTAAAGTGGTTGAAGCATTTCAGAAACCAATTTAAAATTTAAATGAGAAGTTCCTAAGTTATTAATACTCTTACATTTCTTATAGGGGTTACCATTACTCATATTAATACTAAAGGAAATTAGAGAACAAGAAAATAACTATATGTAGAATAATATTCGTGGAAACATTATTTAGGATCACAAAAAGCTAGAAACAAGACGTGTCCGATGATTGTGACAAAAATGAAAATACAGCTGAGTGTTATGGAACTTTTTAAGTATTATTTTATATTCTGAATTTAACAAATACCAAATAAATTAAATAACATTATTGCATCCAAAGTAGAACAACAAAAATGTTTACATGAAATTGTTAATCTCAATTATGTGCATCTTACTCTTAAGTATATAATAAACTGAGCATATGGCTTTCTTGTTTGTGACTCTGCTTCTTCCAGTTCTCTTCTGTGCATTAAAAAAAAATGCATCTGTAACTCTTCACTTCTTCAATAGTTTGAACATGAGGAAGATGAAAGAAGAGATATAGAGGTATTTGTAGTGAGAATCATTCTCAAAATTGTGAAGGAGCATACTTTTTCTAAACGTTTCAGAGCTTGCTATGGAAATGTCCTCTGTGTCTCTCCCTGAGAAAATGTGTGTTACTGTTTGTGCCTGACTGCACAGTCCATTTTCAGGAATGTATTAGTCAGGGAATTACTTCTACCCTCAACTCCTCCTTCATGCAGGAAGTTCTCTAGGGAGGAAAGATAGGGTTGTGCAATACATCTAATAAGATGCCACCTGCTGGCATTGCTTTCCACACACTTTCCCACTACAGTCTGGCAAGCACAATTACTTATACTCAACTGATTGTTCTTAATTGTTATCTTTGTACTGTGATTCAACCTGTGTCCCATTATCTAGTCATCTCTAGCACTGGTTTTGTCTAAACACATCACTTCTCCCATAATATGCAACTTAACAAGAAGTCAGAAATTCACTTAATCTCTAAGATTTATAGACGAAGTGACATCTGAACTGTTTCTTGAGCAAAAAAGATTTCATCAGGTTATGATAAGGAAGGAGATCATTCCAGGTACATTGGTGGCAGGTGTGGACCAGTGGCAAGAGTATTGTCCAATCCTGTCCCTGATGCTTACTAATTATGTAAGCACTAAGTGAAGTTGTCAGTGGCCTTTCCTTATTGCCTCAGATCCTTAGTTCTACATTCATCACTTTATTATGCATTCCTGCCAACAACAAGATTGATAGATAATCTTTTAGCTTCTATTCCCATGAAAAATCCCCCTGTTCTTCCTATCATTACAGCCACCAACATTATTTGTTTCCCATTGAGAAAAAATGAAGAAAAATTTGAGATATATTTCCTTAGTTGATTTTGCAGAAATAGGATTTTCTTTATTACTCTTCTTCATTTCAATCAGTTGTTGCGGCTGCCACAGTTGCTATTATTGTTGTTAGGCTGTTCAGTCACGTTCAACTCTTCATGACCCCATGGACCCATAGTACACCAGTTCTTTTTATCTTCTGCCATTTCTCTAAGTCTGCACAAGTTCATGTTCATTGTTTCCATGATACTATCTTTCCGTCTTATCCTCTGTTGGTCCTTCTTCTTTTTGCCTTCAATCTTTCCCAACTTCAGGGTCTTTTCCCATCTTATCATTATATGGCCAAAGTATTTACATTTTAGCTTCAGTGTGTGACCTTCCAATGAGTAGTCTGAATTAATTTCTTTAAGTATTGACTAATTTGATCTGTTTACTGTCCTAGGGACTCTCAGGAGTCTTCTCCAGCAAATCAATAAACAAATTAAAGAAATGTTAATGGTATGTATGAAAGAAATGGTAATGATGATAATCCCATTAATACAGTGTTTAAGGACTTTGAAAGTATTTTACATATATTATCTGATTTTATCCTCACAACAACCTGGAGAAGTAGGTGCTATTAGTATTCCCATTTCTCAGATGACAAAACTGAGGAAGAAAAAAAATTCAAATGGTTTTCCCAGGGTCATCTAGAAAGCTAAGTATCTGAGGCAGAATTTGAACTAAAATCTTTCTAACTCCAGGTCCTGTTCTCTATTTACTAAAACACTGAATTGCCTCATATGAGGTAAAATAAGGAAACTTCTACTTTTTGCTACATAAATATTTTACTATATCATAGGGCAATCTTTCAAAAACTGAATAGGAGCAGCAAAACATTTTTTTGTCTCTCTATTATCTGTCTATCTATCTGCATCTCTGCATATTGATGGATAGATAGATGAATATATGTAGATTTATAGATATAGATCTATATTTCTACATGTAGTCTGATGTAGATACATGATTATATTTCTCTGGTATATTTCTCTAAAGTTTTATCAATTAAATCCTAGTCAAGATCATGCAATATGTGGAGATATACATATATATATATATATATATATATGCATTTGTGTGTGTATGTATGTATGTATTTGTGTGTGTGTGTGTCTGTACTTGAAGACTTTATAATATGATATTCTAAAAGGCAAAAGAAATAGACTTGAATAAGCTTTAGAGGAGCCGCTAGAGGTAGATGTGCCCTCTGGCCCTCCCTGACTCTCTGTCCTTGGGCCTTCAGGACCCCATTCTCAACCTTTCCCCACTGTGGAGCCTCAAGGCCCTGGCCTATACCCCCCCCCCCCCCCAGGGACTCTGAGGTCTGCCTGGTGCTTGGGTCCTATAGGTTGGCAGGGTAAGCAACTGTGACCAGTTCGTTTGAGTAGTTGTGACTGAGCAGTAGTATGCCAAGTCATCAGAGGGAATCTTCGTGGTGACTGTGATCATCTTCTGCAGGCAAGTGTGGCTCATCCCAGATTGCTAGCTAGAGTAGCTATTGTGTCAGCTACAACATCTCTGTAGTAGGACCCAGATGTCTTATGCTCCATGGCCCTTCTCTTTATGGTAGGACATGCTCCCTTTCTCATAAACATAAATTATATCATATAATCTCATTTTATAGAATTTTTTCCTGCAAAGCCTTTAGTAATTGCTTTTTTTTATCAAATAATTTTTAATGAATTAGGGAAACATTTTAATTCAAACTAGTAATTTTAGTATTAATAACTGCTCCCTACTTTATCCATTTCTTGATTTTCATATGATATATTGACTTTTTAAAATATGTAATACTACTTTATACAGGTATATTCTTTCCTCTCCCATCCTTTCCCTTCATCAATGTATTTGCAGATTTTAACCTCCCCATATCAGGGGCCATGAATTCTATTCTCTGTCACCTCAAATCTTTAGTACAGGTTTCTGTATCCAGTGGATACACAGTCCCAGAATCATTACTTGCCTTCCTTCCTTGGATTCTATTTGCTCTATCACTTAAAGCCTTGCGTTTAAATTGGAGTTTTTTGTGTATTGCTTTCAAATCAGCCTCCCAAAATGTTTTGCAAGCAGTCCTTTCCACAACCCCTTCCTTTGTTTGTTCCTGACTAGAATTGAGGGATAATATTAGGAGGAGAAATCTTTGTAGGGATGGCTGAATATTGACTGCTTCTAGATAAAGGGCTCCTTGTTGCCTGATGTGAGAGAGTGCTAGATGTATAAAATAAAATAAAACATACCCAGATCTACTCTTTAGATAAATTTAAACAAGTAAATAGTAACAACGATGTAATTATGCCAAAGCCACTACCAGCTTACCTTGACAGCATCAGATTTAGAGTATCAATTGCCCTAGTACAACAGGAGTGATGCCATGTCCTAACTTGGAATAGATGTACTTCCCATTGGTTCAGGCAGCTTTGATTACAGAACAGGAACCTCAAATTTTCTCAGAATTCTATGTGATTGTTGTCTCAGCATTGTTTTGTTTGCCCTGAGACTGGGGGGCGGGAAGAGGAGGTGGGATATTGATGCATTTGAGGAAAAAAAAGAGAATGTTTTCTACTAAAACTCTATCTTCAATGTATAGATTCTCTGTACTTTACTTTATAACTGAGTACTTGTCTGCCTTTCTTTCTAGAGGTGAAAGGTTAGTTGCCATAAAAACATGAGGTTATATTTCATGTTTTTTTTTAAATAGTACTTTTTCCCAGTTGCATGTCAAAACAATTTTTATTATTCATCTTACAAGGTTTTGAGTTGTGAATTTTTCTCCCTCCCTCCCTCCCATCGCCTCTTCTGAAAATGGTAGGCAATTTGATATAGGTTATCCATGTGCTATCATGTAAGACACAGTTCCCTGTTAGTCACAGTTGTGAAAGAAGAAACAGACCAAAAAGAAAAAACACAAAAAATAATAAAATAAGAGAAAAATATGCTTTAGTCTGCCCTCAAAGCCCATCAGTTCTTTATCTGGAGGAGGAGAGCATTTTCCTTTGTGAGTCCTTTGTACTTGTTTTGGATCATTGTGTTGCTGAGAAGAGCTGAGTCACTCATAGTTGAACATCACACAACATTTCTGATACTGTGTACAGTGTTTTCCTGATTCTGCCCATTTCACTTTGCATCACTTCATACAAGTCTTTCCAAGATTTTCTGAAATCTTCTTGTTCATTATTTCTTACTACACAATAGTATTCCATTATATTCATGTATGACAGTTTGTTTGATCATTCCCCAATTGATGGACATCTCAGTTTCCAATATTTTGCTACCACAAAAAGAGTTGTATAAATATTTTTGCACATGTAAGTCCTTTTCCCTTTTTCATGATGTGTTTGGGATACAGATCTAGTAGTGATATTGCTAGATCAAAGGGTTTGCTTCTGCTTTGAGCATAGTTCCAAATTGCTCTCCAGAATGACTGGATCAGATTATAACTCCACTAACAGTGCCTTAGTGCCCCAATTCTCCCACATCCTCTCCAGCATTTGTCATTTTCCTTTTTTCCCATATTATCCAATCTAGTAGGTGTGAGGTGGTATCTTGGGCTTGTTTTAATTTGTCTGATTAAAAGTGATGTAGAATACTTCTTCATTTACCTATAGATAGCTTTGATTTCTTCATCTGAGAACTCTCTGTTCATAGATAATTTAACCATTTATCAACTGGCAGAAGTAGAAAGGAGCATTTCATGTTGTTCCTAGAACTAGAACTAGGATGGTGTGTGGAAAGTCTAGAAAGAAGTAAGGAAATTGCCTTAACATCTCCTGGCCTAATGTCCTTTCATCTCCAAACTCTAGTGCTTAAAATGTCCTTTTCTCATAAAATATTCCAATCAGACCAATAATCTAAATAATATTGCTCCAAGACAAAGGGGAAACCTTGATTTCAGATAAATTTGTGAATAGGAGAGATTTCTTCACTTAAACACTTTAAGGAAGATCAAAAAAGTGATCTAAAGTAGGAAGTAGAGTACAGTTGAAAGTGCACCAGTAGATTGGTTCAAATACAATTCCTTTGCTATGTATCAGTTCTGTGACCTTGGGCAAATCATCCCAGCTCTCTGCCTCAGGTTTGCTTTTGGTTTAATTTCCTCTGCAGAATGAAGGGCTAGAATTGAATTGTCTCTAAGTTACCAATCAGCATCTTATTACTAGATATTATCCTGAGGGAATCTGCCTTAACAAAAAGGTGAAAGGATTGTGTTAGTACATTTCTTGTTTATAATTTCCCATGTTCTTTCCACATACGCAATAAATAATACTGTTTAGCATAACAGCTCTTTCTTTCACACACAAGATAAGTAGCCTCAGCTTGCCTTATCATAAATTCTGTATTTATATGCATAAATTAATTGAAGTATTACACGTTCATGAATTTTTGGTCCATCGGACTGTAATTTCCATGCTTTGAAATGAGTTATTGATACATAGGTCTGAAATTTATGTTCTTCCTGCCATTCTTCTTTTCCTTTCCTTTTTTGCCTTTTAGGAAGAATTGTTTCTACCATTCCCGAGAATCTTGAATCCAGAATAGTAACATGGTTTGAGAGGTGGGCAGAAGCATCTTAGTGAAGCTCTAATAATTCTATTCTATGAAATTCAGCATTACATTTTCTAGACTCCTAAACAAGCAAGTCCCCTGGAGGAATGGAAAAAGTTTCTGAGGAGTTGGGTACCCTGAGGAACCAGGGTTTTTTGTTTATATACACATATGTCTGTATATATAGACATATACATATACACAAGCTGTCAGAGGATAGCTAGCTTTGAAATATAAAATATCTGTATCTATATAGATGTAGACATATAGATGTATAGATACGGCTCCCAGAAAATAAAGCATAGGATCTTGGAACTGAAAAGAATTCTTAAAGATTGTTTATTCCAACCTTTCCATTATATAAGTGAACAAGTTGGAAACCAGAAAGATAAAGTGTTATCTCTAAGGTTTGCAATAGAGCCTAGAGTAGAACATTTTTTTTGACATCCAAGTCACAGGTCTTTCCAATGTGAAACTTTTCCTCTGATGGGATTCCCACTTGGAATCCTACTTCTATGTTTTGCTGATAATAGTGGATATTATTGGAGGTGCTGAAGGTCTCAGTTCCAGTCATACTCCACTGGTTTTCTTCCCTAAATATGAGGTTGGAGAGTGTTAAGGAAGAGGTGGAAGAGGGATGTGAATTCGTAATGTTCATATTTCCCATAGGAATCATTTGTAAAATAGGTGTTGAATCTTAATATTTAATAATATTTAAAACTCAAAGGTGTTGCCCTGGCCTGGTTGCAGATCTAATAAGTCTGTTGGGCTAGATTAACAGTTTTTGGAGATATGGGAGTCACACAATGAGTCCAGAAAGACTCACCTGCTTACTTCCTGGAGAGAATGACCCTGAAAATCCATACTTCAATACAAGGGCGCCTATCAGTGCTTTCTATCCCAACACATACAGTGCTATAATCTATCCCATTCTGCAAATAGAGAGGTTATTGGATTTTGTGGAATGCTGCTGCCCAACATTTGGAGAGAAACTAAAGGACTCAGGAACCAGTATCATATTTCCCCAGAACTGGAGTAACATTGATTTTCCCTATTAAAACAGTGGTAGTAACAATTATAAAATATTGAAATCACATTGTTTTCCTGGTTCTTTATCTCCCAAATTATGCTTTCATCTTTGTACTATGGCAGTGCATTTGTTCTCATGGTCAAAGTAAGACTTGCCAAAAGCAAGGAGTTTAAGAATTATGACCCGTGAATGGAAATATATATATATATAGATATAAAATTGTTTAGCTATATCCTGGGTAAAGAACAACAGAAAAACAAGATTAAATGTTTGCTTGACCTCAAAAAAAAAACTTACCACTGAAATGTTTTTACTACCTCCCTTCTAGTTCTAACCTTCAGTGATTCTCCTGGTGAGAATTACACATATAACAGTTCCAATGTAGACTGGAGCCAGCTTGTACCAATTTGGGATAGCCAATTGTTATTTTTTTTTTTTACTCTATTTACACTCAGAAATAGGCAGATGACACAAATCAGGGCTTGATTTGCTATTTTGCGGACTTATGGACTTAAGGAACTAATGGGAGAAATGTTAATAATTCAGTTTAAGCTTCTTTGTACATTTTTTTTGGCTGTTTTTATTTCCTAGAGAGTTGTTTATTAAATGTTTATCAGTACACCACTGATTAACATCATAGTTAGGGCAAAGAGCACTGGATGGGTAGTTAGGAGATTTGAGTTCTGGTCTTGGATCTGCTACTAAGTCACTATCTGTGTGACATCAGGTAAGTCATATTTTCTTTTCTGAGTCTCATTTTAAACTTACCTACAAAATAAGAATTTGGTATTAGGAGATCTCTATGGTCCTTTTTAACTTGAAATTCATGAACCTTTATTCCAAGAGTATTGTATTAATCCTTTTGACTAAATTTACTGATCAGTTCCATTAAATGATCAGTAATTTAGTCAAGTAGCTATTTGATCTGTCATATATAATTGTTTTCATCACTATTTTTACTATATATATCATCTATTATTGAATTATATTATTTTATAAGCCATTATTTATCCCCAAATTGAAACAGCTCAGTCTACACAGATTTTACTAAAATTCAGTTTCATACCAGCAGTATTCTTTAATACTGAACTTCCAGGATCAAATGTCATATGATATTTGCTGATTTCACAGTATTATATATCAGAATGTATTTCTCAGAATCATGATTTCTGTTCAATATAAACTTATAGAGTTGGAGCTGATCTTAGGAATTGAATTTAATAAACATCAAACACCTACTATGTGATAGTCACTAGATTTATAAAGATATGACAAAGACCCTGTTTTCAAGGTACTTCCCCTCTAGAGGACAATGGGGAGGGAAACCTATTGACAAAAAACTGCAACATACAAGAAAAGCACGGAAAATATAATGGACTTCAGACAAAAGTCTCTGAAATTCCAGGCAAAATACTATGAAAAATTTGAAGGCTAGAGTTCACATATCTGAGCGAGTCAAGGAAAGCTTCAGACATGAGCTATGAAGAAAGGTAAGGAAATTGAAACAGGAGAAGGAATCCATTGAAGGTCTGAGATACTGTTAGGGAAAAAGCTGTGGAGATGGTGGAGAGCAAGATGATGACATTTCCCTGGTGGAGAATTTGTGTGATACATACTATACGTAGACTGGAGGATTCAAGGATTTCCATTATCTGGTTCTAACTTCTCTAACTATTCCTCTTCACATAATGTATACTATGGTAGAGGTAGTTAGAGCCAGATAATGGAGATCTTTGAATGCCACAATCATGAGTTTATATTTAATTCAGTTGGAATGGGGAGCCTCTGAAGGTCTTTGAGTAGGAAACTGATGTAATCTGAGATAGTCTTACCACCCTTCAGCTTATCTTTACAAATGAAGAAATAGGAACATCAGATTCTTAAATAAGTGGCAGAACTAGGATTAGAACCCAAGCCTCCTAAAATTTCATCTTTAGGATTTTCCTTTATACCACAGAGGCTCCCACATTTTGTGGGCCAGAGAGTTTTAGCAAATGAAGAAGAGGCTTGTTTCAATGCTGCTACTTCTTTGGCAGCTGATGTTTTGGTTTTCTCAGTGTTGAAAGAAACATTTATAAATGTTAGCTGATGTCATCACTATAACCAATGCCTCCTACAATTGGTGGATGATAGGTAAAGAATGAAGGATACAAATTTTCAAATATGACCATTTTTACTTAACTGTATTACTTTGTTACAAGGGAAGACTTTATGAAGGGAATGGTATGGGAGAAGGTGGAGGAAAAGACATTCTAAAATTTTTAATGGAATTAATAATGTGCAAAAAAAAGACAACAAATTACTCTGTTCCCTTTCATTCCCCTTTTGATCCAGTGAGATTCTTGCATCAAGGACTTTGTCTTTACTGCAGTGACATGATTATTTTCTAGACTAGATCAGAGCTTCTTGATCTCTCTGTGGGTTGCTCTTTTGGATTTGCTTCCATGAGGCAGCTAGGTGCAGAGTTCAGCAAACTCCTGCCCACAGGCCAAATCTGACCCACTTGTTTTTGTACAGCCCAAGCTAAGAATAATTTCTACTTTTATTAATGGTTTTAAAAAAATCAAAAGAAGAATAATGTATCACAATGCATGAAAATTACATGAAATTCAAATTTCATTGTCCATAAAGAAAAGTCTTATTGTAACCCAGAGATGTTCATTCATTTGTAGGTTATCTATGGCTATTTTGGTCCGACAGTGGCAGAACTGAGTAGTTAATGTAGCACTCTCATCATTTCAAATAGTTGTTCACAATAATAACTTGATAACATTTTGACAACATTAGTTAAGGCCAAGATTAAAATTTTTCTGAAGAGGAAAAACTGCTTTCAATCGCTATGATTTGAATAATATTTTTCAAATACTTTAAAAATATTTTTGCTGCATACTTGATAATGTTTCTTAATGAATTAAACATAAAATTTCAAGGCAAAATAGTAATTATATGCGAAACTTATACTGTGATAAAGTCAATTCAACAGCAACTAGATTGTTTGAATCACAAGTCATGTCAAGTGTGTGTGTGTGAATGTATATACACACAGATTGTTTTATATGCATTCATACATACACATATACATGTGCAGATATATATGTACATACATATATATGGGAGGTTAGGTGGGTGTGTGTTCTTTCAGAAGTTAAAACACAAAGCAAGGTTTCCCTTCCTATACACACTGGCAGCAGATATATTTTCCAAATAAAGCCACAGTTCTTTTACAATTTTTACATTTTCTCCAGTTGTATAGTTTTTTTGGACCTTAATACAGGTGCTGAAAATGCAAATGAAATAGCCACATTTCCAACTTCATTGAACCATGAAACTGATGAGCTTCCAGCTAATCTTAATTGGAAGTGATTCAACTACAGTGTAATGACATCCTAAAAAACAAATATCAAGAGACGACTCTGATACAATTCCATAAATGCCTTCCAAGAGATGAATATACTCAATTAAAATCACATGCTTATGAATTGATATCAGTAAATGGCAATATTTATCATGTGAAAATATATTTTCAAAGATGAAGTACATTAAATCTGATCAGCATTAACAGATGAACATTTATGCTCAATTTTGATGATAGGGTACTCTAACTTTGAACCCCAGTTCATTTAAATGTTATTTTCCCAAAATAATTTCATTCTCATTACTGGATCTATGTTACTCAAAAAAAATTTATAGAGAGGATTCTGGGAATATGGCAGAGTAGGTCAGAAAATTCCAAGCTCTCTAGATTTCCTCCACAAACAAGATAAAATAGTGCCTCTGGGCAAAAATAAACAAGAGCTGGAGAGTAATAGTTGTTCTCCTGGGACAATGGTAAAAGATCTGAAGAAAAATCCCAGGGCCAAGTTTGGTCCAGGTGAAGAGTAAACACCCCCAGGTTAATTCCACTGAAATTGCAAGCAGTGAGTGAGACCTGGGGTTAGCTAGGTTGGGAGGTAACCTTACCCCAGCCCCAGGAACTTTCACCTCATGGATCCTGTGGGAAGACCTGTCTGAGCTGTAGACAGTTGAGAGAATCCCTGTTGATAAGGGAAACCAGATCGAGCTGTGTAGCCCTGGGCAAGAAGAAACTAGCACATGCCCAGTTCACGCAGAAGCAGTGGAGCAGGGATGCTGCTGACTGTGAGCACTTACAGGAGAGTGGAGTTTTTGGTTTCGGTTCCAAACTAGACTTGAGAACTGAAGGAGAATCTGAGGCCAGAGGCAGCATCTATATACCTCAAGACTAGAGGTGATTACAAAAAAATAAACTGCTACAAATAAAAAAAAAAAATGAGCAGGCAAAGAGGAAAGAATCCAACCATAGAAAGTTACTATGGGAATAGAGAAGACCAGGGTTTGTCTTTAGAGGAAGATACTGAAGCAAAAAGTCTTTCTTACTCTAAACAGCAATGTCAAATTACCTGCCCCAAAAGAATTCATACAAGAACTTTTAAAAGACTTTAACAATCAAATTAGAGATTGAAGAAAAATTTTTTAAAAAAAAGAACAATCCAAGAAAAACAAGAATATTATGAAAAGAACGTTAACCAATTAGAAAAGGAGATCTAGAATCGTAAGGAAGAAAATAACTCCTTGAAAAACAGAATTAGGCAAGAGGAAGCCAGTGAAGTTAAAAGAGACCAAGAAATGATAAAACAAAAAATAAAGAATGAAAAAACAGAAGATGATGTAAAATTGTCTCATAAGTAAAAGAACTGATTTGTTAAACAGGTAGATCAAGAAAACATAAGAATAATAAGACTACTTAAAATCAATAATAAAAAAAGAGCAGAAGAACCGGTGTTGTGGCCAAAAGTATCATGCCCAGCAAAGTTAAGCATAATCTTGAATGAAAAAAAGAATATTTAATGAATTGTCAGACTTTAAGGTTTTTGTTAAAACAAAACCACAACCTGAGCTTTATAGATTTCTCATATAAGATTCAAGAGAAATATAAAGATAATTCATAAAGAAACATCAAAGATTAATTACAGGGAATTCAGTAAAGACTATTTACCTTTTATATGAAGAAATATAAAATGTATGCCTAAGATGGTATTAATAATTTGATAGTTTGTAAGAAAGATGAAGGTAGACCTGAGTATGATATGATTTTAAAAAGCAAATGCTTTTAGGAACAGGTAAAAAGAGTAATTATTTTATACAAATGAGGTGCAAGAGGATGAACTAATACAGAGGAATTACACGGGGGAGGAAAGCTGGTAGTTCTGGAACCCTTTTTCATCGGGAACAGTGCATATATACATACACCCATATGTACATACATATATTTACACACATATGTGTGTACATATACATATATATACACACATATATATGTATATGTATAAAAGCCTTCTAAATTCGGAAAGAAATAAAAGGCTAAGGAGATAGGAAGAGGGGAGAGGATAAGGGAGTTATTTTTAGAGAGGAAAGCGAGGGAATAGAATAAAAGGAGGTAAGAAATGTTTAGATGAACAAGAATGGGAGGATAAGGGAAGGATACCTGGAGGGGATTTGTATTTCTTTTAATATTTAAGTTTAGAATATGTTTCTTTTTCTTTTTTATTATGCACTTAAAAATAGATTAATGGTAAGCAATTTTAAAGAAAACAAAAAGACCAAAAAATGTACTTAATTATTATTACTATACTTTTAATTTCATTAATAAAAATGTGTGACAATTTGCTTTCTCTCTTGTTATGACAAAAGCATATAGCATCCTTGTTTTTGTCTCTTGCTCTATAAATCCTAAAATATTTATTATTTTGCTCTTTACTGAAAAATGTTTGCCATCCCCTGATATAATGGGAATTACCTACGCCAGAGGGTCAGAAAGACCTGAGTTTGATTTCTGCTTCAGACACTTCCTAACTGTATGACCTTGGTCAAGTCGTTCAATCTCTCTTAGAATGTTTCCTTATCTATAAAATGGAGATAATATCTCCTACCACATGGTTATTATAAGACTCAAATTAGATAGTATCTGTAAAGCTCTTTGCAAACTTTGAGGTACCATATTAATGTTAGCTATGGTGTGTCTTTTTATTGCCTTAGTTAACAACCATGCATTATTTTTTCCCCAATGATGGAAGGGAGGTAGAGCATGAAAATGGAAGAAAAGAACAGAGTAGAAAAAAAATGAAAGAAAGAAAAGAGTCAATGAAGCTTTAAAAAATGTAAAGAGAACAAAAGGTCAGAAAAAAATGCAAACAGTAAAATCATATGCATGTATGTATGTGTATATGCATACATATATGTGTGTATGTTGTGTGTGTGGTTGTGTGTGAAATCTTTTTTTATTCTACTATGTATATGGAAATCCTTATTCTATTTGGGGTTCAGATTAAGAATAAATTTAAAACAAACAAGTATACTTAAAATATCCATGCCATTATACCATGCACCTAGGAATATTTAGATTGTGAAATATAGTCCCTGCCTTCATGAATTTTATTGTCCAGCACATTTCATATAAGGTAGGATAGAAATAATTGGCAAGTGTCATGGGTATCTCATGTAACCTTTCCCTTATCATCTGTTTTCCCACAGGGATCTATGGGAAGGAAGTTCACCGAGGTGGAGGCCCTGATCTCCATAACTTCATCTCATCTGGATTTGTCACATTAGGAAGAGGACACACGAAGGGTACAGTGGAAACCATTTTTTACTAAATACAAAGATTGTCTAGGGAAAGTCACTCTGAAACATTGAAGATGGTTTGGAGGCCAGACAATTGTCCTGGACAGGAATGATTAGAGTGAATCTGTTGATTATTCCTGGTGATTTGGGATGCTTCTAGCACAGCTTCCCAGGAGACAGAAGGCGTAACACTAGGGAACATAAAACCTGAGTTGGGATAGGATGAGCAAGACAGGCACACACTGTTCATTTTGATTAGGGAGCTCTGAGGGGATAGAGTAACAAGGAATCTGTAGTATTTCCAAAGTAGATCTCTCTTTTTTTCTTTTTTCCTTTCTAAACTAACATTTTCTATACTGATTTCTATACTCTGTATGTGTTGAGTTTTATTCTGTAGACAGTCCAGCATTCAGTGTGTGTAGATATCTATATCTTGTACAATATAGACATAAACCTAGATGTTAACCTGTCCCTAAAGCTACAAGATGGAGCTTCTCTACTGAGCCTATCTGTGATGTAGCTGATGTTGGCGTGCTGAGCATCTGTGTAGGGACATGTGAATCCTGCTTGTTTACATTTTCTATTTTAACAGAGTCATAATGGTGTTGTGTGAATTCTTCACTACAGGAGTAATCTGGTCCAAATCTATCTGATTACTTTTCTACCAATCTGTATACATATGTAGAACCAATGTGAAATATATGCAGAAATATTTCCCTGTCTCTGGTTGAAAATGTGTCTGTTGTTCCATGAGTGAAAAAGACAATTTGCAATATTTCTTACATTCCATGCACTTTCTAAAAAGAATTCTCTATGCAATGTTAATTCTATAGAGAAGAAAAAAAAATATGTACCTATGTATGTTTTCTTTGTTGTGTCTGTGTATCTAAATAAAGTTTATCAAGGATACAGGTGATACTTGTGGGTACTGAGAGTTACAGGCCTGTATGAAGGACCTGATTCCTACTTATACATACAGACTTCTGGTTCCACACATCCTCCTTCAGCTGATGAATCTGAGCCACAGATCTGGGTTGTCAAAAAGAACTTGGTACCAAGCTGAATTCTTCTTTCTTTTTTAAAAAAATGCGAGGTTAGCTCTGGAGGATGGCAGGTAGAAAAGAATATGTCAACAAGTAGATCATCCTTGAATAAACAATTTAAGTGGTACTTGACACAAATATTAAATCATTTCCCATCTGATAAATCTTTTTCTTACACCCTCCTCTCATGTAATATATATGTGTGTGTGTATGTGTATATATATGTGTGTGTGTATGTATATACACATACATATATACTCTCCTTCTTTGTCCTTTCTTAATCCATTTCTTTTTCTTCTCCCCTGTCAGTGCCATACATAGTATCCATGAATGTCATTTAACCCTGCTATGGCATTCAAGGTCAAAGATGTTGCTGACTCCAGTTGGAGAATTAAACTCCATTTGCTCACTCCATATCTTATAATGACTTACAATTTATATGATGAAATTAAATCCTTCAACATATTAGGATAACCACAAACCAAGCACTGATGTCCCTTGCTATTTATGGCATAGAGATATCACTCTGGAAGACTTGTGCCATCTTTCAAAACCACCATTTTGTTAGTACCAAAGAAGATTATATAAACAAAAAATATGTTGTTGATTCACTGTAATACTATATTCAAGCTTCATGTTCTACAGCAATTCCCTAGAGGTTAAGTCCAAGTTGCCACAAGGTCCACTGAGCTTTCATGTTACCGTGGATAGGCCCCAAAATAAATCTGACATAGGCTGATTTTTCATCTCTTTTGAAAAATATTTCAACATTAAGTATTTGGGACAAATGTAGTCACAATTGAGCAAATGTACTAGTGTGATTCCTTCTCCTCCCAGAAGCCTCTAGTCTTGCTTCATGCTAACAATAATGGGGTATCCAGGTACTTTTTAGCATGGTAAGTCCCTCAGGCAGTATTGAACTACCAACCACCCCATTGTACCACTTCACTACCTTCTTGGAGTGCCAAGAGTACCATATCCTCAGGAAGTATATAACTAAATGTTTTGCATTTTCCTTTTCTTCTCTTTCTCTTATCTTTTTCTGCCTTCACCATTTCCTTTGCCTTAGGCATACCAAGGAGTCATGTGGGAATTACTAACCTCTATGAATGATCCTCTGAGATGAGGAGGGTGTCAGCCCCAAACTAGGATGATTTCCCTCTCCACGCCATGCCCCATCAAGTCCCTACTCATAAATAAGGCTACACTTTGGAGGCAGTGCCCTCAGGAAAAGTCATATTCCATGTCTTTCCATCTCAGATATTTATATATTTGAAGTAAGGTTTAAATAAACATCAAAGACTTAGAAGCTGTCAAAAAGGGAATCCTATAGTATATACAGGAGTGATAATGTAGTTAGAAGTGAGAAGGAACAATCTTGTTCTTTCATTTTGGACATAGTAGAGGGCTAGTTTTCATTTGTATTCATATTGATTTGTATTTAGATGAGACTTAGGTATTTCTAAAAAATTACAAGATAATAGAGTTACCTTAAATTAGCTCCACTTTAAATAACTCTATAATCTTAGCTGGCAGATTTTCCAATTGGACAAACATCTCCTTGGAACTAAGTCAGGAGGAACACCACAAAAGAAGTGACTGGCAGCAAAGACCAAGCAGAGCTCCTGTGGTGCTTTTACATGACCATGAAAAGCTACTGAGCTTTTCTTGGCAGAATTAACTTAATTCCCCTTTAATGTTTCTCAGAGGCTGTATACATTGCACCATAAATCAACTGACCAGTGTGGTTCATTCAATGAGAAAGTCAGGCAGGTGACTTATATTGGTATACATGAAACCTGAGCCAATCTTTCTCAAATCTATTTGTCTTTCCTCACAGGGCTTTGCACTAGGACTTTCTTAGGGGTTATATATACATAAGATGAAAGCTGAATTTAAAGATAAGAGAAGTGACAGTGGCAGAACAGGCATTGCAGTCCTCTCACAGGGGAATAAAACTATGTGAATGACTAAATTACAAAATGAGGGGCATATAAATAAGGAAAGATAAAAGATAGAGGGTAGTGGTCATGGATGACTAATGATTTCCTCTAGTCTCTAAACAAGATGGACAACTGAAGAATGGGAGAGATAACGAAAAGGAGAGATTAAATCAAGGGTAGTGAAAGGGGGAGGACATAATGCGTTGATAGGAAAGGGTTCCACAGAAGAGTATTCCCATGAAGAATAATGTATATCTCTATAATGGGAAATGGTGATCTTATAATGGCTCTAATCTGAGGGAATTTTGTGCGCAAGGAGAGCCCTTTTTCTGAAAGAGTCCATGGTCAAGATCTTGTCTCAGAGAAAAAGGGAAACGTATTTTCTGAAAGCAACTAGAAAATAGAAAGAGGAAAACAAAATAAAACAAAAGTTGGATAGAAACAGAGAAGGAGAAATTTGAAATAACTGCTAAACTAAGAGGGACATAAGTAAGGGGGGAAAGAGAGGAAGAATTAGATAACTAACTAAATGAATGAAAAAGAAATCAATGAGTTAAGAAAAACTCCAAAACAAGTGAAAAAGTTGATTAACAGGAATGAATGAATGAAGAGAGAGAGAGAAGAGAGTCTGTGAAAATAGTGTAGCATCATAGTAGATTAAGCAAAGCTGATTATTGGGACAAAAGTACTAACAAAACAATAACAAGTACTAAAGGGGGACCAAAAAAAATTACCTGAGACAAAAGTGGAAGAAAACATAAGCCTAACTCATATGACATTAAATGGAATAGATTGAACAATACAATCAAAAGAGATTGACAGACTGTGTAAGAAAACAAAACTTTGCAATCTATTAATAGAAATGCAAATAAAAAGCAAAAATATATATAGAATAAAAATGAAGAATTAAAATAAAATTTACTATGTATCAGGTGAATTTGTAAAAGCAGAAATTGTCATTCTATTATACAAAACCAAAATAAAAATTCACATAGGTGAAAAGCCAATATTAACATTAAATATATACTCTCCAAGTGGCATGACATCTCACTACATGAAGGAAAAATTAACTAAAGTGTTATGACATATATAATAACACAGTAATAGTAGGAGACTTTACTGTTTCTTCCTCAAAGTAATACAAATCTAATAGAAAGAAAAAAGGGAAAATGTAGTTTGAACATATTGAAGAATTTAGAGCTGAAAGATTTGAGGTGCCTTTTGAATGTGACCGCTAAAGAATATGCATATTTATTTAGCATCATAAGGAACTTTTACAGTAATTGAGCATATATTTAGGCACAGAGAAATTGTCAATACATGTAAAAAGTCAGAAATGCTAACCATATTTTTTACAGGTTACAATGTAACAAAATAGCGATTTAGTGAACAAAAGCAAAGCAGATGTAGACTTAAATGTAAATGTAGACTTAGTAATGAAATAGTAACAAATGAGTAAAAGAACAAATAATAGAAACAATTAAGTATGTGAATGACAATGATAATAACAAAACAACCTGTCAGAACTTCTTGGATGCAGCTATTGTATTATATTCCTAAAAGCATAATTAAAATTATATTCCTAATTACATTCCTAAAAGCATAATTAAAAACTAGAAAAGAGGATTAATGACTGAAAATTTCATATTCTCTGTGTTAAAACTCATCTATAAAAAGGAACAAGTGGATGAGATGATCTATAATGTCCCTTGTAACTCTAAATCCATGATTCTATAAGTATTTGTTTACAGTGCCTTAATGAAAATATTAGTCCTAAACTGAGAGCTCTACTCAAGAGTGGAAGGCACAAACTACCCCTCTCCACACTCCTGTCAATGCAGGGAACTGAGTTGTTAAATCCTGAAACACATAGTCCAATTTCCTCATTTTATAAATGAAGCCTTAGAGATGTAAAATGATCTTTCCAAGGTCATACAGATAGAAATCCCCAAGAACAAAACTCAAAGCTAAGTCCTCTGGTACCTCTATCTCAGAACTTTTTAACTTTTTTTTTTTTTTTTGTCAAGGACCTCTTTGACAGTCTGGTGAAGATTATGGATCACTTCTCTAATGCTTAAAATGCATAAGTTTGCAAAGAAAAACAATTATGTTAAAATAAAGATGTAATTCTTTTCCTATTCAAGTTCACAAATACACTTAAATGTATCCATGTGAGGGTCCATAGACTGCAAGTTAATTAACCCCTGCTGTTCCACTGCTTGATTCACCCAAGATCACACAGCTTGTGGGTAGTAGAGGCAAAATAATAGGCCAGTCTCTTGACTCCCCATCTATCATTCCTGTTCCCTCCTTCAGAATGAATTTGTACACCAGTGAAAGACATGGATAAGAGAGATCAAAGATTTGTAGGCTACTGGCAAGATGTGATTAAATATACTGCACAATCAGATTTATGCAGTTCAATCTATATTATATATATATATATATATAAGTTATGCATAAATATGAAGGGACGGGTAACAAGGAACCAGGGATCTCATCATTATTTGAAGCAAATAACTACTGGATTCTGGTAGCAATCATCTATCTCACAGCAAGTCATTGTGTTTTCATACTGAAAGGATAAGTGGTTGCTCTTGTGAGAACTTGTACTCTCCTGGGGGGAAGGGGGTGTTTATTTTTGTCTCCCAAATGTACCCTTACACTGGAATTGCTATTTACTGCATGCTACCTAGCCTCATATAAAAGCCAAAATACCATAAAAATGTAGAAATTGGATCATGGCAACCAAGCTTTTGGGGTACACTCACATTTATGTGAATTGGTATAGACGCAAAGTTGAAAGAGGCTCAACCTATGGGAAAAGAAGAATCTATTCAAGGAATTTGTTGTTGCTGAATTATTTCAGTTGTGTCTAACTCTTTGTAACCCTATTTTGGGGTTTTCTTGGCAAAGTTCCTGATGCGGTTTGCTATTACCTTCTCCATCCCATTTTACAGATGTGGAAACTAAAGTAAACTTAAATGACTTGCCCAGGGTCACAAAACTATCTTGTGACTGAGGCTGGATTTGAACTTAGATAATCCTGAGTCCAGGTCCAGCACTCTTATCTATTGCACCACTAAGCTGCTCACTTTACACTTGGCATGGGCTGATAGGGTTCATCTCTAAAAGTATCTCTTCTGTCTAAGAATATCCACTTTCTACATCTAAGTCAATTTTCTACACCTAAGTCATCTTTATAGATAAGATTTTGGGAGGAGTGTGGTGGTGAGAACAAGGATGTAATATTTTTCTCACAACTAAATTCACAGACCCTTAAAATCTCTCCACAAATCCCTGGTGGCCCATGGTTGCTAGGTTAGTAAGTTCTGGCCTAAAGGAAGATTCCTAATAAATTTTATAGACCTTAAAATAGCTTATTTGCAAAACTGGACATGAATCACACAAGACAAAAAGATATTAATAGGCTATGAGTAACACAGATTGCAAGAGTCTTCATATAAATGAGGCCATAGATCAATGAAGTAATGAGATATACATATTTGTTGTATGGCAATGTATTCACATACATAGGTACATTTTTGTACCGTGTTGAAATTAACAGAGTGCTTTCCTCACAATAACCCTGTGAAGTGGTATAAGTTCTACTAGTAGATTAAGATCTGGATGCAAATCCCACTTCAAATTCTTCAAACTCACTAGTTAAGGCTGTGTGAACCTGAGCAAATTACTTACCCTCACTCTATGCCTCAGTGTCCTCATCTGTAAAATAAGAGGAGGGGATTCAATGTTCTCTAATGACTCTTTCAGGTTTAAATCTATCCTATGATCTCCCATATGATAGATATTGAAAATGAAACTCATCAAGGCATTGGACAGGTAGGAGTCCAGAGACATGAACTGTCATCACAATCCTTCTGACAACCTTGAAAAGTTACTCCCCCTCTCTACTCCTCAGTCCTCTCATCTGTAAAAATAAGTGATTAGACTACACAGTCTTTCAAGTCACTTCTGGCTCTAATATTCTAATATATTGGCTCTAATACAATTAATTTTCTTCAGTCAGTCTTGATGGGGTTAGAATAGATCTTCTGCTTTGGGACATCATAAGGAGAAGTAGCAGGAGTGAAACTATTTTCCTAGGTGCCCTGAAAAATTTGGAGACTCACACACATCCCCTAAACATGGCTGTAATTTGTCTGAAGCACCAAGTAGCCTTCTCAGTCATAAGAGGTAATAGTATAGAATAGTGGAAGGAAAATGGCCAGAATCTGAAGGTGAAACCCTGAGTTCAAATTTTAGTTCTACTATATACTACTTGTTTCACCTTGGAGAAATGCCTGACTTCCTTGTACCTGCCTTTTTCTCTTCTCAGAGAGCTAAATTCTGTCCATTAAAGGTCTCAGAGGTTTCTGTATTATAGGTAAGAAGCCCTCCTGGAATTTGTCCCAGAATTTCTAGCTACACTAAAGGATAAGGGAGAGCTAGGGTTGGCTGATGTTCACGACTCAGTTCACTGAGTAGATGTAGATGGAAGAGTCATTAGGACAAGAGCTGGAGCTCTGCCATCTTTCCTGGATTTGACTTACTGGTTTCTCTTTTTTCTTACAAAGCTGGATGGCACTGGTTTTGGCTTCCCATAGTTGACTACTTCTATAGCACTTAATTACAGGAAACATTTTTTTGAAAAAGCAACAATGAACATGATTGCTACATATGTTCAGAATTTCTCTGTCTGTCTGTCTGTCTCTCTCTCTCTCTCTCTGTTAGTCTGTGTTTCTCTCCCTTTTTTCTAATTGGAAGTATAGGGGATGGAGGTCTAAATATAATTATTAGGAGCTCCTTGTCAATCAACTACTGGCCACTCCCATTAGTTCTAGCTCCTCTGAGAAACAATTGATTTGTGCCAAACACATGCTGGCTTTCTGTCAGATACCTCAAAGCCAAATCCTACCCCTGTCTTCACTATTAATCCTTACTCTTGCTCTCCAGTTAGTGCATTACATAATCTAAGGGTACAGGTGTTTGGGGAGCTATGGATAGGAAAGTGTAGGGATCGAACCACTTCAGTATCAGAAGAGAAATAATGCTTTTCACCAAAGAAAAACAAATTATAAAGAAAAAAACCTTCCTATTAAGACTGAAAACAGCTTCAATGATGGTTGTAAGTAACTAAATAAAGGCATCAAGGGGACTGATAGAGGGAGCACCCCTTTGCTCCTGATCAGAGAAATGGCTAAATTATACAAGCATTACTATACCTTTGCCAGAGGGATTCTTAAAAGAAGCCCCTTGAGAAGGAGAAATATATTCCTGGGGGCTTAAATTGGGAGTCTATTCTCTGATCCATTATAAGGCAGGAACTCAATCATACTGTAGTAGAAAGAACACAAGGCTTAAAGTTAGAAGACCTGGATTCTAATCCCAGATCTGCCAGTTACTAATTTCATTTACAGCTTTATCATTTGTAAAATAAAGATAATCATACTTGAATTACCTACTTCTAGGAGTTGCTGAAAACGATAACATATACATCATTCTTTATAAATCATGAAGAGCTGTTCAGTCAATGAATAAGTATTTATTAACTGCCTTTTATGTGCCAGGTTCTGTTATTTGCTATCAATCAAGTCAATAAACATTTATTAAGCACCTGTTGTATGTCATACACTATATTAAGCATCAGGGATTAAAAGATAGGCGTAAAACAGTCCTGGCTCTAAAAGAGCTCACAGTTTAATGAGGGAAGGCAAAACATAAGAAGAAAAGCCTGTCTGCTGAGATGGTTTACTGGGATGTAGCCTCTGCGCATGCTATATTTCTTGGAGCCACAGGTGAGAGTTGGGTGAAGGTAGACACCAAAGATGGATAAATAACCCTGAAAAGGGCACAGCAAGACCTCACACCAAAAGTGCTAGCCTTCCCTGAGCACCCTATACACCCCCATAGACGATAGTATCCATTCAGAGACTAAAAGCCTTCAGAATACATGTACTAAAACTTTTCTCCAAACCAGTTGCCTTCCAGGAAGTAGTATGATTGGAATGCACAATATTTCCTGATTCTTGCCAGTTATGCTGTATGCTCTGAAATACAAATGGGTCCAGGACATTGACTCCACTAGGTTTAGGAATCTTTCTGCCACTTTGTGTGCATGTAATTTATGGCTGAAGTCCAAGTTCCAGTTAATATAAGTTAATCATTCTTGACATTATCCAGGGAGACCACTTGCAATGACTAGTTGGAATGGGCTAACAAATTACCAAAGGCATAGAGGACATTTTTAGAGATTGGAAATGCTATTTAATGCTTATGTTAATCTTTTCCAGTTTAATAATGATGCATATTTTCAATTTTTCTCAAATTTAAAAAATGCCAGACTGCTCAGGGCAATAATGTTGACATTATCCATGTTTTAAAATTTAGTGACCTTTTAGACATCCCCTGAGTAATAAAGACCCTACAAAGCAGAGTTTATCTCTAGGCAATACCTTATAAAGAGAGTTTGCCTCTAGGAATTGTGAACCTGAGCTTCCACCTTCTTTTGCTTCTGTCATATACTCCACAATTTTTTTTTTATTACACACACACACACACACACACACACACACACACAGACACACACACACCCCTTCACTGTTCCTCTCAGTGACATTCTCTCTGTCTGAGAATATGGCACTGGAGCTACACAGGTATCTGATATCCATCTACATACTCAAAAAGGTATAGGAAACAGCTATGTCAATCTGTTTCATAGAAATGATTTGTGTTCCATATTCCATTTAGACAACTTCCTTTCAAAGGCTCCTCCTACTTTCCTTACGCCATATTATCCATCATTCCTCCCATCTCACTGTAAGGCACCGAGTTGTTAACTCCCACTAAAAGGTATTCCAGCATATTCCCCAGCACACTTTGGACTACCTTTGTAACATTTTAGCACAAGATCAAAGATTGATAGATAAGAAAACAAGGTCAAGGGGGCTGAGGCCAGGACAATATTTTATAAAACATTAAGAGCCTATGACTGATACCTTCATTCCTTAGCAAGTGGATTTTGTTTCTTAGTAATAATTCCTATAGTCAGCAGCTAAAACCACTCAGAATTGCGTTCTTGTCTTGGAAGTTTGAATCCCTAAAGAGGTAGAGGGAGAAAGAATATCTTGTCTTGCAAGCTACAGATTTAAGCTGCTCATGGCTTAGCACAGTGCCTGACATGAAGTAGGTACTTAATAAATGTTCATTCATTGATTTTTGGCTTGGATCATGAATATGATGAAATCATCTTCAAATATTTATATTAAGACTCTTAGGGGAGGATATTGTTTGTTCACTGACCACAAAGTTGGAGCCTGGGAAAGTATTCATTTTTTCAATTCAATTCAATAAACATTTCTTACACATTTAGTATGCCAGGGACTATACTAGGCACTTGGGGTACAGAGATGATACTATCCCTACCTCTAATTATCCCTCATTGCTTTCTTAGGGAAACATGTATACATATAAGTAAATATGAAATAAATAAAAAGCAATTTGCTAATTGAATCCTAACAACTGAGGGAATCATGAAAAGTTTCTTATAGGAGATAGCACTTAGCTGAGCCTTGAAATGAAGCAGAAGATTCAATAAGCATATTATAGGCATGGGAGCATGTAAAAAAGCACAGAAATGAGTTGTTCCAAGATCAAGAGGCACGCCAGTCTGAATGGAGTTCAGAGTGAACAAGAAGGAGTAATGTGTAATCAACTTGGAAGGACAGGTATTATTAGCCTGCATGAACTCACACTGAGCCATCAGCCACTATTACCAATAGTCACTTAGCAACAATGAATGAGAAAGAAGCAATGCAGTATAGTGTGAAAAGCAGCTGACCTGGAGACCTGGTTCAAATCTTGATTTCACCCTTTACGAGCTGTGTAAGTAATCTCTTAATGTCTCTGAGTCTCAATTTCTCATCTGTAAAATGGATACAATACTATTTAGACTAACCCATAGGTGTAAGGAAAGCATTTTGTAAACCTTGAAGTGTTGTATAAATGTCTTTGTCATCATTATCTACCCACAATGATCAAAGCTGCATTCTTTCTTTGGGAAGAGGAACGAAAGATGAAAGATGCAGAAGGAGACGTATATTTTGAGACAGAACCAATATGGGAATTTGTTTTCCTTCACTATGCATATTGGTTAATAGTTTTTTCTCTTTTTTATTTTCAAGTAGGTATGAGGGAGAGAAAATAAATGCTTGTTAATAAAAAAAAAGTTCTAAAAAATGAAATTAAAAATTACATTTTAGTTCTCAGAGTTACAATCTAGTCGAGGAGATAGTGCACACATACACACAGAAACACATTTTTACACAGAAATAACTAAATCAGTTAGGGAATGGGGGAAGGGAATAAGCATACGTGCAATACTTACTATGTGCCAGGTACTATATTAAGTACTTTTTAAAATATCATTTCATTTGATCAGTATGGCAAACTTGCAAAGTTTGTAAAGTTTACAGTTGAGGAAAATGAGGCAAACAGATTAAGTGACTTACCCAGGGTCACATAGTTAACTATCTGATGCTGGATTTGAACTTCAGTCTTCCTGATTCTAGTAGCTTTAAACATGGTGAAAAAAAAATGGCTTTAAAAATTCTGGGGTACTTTGGAAAGTGCAGTATCTCTGTTTAGTTCTTTCCAAGTGCTCACTTATATTTATCTTTTTTGTTTCTCTTGACTTTTGTGTTGGTATTTCAGAATTTCTACTCAGCTCTGGTGTTTTTATCAGTATTTCACTAAAGGTCTGTTTTCCCCTACAGAGTTCTATTCCTCTTTTCCTGGATTATTCTTGTATGTATGCCTCTATCTTTTGATGTTTCAAACATCATATTCTAGGCTCTCCACTCCTTTATAGTAGTAGCTGGTATATCTTGTATGATTCTGACTGCAGTTTTTTAAATACTTGAATGCTTTCTCTCTGCCTGCCTATAGTACTTTTTCTTTGACCAGAAAGCTCAGGCTTTGGGCTATAATGTTTCTGACAATGTTCATTTTGGAGTTTCTTTCAGGAGGTAACCAGTTAATTGAATTGTTGCTTTGCCCTCCAATTCTAATAGATCTGGTTATTTTTCTGTCATGATTTCTTGAAATATGATAGCCAGACTTTTTTTGTGATGGCTTTGATCTTTTTTTGAGGGCAATTGTTTTTTCCGTGAGATACTTTACATTTTCTTCTTTTTTCGGTATTCTCACTTTGTTTGGATAATTCTTATTGTCTCATGAAGTCATTAACTTCTGTTTGGTCATTTCTAATTTTCAAGGAGTTTCAGTGAAGTTTAGTACTTCTTCTGCCAAGCTGTTAAGTTCCCCTTCCAAATCTTTCCTCCAAAGCTCTCCTCTATTTTTCATGACTTATTTTGCCTAGTCTTCTTATTTCATTTGCAAAATAATTTTAATTCTTTTCTAAAACTTTGGATTTATTTCCTCTAGGAATTCTAGTCTAAGCTGTGTTTTTTTTTTATTTGATGCTTTCCTTATAGATATTTGGGAGTCATTTTCTTCTTTTAAGTTTGTTCTTGGGCATCCTTGTCACAAGAATAGTTCCCAGTAATAGTCCCAATGACATAATGGGAATTTTTTTTATTGTTGTTCTTGTGTTACTTTGAAAATGAGGACTTGCATTAGTGGCAGGCTCTGTGCACTTTTTGTGGAAATACCTGGGATTTGGGGAGAGGTCTTTTTTTCTTGTTTTCTGCTGCTTTCTCTTGGCATTAAGTTCCGTGTTCCTCAAGGATCTCAGGAGCAGGTCAAGCTTCTATAAAACCTGCAAGCTTTTAGTGCACCCCAAACAGGCTGTTTAGGCCAACATCTAATTGCTGCCTCTCAAGTCTGATCTTTGCAAGCTCCTAACCAGGGTTTGGTGTGAGTGGTTGGTTATTCTTGATTAGAGCTTGAGTAGACTACTTCTGATCCCATTCCCCTGTCAGTTCCCTGGTAGGCTCTGAAGGTTCAGAGCAATGAAACTTCAGGCTTCCTTTTGTTCTGATTTGCTCCAGGATCAGAGCCATAAAATTACTCCCCCCTTTTTGATGCTCCTTGACCAGGACGGAGACTCAATCCCATGATTACTCTTTGAAACTGTGATTTTGAAAATGCTAGACTGTTACTAGGAATCTTAATACTTGGAGGTCTGAAATAAAAATCTAGAGTCAGGACCAGATAGAGTTAAGAAGAAAAAATGTCTCTATACCCAGGTAAACTTAGCTATCTTGAGATTTGTAGCATACTTTCATTTAATTACTCTTTCCCATAATTCCTTAGTAAAGCTTTTTTCTTCTTGCCTTTGTTGAACTAAACAAAGGAGAGTTGACAGCCTACCTGGATTGTCAAGGGAAGTAGTCAGAACTCCTTAGGGTTAGTCTGGTGCCAGCAGGAGAATGAATAAAATAATCTCATGGGTTAATACTTCAGGGATTCAGTGGCATAAGACTGTTGACAGTCTTTTAGGACTATTACTGCACAAGCATCCGGGATCAGCCCTAGGGGCAGGGACAGGAGATGTAAGCAGGTTTAAAGCATAGTCATGTAGTATTGGGAAAACTTTCCCTTTACCTTCTGGATAGTTTGATACCCCACTCTGTTGCCTAGAGCTTATCCAGTAAGACTTTGTCTCTTTAAGTCTATTTGATTTTCAAAGTGATTCTTTAATGCAACTCTGTTTCCACGTCTTCCCAATTTTATTCATCTAATTCTTCTGTCACCAGGAGTAGAGAGCTTTGTATAGAGGAGCTGCAGTGAGGGCTTTTTTGGATCATTTTGTTTTTTCGGTCATGTCCAAATTTTGTGACCCCATTTGGGGTTTTCTTGGCAAAAATGTTGAAGTGATTTGGCATTTCCTTCTCTAGCTCATTTTACAGATGAGGAAACTGAGGTTAACAGGATTAAGTGACTTGCCCAAGGTCACACAGCTAGTAAGTGTCTCAGGCCAGATTTGAACTCAGGAAGATGAGCATTCCTGACTCTAGGATTGGCACTTTATCCACTGTACCACCCAGCTGCCCAAGAGGGCCTTTAACCCAACTCAGTTTTCTTGAATGAGGAGTCATTTCACCATCTCTCATGGGACAGGTTTTTTTAAATTTATTATGTTTGATTTGATTTGATTCCTGTCATTTTCCTGGGTAGTTAGTACCAAAGCCATATAAATTAAGAAGCCTTGAAAAAATGCTTAGCAACATTGGAGAAAGTCAGCACAGATGTCTACCTTTGTTCTGCAGTTGTGTGAAATAAGCCAGGCTTTTTAAGTCTTAAGAATCCTTACCCCAACTTTTACTCTCAGATGAGCATCTTTGGTGTGAGGGTGTGCTGAGCCCTTTTTGGGGCTGCTTATTCACCTTTGGTGTCCACCTGGCACTCAACTCTTATCTGTGGCTCCAAGAAACTATAGTATGCAGAGGCTACACCTTCATAAACCATCTCAGGCAGATGGGCTAAACCAGGTTGAGTGTAGCTGATGGGCCTCAAATCCATCTGTGAGTTAAGAGGATGTCTACCCCAAGCATGTAAAGACTTCCCCCATGAGAACGGTGCTGAAGTGGGTACTGTGGAATACTTAGAGGTTGGTCAGGCATCAGAGATTCCAAGGTCATCCACTACATCCTTGGCTATAACTGGTCATCCTGACTTCTGTGTTGCTACTGGATTTCTTGACTCTGGAAGAGAGAATGAGGCTGACAACTTTATTCAACTCTGCCTCACTTAAATCCAGTTCATACATGAGTCAAACTGCCTCCCCATGATGTCATTGGTCCTCTTTAAAAATGAGCAACTCTCACAGACAGGTCAGGCATCCAGAGACAGGTTGTCCACAACCCCATCAGTTCTAGGGGTAGAGAAACAGGAGTGATTCTCTAATGTTCTTAGCTTGTGCCCCCACTGGTGTACTTCTCCCCTTTCCCTCTAGATTATGAATTGAGCCATTTAGACACTGAACCATAAGTAACTTTTAGAAGGTGATATTTACTATTTACCAGAAGAAGTTGATTTAAAAAAATCCACCACCACCCCAGCTCTTTGACTGTACCACAAGTACATACAGAATCCAAGGGAGGGGGATTTAACCTTAGATAGAACCTGTGGCAAAGGGAAACTCACATTTCCCAGTTGCTGGAAGTCTCTTCTTCTCATTTGTGAGGTTCTCAAGAAATTCTCTTTAGACATGATGCAGTTTCTTTTCTGGGCTTGTTCTAGAGCCATGTGTCCAGTTTGCCCTTGAATACCAATAATCTGGGGATGCCATTTAAAACATTAATGGTAAGATGGAAAATCCAACATCTTCTGGATGCTTTGCTACTGGAAGAATTTCCTCTTGACAATGGTGGAGGAGGGTGGAGGAGGTGGGGGAAACCTGACTAAAGCTGATATCTTCCCCCAAGGCCGTTACACATCAGGATTTGTACTTGAAAACCACACATACTTCAGTTTCTGAAATAGTCTCCAACTACCTTAATGCTTTTAATACAAGACCAAGAGAGCATTACAAAATCCCCAAATAGTGGAACGAAATTCTTGTCTGGCATCGTTTCACTTCAAATGGCTTTCAAAGACTTTTAGCACTTATTGTAAGGCAGTGGTTCCTAACTTTTCATGTGTCACAAATGCTTTTCAGAATGTTTATAATTGCATAAAATGAAATATACTGAATTACAAAGGAAAACATATTAAAATACAGTTATTAGTCATCTCTCTTTGTCTATAGAGAGAGAGAGAGAGGTTCAAGGACCCCAGGTTAAGAGTCCATGAGCTAAGGTCTTTTGATTAGGCTGTGTTCTCACCTAGTTAAGGTAGTGAGATTAAATGAGGTGAGATGATTTGACCCTACCCTTATACAAGAAAATGCGCTTGTCAGCTGTTTGAGGGAAAAGTAAGTGGAGACTTTTTTTTCTGTTTCTCTCCTTCCCAACTCCCATTTTGTTCCTTTCATTAAAGTAGCACTTAGGATAGAAAGAGGTTGATGTAGTTCAAGCAAATTCAATTCAGTAAATCCACAGTCTGTCCTAACTCGGCCAAAACTTTGTTTTTGTAAAATGAGAATATCGAACCAAATAATAGCTAAAGTCCTTTCTTATTCTTAAAGTTCTACAAATCTAAGAACTCCCATTATGAGCTCCTCTTGTCCTGATAGACTGACCTGCTCAGATATTTTATTGCATACTCCTGTGCCACATACATATTTAGTAAGTTCTCCCACCTTCTTCTCCTCTCCCAGAACCCTCCAGTACCTCTCCCTTTCAAAGAGACTGAAGTGGCTGGCTGAGACACTTTATTTTTTCCATATCTTCCCCAAGGTCACTATCCCCAATGAAGCAAAATACAATGTTTTGAAAAATAAAACCAGAAAGCAAAACTAAGAGATGAAAGTCCTCACAAAAAGTGGTCCATGAATGTGTTGGAGTAGGCATATTTGTAGGGAGTGCTATGGATAATACATGGCATAACACTATTTTATATCAGGTTGGGTTGATGTCATGCCTAACCTCTAAAAATGCTTCAAACCTTGGTCACTGTGGGGCTATTTATACAAAATCCCCAATATATATGTGGTGTCAATTAGATTGAGAATAAAGGTAAAAATTTAAATTTAAAAATAACCAATATGCCAATTTATAAATAGTGTATGTAGTACAATAATAAATAGTATATGTAGTACAATAGAAAGGGCATTAGTCTTAAAGTGCAAAGATGTAGGTTAAATGGGTAGCAAGGTATAATGGAAAGAGCACTGGATCTTAAGTCAGAGGTTCTGGGTTCAAATCCTACTCTGCTATTTACTACTTTTGTGACCTTGGGCTAATTATTTAACTTCACCTGTTATTTTCCACCTCTGTAAAATGAAAGGCTTAGACTAGACCCTTTTAATTCTAAATCTACAATCCTATCATCTTAATTTCTCACTGATACTCATTGACTATGGGTAAATCACTTCACCTCTCTGAGCCTCAGTTCCTCCATCTATAAAGTGGAGAGAATAATTCTTGTGCTACCTACCACACCAGGTCACTGCAGATAAATAGTTTTGTAAATTCTTAAGCCTCATAAAAATGCAAAAGTTGCAACTATTGTGTTCTCTGCTAAATAAGATTCTATACTGCCAAGTAAGAGCCTGGAATTTATCAGTATCTGCAACAACTTTATCATGAAAGTTTCAGAACCAAATTCAGCCTTAAGAATAGGCAATCTCATTTTCTTTTTCACATTTCTCTTCCTGTTGGACAACTCTTCTATATCCCACCCTCACCCTACAAGGTATCTACTACCCAGATCTTCCTTCCTTACCATCTCACCTGGTCTGTGCTCTCTGTATGATAATACTTCATGCTCCAGTACTTTCCCTTTCCCATCCTACTGTCTCAATGACACTGCCTGCCATCTTCTTCTCTACTCTCTGAAAGGAGCACCACTGACACAATAGTCAGTCAGTCAGTCAAAAGGTATTTATTAAGCACTAATTATATACCAGATACTGTGCTAAGTGCTGAGGAAACAAAAAAAGGGGAGAAATATGCTAATGAGCACTGAGGTTCCACCTCCTGAGAAATATATTTTTCTTCAAATGTGTCCTTCCTGAAAGCAAACTATAAATATTCTTGAATTCTATAGTAAGGATTTCAGACTCCCTAGCAGATCAGCTGGGGGGACATTGAGAGGCAACAAAGCCTTTACAAATACCAAGACTAATTTTGTTGTTGCTAGACAGCTAGAACTTTATCCATCAAATCACAATGCAGCAGTCACCCTGAACTGACTGTCCTAGCCATGGGTGTCCAGCTTATGGCCATATTTTGCTTCTCCTTTTTTAAGACTGCCTATATTGTGGGCAACTCACTGCTCATTAGCACTTGCATCAGAGACTGAAAGAGGCAGGACTGGGGGGGAGGAGAGATGAAGAAGAAATTTTTCTATTTTGCTTCTTGTTGGAAAAAGTCAGAAAGATAAAAAGCCCTTTTAGTGAAGGAGTTTGACGATCTTGTCTAAAATTGAGGGCAAGCTATAAAAGTCAGTTTGAAGTTCTCCTTTGTCTTTCTGTCTCCCACCCCTGTCCTCTTTGCCTGAAGACATTTAAGTCGGTCACAGTTGACACAAAAGACTGGTCTGAGTCTGTGGTATCTAACTTATCAAAAACAACTCCTGTTCTTGATACCTATTAGTGCTTTTGTCCATGAGAAAAATGAATAGAGGATGGAAATGGAAATCAGAACAGCTGTATTCCAGTCCAAACTTCACCATGACTGACAGATTGACATTCACTCCTCCAAAAGTCCCTGACACTGGCAGATCTAAGTTTCCAGTGAAGGACCTTGTGACCACCATGTAGCTATAGCTCAAATCCATTGTGGGAGATTAGAGTCACCCTAATTGTCCCTATAGTTCCTTAGCTTCCCCTATTGTGCTTTGCATTCATACACAATCAGTCAATCATAATGATGATACCCTTAAGTCTCAAATAATGAACATTTACTTAATGAAAAGGCAAAATCTATAATAATCAGCCTATCACAGTAACTCCATATAAGACCATACAAGAACAATCAAATCATAATTAACCCATAATTCTAGGTCATGTGGAAGAAGGTGGGAACACACTTACAGAAACCTATTAGGGAAACAACATGAATAAGGACAGTCTACATGCTCAGAGCCACTCACAGCTCTTGACTATAGACCTTTATGCTATTGAACCCTTAATATTATACAACATGAAAAGAAGCTTCTTTGGTAACAGTTTCTCTTTTGATCTTCACCAGTCTCTTACTGGGCAAATACATTCCTCTTCCACTCTACTTTTACCTAGATGGCAGCTAAAACTAAGACACTATTACAGTGTCAGAACCCACATGAATGGCCTCTGAAGCTTTTTTTTTTTCAGATGATTTCCATTGCTTGTCTTTTCAACTCAAGAGGTGTTGTCTTCTCAACTGCTCCTGTTTCTCCAGGGTTCTTCACCACACTCAGTGACTAAAAGTAGAGCCTTCTAGAGCTCAGTGACTCAGCATTCCTATATGTGGTAAATCTCACGAAATCTACCTTTTCTTTTAGTTCTGAAACCAACTTAATTATTTCATAGTTTCCAAAATGTTATCAGGTTTATCACTTTGTTGAGTTTTGATCTTTCAAGTTCTTAAAGTTACCTACCAATGAGCCTCAGTCCTCAAACAAGTCTTAACAGTTCTCTACAAATGTATCATTTTTACAGTTCAGGTCGGCATAGGGAGAAAGAGATATGTATGTGTACACTAAGGATTGAGTCTAGCCCAGAAGGGGCCACATGCACCTTTGAGCACAGAGACTATACTAGGGTCTGTGGGAGTGTGTTAGGGCAAGAAGCAATCCTAGATGCAATGGAATAGACCTGACATGGCTGTGTACTGAAGAGCAGGAAGGGAAGAAAGCAGTGGTGGTGTAGTTCTAACTCTGGAATGGTGTCTTTAGCTCCTGTCTGGGTCTGCAGTTGAGGAACCAGGACAGGAGCTCAGACCAAAGGGAACCCTATAGTTCTGTCCCTTGGAATCTACAAAAAATCTATAAAAATCTACAAAGCCTTCAAGCTAACTGACAGGGAAATGGGACCAGTAAAAGTCTGCTGGAGTTTCAACTAGTGGCAAGATTATAGTTATTTTGCCTAGACCCAAACTAGCTCAAGAAATTGCAAAATTCAGACTAGGAGGACAGGGATGTGTAGAAAACTTTCAGGTTTCTGTTCTGAGCCACCTCTAAGATCCTTGAAGAACTCAGAACTTAATTCCTGGAAAAAGGATCAAAAGGGTGAAAAATACAAGTAAAGAGGAAACAAGACATAGATATTCCTTCTAAAAGTGTTCAGATCTTGAACTTAAATGTGAAGAACCAAATTTATGAGAAAATGTTGGACAAATGAACAAACAAGCAAAACAGACTCTAATGATGAAAGAAATGTTATGCTTCCAGGGATGTCCAAGACACATACTCAGAAAGTGAATAACTCTAGAAGTTGGATGTCAGTTCAAATTTGCTAGAACAAATTAAAAGAGATAAAAATTATTGTGCAAGTGAAATGAATGCACTAGGGGAATCAAATGGAAAAATGGAAGCCTTTCTGACCAGAAAACTTTTGATGATATGCAATTTTTAATGTCTTGTTTGTCATAGTTGTTTCTGTGTTGTCTCCCCCTGTGAGAGAGGGAGATGTGAATACCTTAAACAAGAATGTGATGTTTGCTCTTCTTTGTATATCTATTACTTGGTGCACTGCCTGGCATATACTAAATAAGTTCTTGCTTATTTGACATGACTTAAAAAAGAAAAGAGTTTTAGAGGGAAGACTAGGAAAGAGAATTAGTAGCTTACCACAGGAGTAAGATTTTAGCAGCAGACTTCTTGAAAATTAGAATGGATTAAACAGAAATTAGGGCAGCAAAGTAGTACAGTGGATAGAGTACTGGGTCTGCACTTAGAAAGACTTATTTTCTTAGGAAGACATTTACTAGTTACATGACCCTGGGCAAGTCACTTGACCCTGTTTGGCTCAGTTTCCTCAATAGTAAAATGAGCTGAAGAAGGAAATGACCAACCGCTCCAATGGCTTTACCATGAAACTTCAATGGGGTCATGAAGAGTCAGACACAACTGGAAAACGACTGAACAACAAGAAACAGAAAATAATGATTCCATGAAATAATAGGAAACACTAGAACAAAGTCAAAAGATTGAAAAAGACAAGAAAACATAAGGTATCTCATATGAAAAAAACAATTGACATGGAAAACAGATAAAGAAGAGAAAATTTAAGAATCATTGGGTGGAGGGAACTATGATGGGTTAGAGGTAGCAACTTACCTGAACTCTCTTAATATGCCTCTCCAAATAATTTTAAAATAAGCACCTAAAATTGAATTTTAGAATAGTAGAGGCAACAAAAGGTCAAGGTTTTTTTCCAGCCTAAGAAAACTTAGGAGGTCAGTAGGAGAGGTCAATGGCACCAGAATGGAAACCTTTCTAGTGCATGCACTCAACAGCAGCAACAATAGCAGCCTTAGCAGGAGAGATGGTAAGGGGATCAAAAGAGATTAGGAAGAGATTATAGTTGCCCTATTGCTGGCACTAAGAGCAGCTTATACTGATTGGCAACTCTATTGCCCATACACAGTTCCACAGCAGAGAGAAATGCTTGCAGTGTGTCACAAGGGAGCAGGGGCCCTGGTTGCAGTTTCAAGGCAGAGAGGTGCACTTAGCAAGGTGGCAAGAGCAAGGTACTTGGTCATAGTTACAAAACCAAGAGGAGTGCTAATGCTTGAGGTTGTAGGGGAGCAGGGACCCTTCCTGGTAAAGACCAAAACACAGACCAGGAGAATAATGACCACACCTCTTTTCAAATCACACAGTGCCTTGGAAGTGCTAAAAACTTGCAGACCCTCAGAACTAGATCAGAAAAAAGCAGGAGGAACAATATTGAATCTTGGGACAGTGTATCCCCATGACAGGTGATCAGAGCCCAAGTTAAATATAAAGTTCAAAGGTAAGAGATGGACTGGGAAATTGAACAAACAGAAGAATTTGATCATAAATAGCTACTATGGTAGCAGGGAAGGGAAAGACATAAATTCCAAAGATGCTCATTTTGAAAACAACTACATACAAAGCCTCAAAGAAAAATGCTAATTGGACACAATCCAACAAGAATTCCTAGAAGTCTTAAAGAAAGTGATTAGTGGTAAAGAAAAAATTGGGAAAATAAATGAGAGTGATATAAGAAAATTATTAAAAGAGAATTACCAGGTAAAAGAGACACAAAAAATACTGGAAAAGATAACACCTTAAAAACAGAATTGGTTTAATGGTAAAAAGAGGCACAAAAATTCACCGAAGAAAAGAATTCATTAAAAAGAAGAATTGGCCAAGTAGAAAAGAAGGCACAAAAAGTCACTAAAGGAAATAATTCCTTAAAAATTAGAATTTGGCAAGCAGAAGCTAAGGACTCCACAAGAAATCAAGAAATATTCAAAGTCAAAAAAATTAAAAAAGTAGAAGAAAATGTGAAATATCTCATTGCAAAAACAAGTGACCTGAAAAATAGATTGAGGAGAGATAATTTAAGAATTACTGAACTACCAGAAAGTTATGAGCAAAACAAGAGCTTAGACATCAAGAAATTATTGAGGAAAATTGCCCTGATATCTTAGATCCAAAGGGTAAAATAAAAATTGAAAAGATTGAAAGAGTATATTTTCAAGCAGCCAGAAAGAAACAATTCAAAAATTGTGGAGCCACAGTCAGGATCACACAAGATTTAGTATCTTCCATATTAAAGGAATGGAGAGTTTGGAATATGATATTCTGGCAGGGAAAGGTGGTAGGACTACAAACAAGAATAATCTACCCAGCAAAAGTGAGTATAATACTTCAAGGGAAAAATGGAAATTTAATGAAATAAAGAATGTTCAAGCATTCTCAATAAAAAGACCAGAGCAGAACAGAAATTTTCACATTGAAAAATTCAAAAATTCACATGCAGGTGAAGCATAAAAAGGTAAACATGAAAAGAAAATCATAAGGGACTCAATAAGTCTAAACTGTTTACATTCCTATATGGAAAAATGATACATGCAACTCATAAGAACTTAATCATTATTAGGGCAGTTAAAAGGAATTTCCTAGGTAGGGTGAAGGGGTGTGAGTCAATTATGTTAGAATGATTTCCAAAACTATTGAAATGGCAATAAAGAGGGATGCACTTGGAAAAAGAGGGAAAAAGTAAAATAGGAAAAAAATTCTCACATAAAATAGGCATGCAAGGAAAAACTTTTATAGTGGATGGGAAATGGGGGAGGGGTAACATTCCTTGAACCTCACTTTCATCAGAATTGGTTCAAAGAGGAAAAATTATATTTACACACAATTATGTCTAGAAATTTATCTTACATAAAAAGAAAATAGGAAGGGAATGGATAAAGAGAAAGGAGGTAATGATAAAAGGAAGGATGGATTAAGGGAGGCAATGGTTAGAAGCAAAAGACAATTTTGATGAGGGAAAGAATAAAAAAAGACAGAAGAATAAACAGAAGAAAATGGAATAGAAGGAAATACACAGTTAGTAATCATAACTTTGAATATGAATGAAATGAGCCCACCCATAAATTGATAGCAGACAACGGAATGGATTAGAATCTGTAATCCAACAATATGTTGTTTATAAGATAGATGCTTGAAATAGAAAGACACACAGAGAATTAAAATAATAGGCTGGAGAAGAACTAAATATGCTTCAGCTGAAGTAAAAAAAAAAATGGCAAGGACAACAATCATGATCTCAGACAAAGCAAAAGTAAAAAAAAAAAAATTAAAAGATAATCAGAGAAACTACATTTTGCTAAAAGGTGCCATAAATAATGATGTTATATCAAGAAATTTTACAGCATTTTTTTTGATAAAGCCCTTATTTTTCAAATATGGAGAACTCAAATATTTCTGTGATAAATAAGAGCCATTCCCCAATTGATAAGTCATCAAAGGATATAAATAGGCAGTTTTCAGAAGAAATCAAAACTATTTACAGTCATATGAAAACATGCACTGAATCAGATCTTTTAAACTTTTTCCATTCACAACCCCATTAACACTTCTTAAAATGTGGGATGTGACCTGTAAATCACTTGATGAGAGAAAGGCAAATTAAAACAATTTGAGGTACCACCTCACACCTATCAGAAATGACAAATCCACAGATATACTAATGAGCTATTGGTGGACTAATGAACTGATCCAGTCATTCTGGAGAACAATTTGGAACTTTACCCAAAGTTCTATAAGGATATGCATACCCTTTGACCCAGCAATATCATTTCTAGGGGGCGCAGTTAGTTGGTGTAGTGGATAGAGCATCAGTGCAGGAGTCAGGAGGACCTGAGTTCAGATCTCAGACACTTGGCACTCACTAGCTGTGTGACCTTGAGCAAGTCACTTAACCTCAACTGCCTCATCCTGGGCCATCTCCAGTCATCCTGATGAATATCCGGTCACTGGATTCAGATGGCTCTGGAGGAGAAATGAGGCTGGTGACCTGCACAGCCTTCCCTCACTCAAAACAAAGTCAAGTGCAAGTCCTGTCATTATTTCTCTGATGGCATGGTCTTCTTTGCAATGAAGGATGAACACAGCATTTCTAGGTTAGTTTCCAAAAGAGATCAAAGGAAAAGGAAAAAGATATATATATATATATATATATATATATATATATATATATATATATATATATATATATATATATATATATATATATGTGTGTGTGTGTGTGTTGGGATTGGAAGCTCAATTCCGTGTGGACAGTCTCGGGCGGGTAAAGGTGGGAGCTTCTAAATCTTAGAGCTCTCACGAGACCCCCCCAGGAAACGGCAGGGAATCGAGGTGAACCGAGCTATCTCGAGTAATTCCGCCTCTTCCCGTGAGAAACGTGATGGGAGAGAGATCTCCCCGCCCTCGAGATTGTCCCGGATCTGGGCACACTATTGTTATCTAACAGCACGGTATTCAGATGCAAACTGTGCGGGTGAAGGTTGAGTAGGATTGAGGAAGCCTGAAAGCGCTCTTAGCACGTGAGGAGCCAAGAGGACAGTAGGCTCCGCTCCTCTTCTTTCCTCTCTCCCCTCCCCCTCTCTCCCCGCTTGTACTTCTACTTCCAATCCCTTGAGATCTTAGCCTCCTTAGGAAATCTCCCCCTCTTCCTCCTAAGGAAGACTTCCCTGCACTTGTAACCGAGACCCTGAAATAAAGCTCAACCCTTGTTCGACTCTGGAACGTCCTTTCTCTCATATGAGCATCCGGTTTTGGCCAACCGAAGACTTCGGAGGTGAGGTAAGAAGACTCGGGTAGCCCACACAGGCCTCTAGGCCTGGCATACATGTATATATGTATATATACATATATACATATGTATGCACATATATGTATATATACATATATATACATATATGTGCGCATATATGTATATATATGTATATATAAACATATAAATATTTTGTGGTTGCAAAGAATTAGAAATTGAGAGGATGATTATTAATTGGGAATGGCTGAACATGTTGTGGCATATGATTCTAATGGAGTACTATTGTGCTGTAAGAAATGATGAGAAGGGTGGTTTTAACAGGGAAAAACATGGCAAGACCTATAGAAGTGAATCAAAGTGAAGTTAGAACTGGGATCATTGTGCACAGTAGCAATAATGTTTTAATGATGATCAACTGTGAAAGACTTGGTTACTCTGATCAATATAATGATCCAAGATAATTCCAAAAACTCATGAGAAAAAATGCTATCCACTTCCAGAGAGAAGACTAATAAACTCTGAGTGAAAACTGAAGTATAATTGTCTCACTTCATTTTTTTTTGTTTCACTTTTTGCAAGATATCTGATGCAGAAATATGTTTTGCATGATTTCACATGTATAATTAAAATTAAATTGCTTGCCTTCTCAGTGAGTGGGAGAGGGAGAGAATTTGGAATTCAAAAATAAAAAGAAGAATGTTTAAAATAAATAATATTTTAAAAGAATATTAAACACTAAAGCATTATAAAGTAAGTGTTGAATTCAGATATTGCTAGAGCCAGATCTGACTAGCTTACAAGACCTTAATGTTAAATTTTCAGTGTGAGCATTCACCTCAGAAATCATAAATCATTACAAATAAGATCTTGATTTATTGGGATTTTTTATTGTCTTGACTTAATAATCCAGATGTGCATGCACTTTTTAAGTAGCATCTAGTTGTAAAACATTTATTTCTTGAGCTTAGTAGGAATTCAGTAAATCATTTTAGGAATGAAGTCATCACCAAACTGGAGGCCTGGTGATTGCAGACTAATAATAAAACTTTTTTAATAAAAAACAATCATTGGACAGCTTGAAAGCTATGAAAATAAAAGAGCCTGAGTATCGTATTTCAAGATATCATGAAAGAAAACTGCCTACATTTATTAGGAGATAAAGTGAAAATGGAAAGAATCCATTTACCATGTATTATAACTCCATAATGAAAACTCCCAGACTATCACTGCCAAAAGTCCAAAACTTTCAGGACAAAGCAAAAATCATGCAAGAATTGAGAAACACAAGATTCAAATATTAAGGAACTACATTCCAGATCATACAAGATTTAGCAGTTAAAATTACATGTGTTCAGAGCTTAGATTATAAAATGACATAGTCTTACAACAAAAAATAACTTACCTAGGAAAACAGAATAATCCCACAGTGGGAAAAAAAATGTTTTTAAATTAAAGAAGACTTGGAAATATTCCTAATGAAAAGATAGCTAAATCAACTTGCATTGTCTTCAAGTGTACCTTGAATATCCTTCCCCCATCCCACTACACCTAAGTAGATTTTTATTAACTTTGGAATTACTTAAGAGTAATATTAAATTTTATTTCTAATATTCAACCTAAACCACCAGGAAACTAGCTTGACTCAGAACATACCCCTTTAAATGACCAAAATGATCACATATGAAAAGCAAAAGGTACAGTATTTTACAAATGTAATTTTTAGAATGGCAGAATCATAGACTCTTACAACTTAAAAGGGACACCTTAGAATGGATGGATGAATGAACAAATGAAAAAACATTTGCTAAGCACTTATTATGTGCCAAACTCTGGTCTAAGTGCTAGGGATACCAATAGAAAATGCTAGATGGTCTCCACTCTCAAGAAGCCCACAAGCTAATTGAGGAAGATGATATACAAAAAAAGGCAAATAGAAAATCCCAGAATTCTTATCAGTGTAGTAGTGGGGTGAGTGGCAAGTCCCAGAAGTTGTAGGTTACTTCAGTAGTTAAGATGATGGGGCCAGAGGACTGCAGGACACTGCAGAATGGGCAGATGGTAAAACCTGGAGGATATTAGGACTCAGTTGCAGGGTAGATGTTAGGGACTCATCGATGAGTATAGAGTTGTTGAATTCCATATAATTCACCTTCTATGAGCAAACAGTCAGGACAAAAGGATGGGGCATTTAAGGTAATCTAATCCAGTTCAGACATGAATAAAAATTCCAGTGGGTATGAACATAACTGAAAAACAATCATCCAGTCTTTATAGAATGAGACAATAGAAAGAACGCTGATCTGGTGTTGAGTGCTTTGGGTTCAGATCCCACCACTGATGCTTACTACTTGTGTGACATTGGGCAAATCACTTAACCTCCATGGGCCTTATTTTCCTCATCTGTGAAATGAGACCATTTGACCCAGACTCTAAGTTGCTTTCCAACTAATAATATCTATGATCTTGTGTTTATCTAATTAAGAAATCACAGACTCTTAAGAGTTGGAAAAGACCAAATGACTTGAACAAAAGCCCTGGTAGGTATGAACAAAATGGTATTCTAGCTTTTGCAGAAGGACATAGTGGAAAGAGCTCTGCCTTTAACATCAGAGGGCCTGGCTTCAAAACCTCCTATTGATGATGATTACCTATGTGATGCTGTGCAAGTCAGTTTCTGTACTTGTCTCCTTACCTATAAAATGAGGGGATTGAATCCAATGGCCTCTAGGGACCCTTCCAATTATAAATGTATCATTCTATGATGTATAAATCAGGGGGTTGAACTCTAGGGGATTTAGGCTTCTGAGTTTCGTTTTAGGTCTTGATGTAGTAGTGAAAGGCAATTCTTCCGAAAGCAACCCATTTCGGTTCTGAATAGCTCGTATTATTTATAAACTTCTCCTTACATAAGCTTCTCTGCAACTTCACTCCTTTGCTCCTAGATTTACGTTTTATAGCCAAAAATAACCCATCTAATCCTACTTCCACATTATGGAATTTAAAATACCTGAAGATAGCTATCCTACCTTTCCTAAGTCTTGTTTTTCTAAGCTAACATGTCTCTTTTCCTTCTACTGATCCTCATTTGGTCCAATCTCAAGCCTCCATCACAACTCTGGTTACTTTCCTTTGATCACTCTCTAGCTATCAATCCTTTCTTTCCTCCTTTATATGTTTCCATGTCAGATTAATATGAGAATGTACCTACTCTTCACCAGAGATATTAAGAGCATTGGTGGGAGAGTAAGATTTGGACTTATATACGTATTGTCATGAATTTTATTACTTATGCATTTTCTTTAATACTTATTATATTTTATTTATTGTATATTATTTACTACATTTTCATTACATATTATATTATTTAACTTGTTATTAAGTAAATTGTTATGTTTAAGATCTAAAAGTGTCTTCATTGAAAGTATCTGGTTATTTATATAGAAAAAATAAATATGTTGAATGTCACTGGGGTGAGGTGGGTTTAAGAACCAAAGCAGCTAGGATGAGACCTCTATTTCTCCTCAGTAGTGTTATCTCAAGGATCCTGAGAGAGTTTGATTCTGACCATGTGGTGATGGTCTATCTCTGGGAACTCAAACCTGTTAATGTGGGAACAAATTGCAAAACCATGCCATATCCATAGACAAATGGTATGTTTACAAATCTAGGTGAGAAATTGAGTCACTGGTGGTATAAAAATTTACACCTCATCAGATATAACCCCATCAGATGTAACAAATATCCTGGGGCTAAATTGTGGGGCACATGTACGCATTACAAGACTACACAAATATATTAAAAGTGTTACACAGAATCTACAATTTATGTGCTACCAACTAGCTTCTCTCTGGAGTCTCAGTTCTTCTTGTTCTCTCCTTGTCTGTGACTAGTTTTCCTTTTAAAAGTCTTAGTCCAAAGCTGTAGCCTAAGTACTCTAACCTGACCAAGAATCAATCGTCTTTAATAGGTCAACATTCAGGACAAAGAAAAGTTAACAACCTATCAATGGCACAAAAAAATGTCTCAAAAGTGGTATCATGGATGTGTTGACATCTTTTACAGGGAGAAATTCTCACTGCTACAACGAAGGCTTCATCCTTAAACTTTGTTTAACTAGCTAACCTTGATAAGATTCCTTCTGAACACACCCATGACTAACCATGAACAATGTGCATATATACACAGAAACCAGACACTTAGGTAGAGCATTTGCCAAAAAAGAGAATGGTTAGACTTCTGAAATCACTCTTTAGTCTCCTTAATGAAGTGTTAATTTCACTTCATGATATTAGCTATAAATTTCCTTGGCCTTGGGTACTCACTTTGTCCACTTAACACTATATTGAATATATTTCATTGATTCAACATTAGTACACCTGGAATATGCCCTTGGCTTCCAAAAGGAGGACTAGAGAGAACAGAGTCAGAATCTGAAGATCAGATAGAAATAAATCAATTAAACAAACTTTCAGTTACCTAGAGGAAAGTCCTAAAAAATACATGGTCCCTTCAAGAAACCACAGTTTTTCAGGGTACCATGGAGCCTTAGGGATGACAGTATACTGAGGCAAGAGGTATTCCTGGAAAAAAAAATTAGAAATGACAAGATATGGTCAGCAGCAGTGGAGCCACAGTGGTAAAATACTGGAGGTATTTCTAGACCAAGCAAGAAGTAGGATTCTGCTACAGTAAAGAGGAAAGCCACAAAATGGATGAGCAAACCTTATCCTTGCCCTTCATAATTAATGTGAACTATTATGTGCAAATCTACATTTCTAGATATCCCAAGTTCTTCTCTCTAGTGTGGGAACTTCAGTTCTGGCACAGAACTAACTGCAAGTTAGAAGGGCTGTTTAGATCCCTAAATGAAATGAAGACAGGCACATTAAATTGTGGAAGTGCTGACCTTAACAATAAATTTTCTAAGGAAGAAAGGAGCACCATTGACTTTAACCCCTGGAAGGTGTTCAATCCCCGCTGTGTTTGTTTTCTGGTGTTCCCTGTGTTCCCCGCCATGAAACTGTTAGAATTAATTATGGTTTTGGCATTTACAGCCTTGATTTGGGGTTGGTTTGTTTGTTGGAGGTAAAGTTTTTTTTGAGGCAATGTATTGATTTTTCCAATTGGTATTTCATGTGCTGTGTTCAGAAGTCCTATGCAATTTTCTTGTATTATTTTATGCATTATGATAGGTTTTTTGACTTGTGTTCTTCTGGGATACCTGCAATCCTTACCTCTATGCGTCTTTTCTTTGAGATCAATATATTTTCCTTCAATAAAGAGCATGTCTTCTTTTGATTTCTTTTAAGAGAGGCTTTTTGCCTCCCTTTATATCTATAATATATCTATTCCCAATATGGTTCCATCTGTTTTATTCTTTGATAAGACTTACCATTGCCAATTCAAGTTTTTCTATTCTGACCGTTGTTGTTGTTGGCCAGACCACAAATTCTGCTGTTAACAGTTCTCATTTCTCTTTTAGATCACTCAGGAAAAAGCATGTTGTGGTTCCTTGTTCTCAAAATCCATGGAGTCAGATACTGAAGCATTTTCCTTTCTTTTTCAGTATTTATTCATAGGTGTCTGAACTTATTTACTAGATGTGGAGGTCATATTTTCTTCTGTTTTTGATATCTTCTCCATTATTTTCTCTGAGCTCAAGGTCTTTTAGTTTTCTTCCTTCTGAGATCTTTGCTAATTTCAGTCTTTTTCTTCTTATTTTCCCCTATTATTCATGTTCCAACTCCCTCCACTTTGATGGAGAGATTAGATGCTGAATTCTATGGACTAGATCTCAAAGCATTTCAGCCTCCTCCCCTACTGTCCAATTCATGGTTCACCACTGTAGGTCTCTGCTCCAGTTGAATTTGGGTGGGTAGGTGAGTGGAAGAACAGAATTGTTCCCATTTGGATGCTGGGTTCTTTTCCTCAGGAGTAGAATGCCACAGTGCCCTTCTTCTCTCTCTCTCCCCCACCCCCAACATGTGTCCTGTTTTATTCACTCTGTTCCTCAGTTCTCTGGCCTAGAAGTAGAGTGCTGCAACACTGACACTGTTGTAGCCTAGAAAATCATGTGCTGTTTGGAATTTGGATCAATGAGACTTTGGAAGGAGGACTGAGGTAAGATGTTGGGGTTGTATCCTGCCCCATTTGCTCTTTTCCTCTGCTCTCCTTTGGACATAATTTATTTAATTTCTGCAGTTTGGAGCTTTGATCACCATGGCACTGTAAAGAGTGAGGAAAAGTCAAGGTATGGTATTGCATTTTGTTATAATCCCATGAGTGGGTTGGATTGACCAGTGTAGCCTTGTTGCTAGGAGCATAGAGGACAATAGAGGAGGGAGTCCTGAATGATCATAAGTTAGGCATTGGTTCATGGAGTTTTTGCCTTTTTCTTGTTTCCTAGTTTCCTAGACCATGGAGACATCTAAGGTTGCTTTATTTTTGGCACATAATAATCTGTTTTTGAGAGGTTTAGGAGCTCATGAGTATTAGAAAAAAAATGTCTAGTCTATCTTTTGGTCACTAAACCCAGAAGTTTGAGGATCCTAGATATTCTTAGTGTAACTAGCCTACTGGTGGGAGGTCACCTAACCCTGATTCTTCTGATATCCATTTGGAAAATATCAGAAAGGAATGGGTAGAGGTTATAGAATTCTGGGCAAATTGTTTAATGATCTGTTTAATTAACTAATTTGGTTTATCTACTACTGACCTTAGAAAAGTCAACCAGAGTTGATTTCAACTGCCTTGAAAGCCAGGAATGTAGCCGGAAAATTTGCTTCTTAGAAGTTAATGCAAAGCTTTTAATGCCAGACTCATTAAGAGCTTACCCAGCTCCTTCCAGTCAAATCATTTTAGAAGGATGTGTGAGTTTTGTAATTCTCCAAAGAGAATAAGCTTACCAATTTGCCAGATTCCTATTAATGCTCCTAGAGGATGGATTTACTGGGAATATTACATTTCAAAGGCTTAATCATAAGATTTTTCATAATCTCCTTAATGTATAGCTTCTTCATATTTCCTGTACACATAATCACTCTGAATTGATTGTCATATTATCATCAAAAAGTCATATAGCGTGTGTATTTTTCTTTTTTAAAAATGTATTTATTTATTTTTAGCTTTCAGCATTCGTTTCTACAAAATTTTAAGTTCCAAATTATCTCCCCATCTTTCCCCTCCCTTCACCCCAAGATACCGTGCATTTTGATTGTCCCTTCCTCCAATCTGCCCTCTCTTCTGTCACATCCCTCCCTTCCCTTATCCCCATCTTCTCTCTTTTTTTATAGGGCAAGATAGATTTCTATACCCTATTACCTGTATTTCTTATTTCCCAGTTGCATGCAAAAACAATTCTCGACATTCATTCCTAAATCTTTGAGTTCCAAGTTCTCGCCCTTCCTCCCTCCCCACACATCCCCACTGTGAAGGCAAGCAATTCAATGCAGGCTATGCATGTGTAGTTATGCAGAAGACTCCCGTAATAGTCATGTTGTGAAAGACTAACTATATTTATGTCCATCCTATCCTGTCCACCATTTATTCTATTCTTTTTTTTCCTTTTCCATCCCCCAAAGTATTTACTTCTAATTACTCGCTCCTCCCATTTGCCCTCACTTGTATCATTCTCCCACAGCCCACTTATCCCCTTCTCCCCTACTTTCCTGTAATGTAAGATAGATTTTCATGCTAAATGGAGTGTGCATGTTATTCCCTCCTTAAGCCAAATGTGATGAAAGTAAGCTTCACTTTTTCCCTCTCACGTACCCCCTTTCCCCCTCCATTGAAAAAGCTTTTTCTTGCCTCTTTTATGAGAGATAATTTGCCCCATTCCATTTCTCCCTTTCTCCTCCCAATACATTCCTCTTTAACCTCTTAATTTTATTTTTTTAGATATCATTCCTTCCTATTTAAGTCACCCTGTGCCCTCTGTCTATATGTGTACAATCCCTCCAACTCCACAAATACTGAGAAAAGTCTCAAGAGTTACAAATAGTATCTTTCCATGTAGGAGTGTAAACAGTTCAACTTTAGTAAGTCCCTTGTGATTTCTCTTTCCTATTTACCTTTTCATGCTTCTCTTGATTCTTGTATTTGAAAGTCAAATTTTCTATTCAGCTCTGGTCTTTTCATCAAGAATGCTTGAAAGTCCTCTCTTTCACTGAATGACCATTTTTTCCCTGAAGTATTATACTCAGTTTTGCCTGGGTAGTTGATTCTTGGTTTTAATCCTAGTTCCTTTGACTTCTGGAATATCATCTTCCAAGCCCTTCAATCCCTTAATGTAGAAACTGCTAGATTTTGTGCTATCCTGATTATATTTCCACAATACTCAATTGTTTCTTTCTGGCTGCTTGCAATATTTTCTCCTGGACCTGGGAACTCTGGAATCTGGTTACAACATTCCTAAGAGTTTTTCTTTTCAGATCTCTTTCAGGAGGTGATTGGTGGATTCTTTCAATATTTATTTTACCCTTTGATTCTTGAATATCAGGGCAGATTTCCTTGATAATTTCATGAAATGATGTCTAGGCTCTTTTCTTCATCATGGCTTTCAGGTAGCCCCATATTTTTAAATTGTCTCTCCTGGATTGTTTTTCCAGTGAGATATTTCACATTGTCTTTAATTTTTTTCATTCTTTTGGTTTTGTTTTGTAATTTATTGGTCTTTCATAAAGTCATTAGCTTCCATCTGTTCCATTTTAATTTTTAAAGAGCTATTTTCTTCAGTGAGCTTTTGAACCTCCTTTTCCATTTGGCTAATTCTTCTTTTTAAAGCATTGTTCTCCTCATTGGCTTTTTGGACCTCTTGTGTCATTTGGGTTAGTTTATTTTTAAAGGTGTTATTTTCTTCAGCATTTGTTTGGGTCTTCTTTAGCAAGCTGTTTTCATGATTTTCTTGCATTGCTCTCATTTCTCTTCCCAATTTTTCCTCTACTTCTCTCACTTGATTTTCAAAATCTCTTTTGTGTTTTTCCATGGCCTGAGACCAATGCAAATTTATTTTGGAGGTTTTGAATGCAGAAACCTTGACTTTGGTGTCTTCCCCTAATGGTATGTTTTGTTCTTCCTTATCTGAAAGGATGGAAGAAACTACCTGTTCACCAAAAAAATTAAGCATCTATAGTCTTATTTTTTTCTGTTCTTTTGGCATTTTCCCAGTCAGTTACTTGACTTTTGAGTCCTTTGTCAAGTGGAGGGTATACTTTAGGGACCTGTAAGTTCTCAGTGTCTCCAAGGTGGCACAATCAAGGGAGAGGAGTTTACTCCTCTCCTGGCCTGTGCTGTGGTGTGGGAGCAACCACAAACTTTTCTGTCCAGGATCTGCAAGTGGGGTTCCCTCTCCACAACTGCCCCCAGCTCCACCAGGTCAGTGCTCCTCCTTAACCAAGGATTGCCACTCAGGGCTGAGATTCAGATCACCTGCTTGATTCCCCCAGGGGCTTTAGACTAAGGGCTCCTAAAATATGCTGCTGCCTCAGCCACAACTGCCACCCTGGGCCCAAGGCCAGACCGTGTTCCCTTCTCACCCAGGTGAAAGAGCTTTCTTATTGGCCTTTGAAGCTATCTCTGATGTTTGTGGATTGAGGGATCTGGGAACTGCAGCTGCTACCTGGGATTCTGCACCCTGAAGCCTGCTCCAGTCCTGTCCATGCTGTGCGTGGCCAAGGCTGGGCAGTGCTCTGCTTTGAGCCTGGTGTGATAGACCTTTCCTGTCAGCCTTCCAGGCTGCCTTGGGCTGAAAATCTCTTTCAGTCTCTCATTTTATGACTTCTGCTGCTCTAGAATTTGTTTAGGTATTTTATGAGCTTTGGGGAGGGGGAGCTACAGCAAATTCACCCTTCTACTCCATCATCTTGGCTCCACCTCCATGTATTTTTTCTAAAATATATTTATTACAAACCTAATAACCTAACAAATAAAAAAATTAATAATTGAACACATTGTTGCAGAAATATCCCCATAAAATCTTAAAATTTTAACTTTTTTTATTAGAAAAATAAGGGAAGAGATCCTTATTTCATTGATTGTGGGACACTCCGAGTAGGAAAAATGCCTCTAACAATGCACCATAATAATGATTTTGCATTACTATTAAGGTGTTAAATAATTTACTGAGTCTCACAGCTTTCATGCGTCAGAAGCATGACTTAAACCCATGTATTACTGCTTTCCTGGCTCTCTATTCTCTAAACCAGAATGTCTGCCTAGAGAAATTATAATAATGTTATATAAATTTTAATAAAATAAAAAGGAATGAAACATTGATTTCAAGTCTATAATTTTAATTACAGAGTTGTTGGGGAGAGCTGGGGAAATCTTGTAAAGGGTGAAAATCACAGCACATTCATATCATCTCATCCATTTGTGATTTTATTCATTAGTCTCCCCCCTTTAAATCCTACACAGACTATCTACATAACATAGTAGGGTATCTTTTCTGGATCTTTTAACATTTGTGGAACCAATCCACATTCTTGTTCCATGACTGGTTTATTTCCTTTCTGACATTTCCTTGTCTCTTTTTATTTTACCTCTTATAAGCAAATCATCACTGGTAATGTGTCATAACCTTTTTTTACACCAACTATGTTTCTCATTCTTTCAGCCATTTGACTGTTTAAAGATCACAGTGTTCAGGAATTCACTGTCACATAATATCACAAGGAAAATACTTTATTTCACCTAATCCTTTTTTTCTCCTATTTGGTCATAAATTCTTCCCTTATCCATAAATCTGACAAATATATTCTCCTATGCTCCCGAATTTGCTTATGTCATCTTTTACCGATTTTAACCTCAACTTGGTGTGAGATGTTGATTTGATGTTAAGTTTCTGTCAAACTTCTTTACCATTTTCCCAGAAATTTTTGTCAGATGTTGAGTTCTTACATCCAAGGCTTGGATCTTTTGGTTTATCAAGAACTAGATTATTGTGGTCACTTCCTACGGTGCACTGTGTGCCTAAACTATTCTACTGATCTACCACACTATTTCTTAGCTACTACCAGATTGTTCTGATGGTTTGTTGTTGTTGCTACAGTTATTCAGTCACTTTCAGTCATGTCTGACTTTTCCTGACTCCATTTGAGGTTTCCTTGGCAAAGATACTGGAATGGTTTGCTGTTTCCTTCTCATTTTACAGATGAGGAAACTGAGGCAAGCAGGAGTGTCTTGCTGAGGGTCACACAACTAGTTAATATCTGAGATCAGATTTGAATTCAGGAGGAGAAGTCTTTCTTACTCTAGAAATCAGGAACTGCTAGACTATCATCCTTAACATTTTTTCCATTGATTCCCTTAATATTATTGACTATTTGAACTTCCAGAGGAATTTCATTAATATTTTTCTCTAGTTCTATCAAAGAATTCCTTATTAGTTTGATTGGTGTGATACTGAGTGAATTAATTCAGGTGGAATTGAAATTTTTATTATATTGGCTCAACCTACCCATGCGTAATTAATATTTTTCCAGTAATTTAGATCTTTATTTGTGTGAAAAGTGTTTTGTAATTGGGTTCATATAATTCCTGGGTTTGTCTTGGAAAGTACACTTCCAAGTATTGTGTATTCTCTGCATTTGTTTTGAATGGAATTTCTCCTTTATCTCTTCTTACTGAGTGTTACTGGCTGTATGTAAAAAATATGAAGGTTTGTTTTATATTCTACAAATCTGATGAAGTTGTTAATTGTTTCAACTAATATTTTAGTTGATTATCTGTTAGGATTCTCTAAATATACCATCATATCACCTGTAAAGAATGATAGTTCTGTTTCTTCATTGCCTATTTTTATTCTTTCAGTTCCTTCATCTTGCCTTATTGATATAGCTAGCAAGTCTAGAACAATATTGAGTAAAAATGGTCATGATAGACATCCGTGCTTCACTCCTAATGTGATGGGAATGTTTAAGTTTATCACCAGTACAAATAATGTTTGCTCTTGGATTTTAGTGGATACTACCTATTGTTTTAGGAAAGGCTCCACTGATTCCTGTGGTTTCTAGAATTTTTACTAGGAATGGGTGTTGTATTCTGTCATTGACTTTTCCTGTATCTCTTGGCGTGATCATTTTTTTCTTATTGTCATTGATATGATCAGCAATGCTGATAGTTTTCCTAATATTGAACCAGCCTTACATTCTTGGTATAAGTCCCACTGGCCATAGTTTGTGATCTTTGTGAAATATGACTATGATCTCCTTGCTAGAATTTTATTTAACATTTTTGCATCAACATTTATTAAGGAAATTGGTCTATAGTATTCTTTGTTTTTGCTCTCCTTGGTTTAGTAATCAAAAATATATTTGTGTCATAAAAGGTATTTAGTAGGACTCCTTTTTTGCCCATTTTTTCAATTAGCATATATAGTATGGAGATGAATTGCTCTTTATCTGTTTGGTAGAATTCATTTGTGAATACATCTGATCCTGGGGATTTTTTCTTAGGGGGTTCATTGATGACTTGATTTATTACTTTTTCTAAGATAGGACTTCTGTTTCTTCATCTGTTAATCTGGGTAGTTTATATTTTTGTAACTATTCATCCATTCCACATCCATTCCCATCCATTTCAGTTTTAGTACCATGTAATTGGACAAAATAACTCCTAACAATTACTGTAATTTCATCTTCATTCCCCCTTTTCATTTTTAATACTAGTAATTTGGTTTTCTTTTCTCTTTTTAAAAATAAAGTTAACCAATGATTAATCTAATTTATTTTTTTCATAGAACCAGCTCCTAGTTTTATTTATTAGTTAATTTTAAAATAATTTTTTATCAATTTTATTAATCTTTCCTTTGATTTCCAGGATTTCCATTTTGTTGTTTCAGTGGGGATTTTAAATTTCTTCTTTTTCTAGTTTTTTTTTTTAAGTTGGATGCCCAATTCATCTACCTGATTTTTCTCTTTTATTATGTTCACACTAAGAGATATAAATTTTTCATTAAGTACCGCTTGGCTACATGATACAAATTTTGATATGTTGTCTCATTGTTTTCTTTCACTTTAACAAACTTATTGATAATTTGTGTGATTCATTCTCTGACCCACACATTCTTTATTTTAAAATTATTTAGCTTCCAATTATTTTTTATCTTTTATTTAGTATTCTATTTCTCTCCACTTACATGTAAAAAACAATTTTTAACATTTGTTTTTAAAACTTTAAGTTCCAAATTCTCTTCCTCCTTTCTCACCCTCAGCTCCCATTGAAAAGGCAAACACTTATATATAGGTTACATATGTGTAATCATGCAAAGAATATATGTCATATTGTCAAAGAAAACTTAAAGAAAAAAACTCAAGAAAAAATAAAGTTAAAAAAAGTATGCTTTAGTCTGTGTTCAGACACCATCAGTTCTTTCTCTGGGGGTGGATGGCATTTTTCATCAAAAGTCCTTCAAAATTGTCTTGAAGTGTTGTATTTCTGAGAATAACTAAGTCATTCCCAACTGATGGGTGTCCCCTCATTTTCTAATACTTTGCCCTCAGAAAAGAGCTACTAAATATTTTTGTACATATAGGTCCTTGCCCCTTTTTTAATCTGTTTTGAGATACAGACCTAGTAGTGGTATTGTTGGTCAAAGGGTACACCTGGTTTTATAACACTTTGGACATAGTTTCAAATTGCTCTACAGTACAGTACAGTACAGTAATCAGTACACAACTTCATCAGCAAATGTCTCATTTTTCTCACATCTCTTCCAAAAGTTTTCATTTTCCTTTTCTGTCCTATTGGCCAATCTAATATATATGAGGTAGTACCTCAGAATGTTTTTAATTTGCATCTCTCAATAGTGAGTTAGAGTATTCTTTCAAATGGTTATAGATAGCTTTGATTATTTCATCTGAAAATGGATCATATATTTTTATCATTTATCAACTTGGGAATGGCTCTTATTTTTATAAAGTTAACTCAGTTCTTTATATATTTGAGGTCTTTATCAGAGAAACTTGCTTCATATTTGTTTTCAGTTATTATTGCTAAATGTATTTCCCTCTATCCTATTCCCCTACCCCATTTATTCTATTCTCTCCTTTCCACCTCCTTCCTCAAAATTGTTTTTCTTCTGACTACCCCCTCCCCCAATCTGCCCTCCCTTTTATCAACACCACCTCCATTCTTTTACCCCCTTCCCCTCCTACTTTCCTTTAGAGTAAGTAAAATTGATTTCTATACCCAATTGAGTGCCTACGTTATTCCCTCTTTGAGTCAATTTGATAAGAGCAAATTTCACTCACTCCCCCAACCCCCCTTCTTCCCCTCCACTGTAAAAGTTTTTTATTGCCTCTTTTATGTGAGATAATTTATACCATTTTACCTCTTCCTTTCTATTCCTCCCAATATATTCCTCCAACCCCTTAATTTTATTTTTAAGATATCATCCTTTCATATTCAACTCACATCCTCTTTCTATATATACTCCTTATAACTACCCTAATAATGAGAAAGGTCCTATGAGCTGCAAATACCACCTTACCCTGTAGAATGTACAGTTTAAACTTAGTAAGCCCCTTATGCTCTCCCTTTCCTGTTTACCTTTTTATGCTTCTCTTGAGTCTTGTATTTGAAAGTCATAATTTCTATTAGTTCTGGTCTTTTCATCAAGAGTGATTGAAAGTCCTCTAATTAAATGTTCATTTTTCCCCTGAAGGATTATACTCAGTTTTGCTGGGTAGGTGATTCTTGTTTGTAATCCTAGCTCCTTTGCCCTCCAGAATATCATATTCCAAACCCTCTGATCTTTTAATTGAAAAGCTGCTAGACCTTGTTATTATCCTGACTGTGACTCTACCACATTTGAATTGCTTCTTTTTAGATGTTGGGAATATTTTCTTCTTTACCTGGGAACTAGAATTTGGTTGTAACATCCCTGGCAGTTTTCATTTTGGGATGTGTTTTAGGAGGTGATTGGTGGAATTTTTAAATTTCTATTTTTCTTCTGGTTCTAGAATATTGGAGCAGTTTTCCTTGATAATTTCTTGAAAAAATGATATCTAGGCACTTTTTTGATCATGGTTTTCAGGAAGTCCAGTAGTTTTAAAATTATCTCTCCCAGACTGATTTTCCAGGTCAGTTGTTTTCCAAATGAGATGTTTCACATTGTTTCCTAATTTTCTTTTGTTATTTTGGTTTTGTTTTATTGTTGTTGTTTTTTTTTTTTTTTGATTTCTCATAAATCCATTAGCTTCCATTTGTTCCATCCTAATTTTTAAGAAATTATTTTCATCAGTGAGCTTTTGGACCACCTTTTCCATTTGACCAATTCTACTTTTTAAAAGTATTCTTCTCTTTATTGATTTTTTTGGACCTCTTTTTGCCATTTTGCCTAATATGTTTTCTTAAGGTATTATTTTCTTCATTATGCCAAGCTCTTGACTCATTTTTCATGATTTTCTTGCATCACTCTTATTTCTCTTCCCAATTTTTCCTCCACTTCTCTTGCTTCATCTTCTACATTCTTTTTTAGCTCTCCTTGACCTGAGACCAATTCTTATTTTTTCTTGGAGGCTTTGAATCTAAGCGGTTTGACTTTGTTGTCTTCTGCTGAGTGTGTGTTTTGGTCTTATTGGTCACTATAGTAGCTTCCTTTAGTCATAATTTTGTTTTCTATTGCTTGTTCACATTTCCATCCTATTACTCAACTTTTAAGTCTTTGTTAAAGTAGAGCTCTGCTTCCATTTGCCACCCAGGACTGCAACTCAGATCCATGTATGGGCTAGATGACAGAGTCCTGCCTCCGTGCTAGCATAAAGACCCATGTAATCTCCTTCTCACCCCCTTACCATCTGTGCCTGAGAGCTATGGAAGCAACTGCAGCTGTTGCTGATCCAGTCACTCCCATGGCCTGCTCCTGGTTTGCTGGGGCTGGAGCTGTTCTAGTGCCCTACAGTGAAATGCGGTCCATTCTTCTTTGGTATCTGTGGGCTGAGAGGTCTGGTAACCACCACTTCTGTCAGTGATTCAGTTGCACTGAAGTCTCCTCTAGCTTTGCTGGGGTCTGATCTGTACTGGTGAAGCCTACACTGGACTATGCTCTTCTCTCTCACCCTGGTACAATAGACCTTTCCTGCTGCTCATTCAAGTTGTATTGGGCTGGAAATTTTCCTCACTCCATACTTTTGTGAATTCTGCTGCTTTAGAATGTGTTTGGAGTCATTTTTAAAGATATTTGGAGTGGTTTGAAGGAGCACTCAGGTGAATCCCTGCCTTTACTCCACCATCTTGGCTCCATCTTACTCCATCATTTTCAATCCATGTCCAATTATTTTTGAATCAGTGCTTCCATGGCCCTTTATCAAGTGCAATTTCTATTGCAATATGGTGTGAAAAGGGTGCATTTTATAATTCTGCATTTGCTTGTGAGGTTGTATTCCCTAATATGTGGTCAGTTTTTGTATGGATATCATATATAGCTGAGAAAAAGGTGTATTCCTTTCTAGTTCCATTCAGTTTTATCTGAAAGTCTACCATATCTAAGTTTTCTAAGATTCTATTCATCTGCTTGACTTCTTTCTTATTTATTTCATGTTAGATTTATTTACTTCTGAAAAGAGAGAATTGAAGTCCCCTACTCATAGAGTTTTAGTGTCCCTTTCTGAAATTCACTTAACTTTGTTTTTCAAGAATCTGAATGCTATGCCATTTGTGCATATATGTTTGGTATTCATTTACTTCATTTTCTTTGGTTCTTTTTAACACACAATATCATTTCCCTGGTTATCTTTTATTAGGCATATTTTTGCTTCTGCTTTGTCTAAGATCATGATAGCTACCCCTGCCTTTCTTTTTTTAATTTAACCTGGAACATCATACATTCTCCAGGCCCTTATTTTAACTCTGTGTGTGTTCCTCTGTTACAAGTATGTTTCTTGTAAACAACACATTGTTGCTCTCTCCTTCCATTTTATGAGTGAGTTCATCTCATTTATGTTCACTGTTATGATTAGCAACTGTGAATTTCCCTTCATCCTATTTTCTTTTGTTTATCCTTCTTTCCTTCTTTTTATTCTGACCCTCTCCTAAAATCTGTTTTGCATCTCACTGTCTTCTTTTATCTGTCCTCTCTTCTTTCATTCTCCTTTTCTCTTATCCCCTTCTCTCTGCTTCCCTATTAGATAAGGTAGATTTCTATTACCAGTTTAGTATATAGATATATTCTTCCCTCTTTGAATGATTTAGGTGTGAGATTTAATCATTCCCAGCCCCCAGAATTTTCTTCTCCACTGTAAAAGCTCTTCCTTACTTGACTCTTTAATATAAGATAATTTCCCCCCATTCTTCTTCTCTCTTTTTCCTTCTCCTAGGGCATCCCTCTTTCTTACCTATCCATTTTTTTTACATCATGCCAACATAATCAGTTCACGTCTGAACCATTGCTATATGTTGAATCCTTTCAACTGCCCCAATGATAAGGTTCTTAGAAAATAGATGTATCATAGTTTAATGTTAATAAGCCCCTGATAATTTTTTTTTATGTTTACCTTTTTATGCAACTCTTGAGTCTTGTATTTGGAAATCAGATGTTCTACTCAGCTCTGATCCTTTCATTCAGAATGCTTCAAAGTCCTCTATTTCACTGAATATTCATTCTTTTCCCTCAAGAGATTATACTCAGTTTTGCTAACTAGGTTATTCTTAGTTATAATCCTAGCTCCTTTGCTTTTCAGAATATCATATTCCAAACCCTGCTGCTCCTTTAATGTGATAGCTGCTAAATCTTGTATGGCTGTGATTGTAGCTTCATGGTATTTGAATGTTTTCTTTTTGATGCTTGAAGTATTTTCTCTTTGACCTTGGAGCTCTGGAATTTGGATATGATATTCCAGGGGTATAAAATCTGGGAACTCTGGTGCTGGTCAGTGGATTCTTTAAAGTTTTATTTCATCTTTTGTTTCCAGAATATTAGATAATTTTCTTTGATCGCTTCTTAAAAATTATGTCTAAGCTTTCTCTTTTATCATGACTTTCAAATAATTCAATAATTCTTAAATTATCTCTCCTCAAACTATTTTCCAGGTCAGTTGATTTTCCAATGGATATGACATATTTTCTTCTATTTTTTTCATTCTTTTGACTTTATTTGATTGTTTCTTGGCCTTTCATGGAGTCATTAATTTTCAGTTGCCATATTTTAATTTTTAAGGAATTATTTTGTTTAGGAAGTTTATATATCTTTTCCCTTTGGCCTATACTGCCTTTAAGGAGTTATTACACAAGTGAATTTTTGTGCCTCTTTTTCCACTTGGACAATTTTGTTTTTTTAAGGTATTATTTTCTTCAGTATTTTTTGTGCCTATTTTATTGTCCTTTTATAATTTTCTTCCTTTACTCTCATTTCTTTACCTAATTTTTCCTCTACCATGCTTATCTCATTTTGAAAATGATTTTTTAGCTCTTCCAGGAATTTTTGTTGGACTTTCATCCAGTTCACCTTTTTTCTTTAAGTCTTTTCTTGTGGCTGTTTTGACTTCATTGTCTTATTCTGAGTTTGTGTCTTGATCTTCCCTGTCACCACAGTAGCTTTTTATGGTCAGATTCTTTTTCATTACTGTTGTTTGCTTGTTATTCTACCCCAATCCTTGAATTGGAATTTTATGTTAATTGTGGGCTCTGTTCTCAGGATGGGGAGAGAGGGCCTCTGTCTCAGGTTTCAGGCTTTTTAGCACTGCTGTTTTAAGTGCTAATTCTGGGAGTTTGGACATTTTTAGTGCTTCCTGGGTGGTATGATCTGGGGAAAGATGTCATCACTGCTCTCTTGATCTTTACTCTTCTCCTTACCCAGAGAGGGCCCCTGAACCCTTAGGATTGCAATCAATACTATTACTTAGGACTCATCCTCCCTTAGGACCAAAAACTATACTGTGTCTCAGGGTTCCTGATCCCTTCAGACTGGAAGTACTAGTGTCCCTCAGAATCTCTCCTCCCTCTTGAATAAAAGTATTCCCTTTCTGCCCTTGAATTATGATTCAGAAATGGGTATAGGCAATGGAGCTGTCAAACAGTGTCTGATCGTGCCACCAGTGCCACAAGGGTACCCTGTAATCTCTTTCTGACCAATTGCCAGCTGACAGCTGCCCTTATCATCTCTGGCTCAAGGACTCCCAAAGCTGCTAATGCTTCTTTCTCCACCACCTAATTCCATCACTGGTATTTCATCCGCATGGGTTCTGGGCCAACCTCTTGCCCCCATCACTAATTTTTCTTTCTGATTTTTTATGTTGTCTTGGGCTGGAAGGATTTCTCACTCTGCCATTTTGTTGGCTCTGATACTCCAAAATTTAAAGTTTTTTTGGAGGGGAATGTTGGGAGAGCACAGCTTTCTCTACTCCAACATTGTGGCTCTGCCCCAGGAAGTTAAAGTGAGAAAATTTAAGGAGATAATCACTGTCTCGAACACTGAAGAAGCAGTAAACTTTTTCTCTGTTGTTTTCGAGCAATAGAGTTCATTAAATATATTTTCTCTTGCTCCAGAGGACAGAGTGAAACTAGGACCAATAGATTTAAATTATTGTTAGAACATGATGGACACATTTCAGTTTAGTTTTGGAGTGAAATTCTAATACTCAGAGCTGTACAACAATGTAATGGACTATTTCTTAAGGCATTGGTCTCTTTCCATCACTGGAAATGTTGAATCAGTGACAGGTTGAAGACTTCTCAGGGATTCTTGCTGGAGAGGGTAGGTTCATATACTTGGTGGAAGGTTGGACGGGATAATACTCCCAATACTAGGTTTCTATTATTCCATGACTTGGTTCCCAATTTATGGATTACTTTATTACCTGATTAAAGTAGATGGAAGATATAGAGAGAAAAACAAAATAAGCATTGAATTGCATACTTTTGCAAAAGTATCACAGAATTTGAGAGCTGGAAGGCACCTCAGTGGCCATCAAGTCTAATCCACTGTAATAGCAAGCACCCTAGCACACCAGGAAGGCTGCTAGGACACATTCTTTGATCTGCTTTTCTAAAACAAAACAACCTTAAAGGGATCAACAATCTTCTTCAATTACATTCACTAGTTCAGAGAAAAGTTAGTACCCTGGACATTAAGAAAATACAAGCAGAGAAAATACAAGGAGAGAAATTAGCATAAAGACCAATAGACAGGGCTCTGACTGCCTGAATCAAAGCAATATTGCTATACACTTTACATACACCACTGGATCAAGAGAGCCTTTACATCTAAGTAGTCAGAAGATCTGAGCATAGAGCTACTCAGAGTCTTGATCAGAAAATCACAAGGTCTTTTTCATAATATTACATCCATAAATGAGAGGATGAGAAGAAGCCCCATTAGAACTTATTCTAAAAATGATCATCCAGCCACTGCTTGAAGACCTCCATGGAGGAAAAACTCAGTATCTCCCTAAGCAAGCCACTAAGCAAGCACTTTGGGACATGTCTAATTATTAAGAAGTTTTCTTATTGTTTGCTTTGTTTTTACTGTTGGGCCTAAATTGACTTATTTGTACCTTCTACTTTTTGCTCCTGATTTTTCTTTCTGGGACCACGAATAACAAGTCTAGTGCTTCTTCCCTATGATAGTGCTTCAAGTACATAAAGACAGCTATCATGTTCCCCCAAAGATTTCCTTGTTCCTCCAACTGATCCTTTTATGTCCTTCACCATCCTGGTTGTCTTCCTCTGGACACTGTCCACATTGTAAACATCATTTTTAAGTACATGATACCCAGAACTAAATGAAATACTCCAGATGAGAAGTATAAGAGGACTAGAAAGATCAAAGGGGTCAGGTTGTGAAGGGCTTTTAAATGCATTTTATATTTGATCCTGGAGGTTACAAGAAGCTACTTAAGTTTATTGAGTAGGGAGGGTGATGTAATCAGATCAACACTTTAGGACCTCATAGAAGATAGGGAAAATAAGGTAGGCTGGCTTGGGCAGTTCAGCTGGGAGAGAGAAATTGTTCCATTTAGTAACTTGCTACTTTAATTATTTTTCTAACCAGGTATTAAGCTCAGCTCTTTTTGGGTTGAAGAAGAATGATAAAGTACTACCAATGACCCCTGAATTCTGTTGCCATGGGACAGTCCTGGTTGCTCTGCTTTGATAAATAAAGCACCTACTGTGTAGAAGGCACAGTGAGATATTAATATCTCTTGATATTTTGGGATTCTCATTCAGTCCTCAGAAGTAGGTCATTTTGCATCTGATAGAAGAAAAGAGAAGAATGGGATGGTGAAGGAGCCAAATGACCCCTTCAAAACAGACATTGATGCTCAGAATAGCCCTTTTCAGATCACTGATCATTTCCATAGCTGTCTTGTTTAACCTAGCAAATAGTTTCCTAAAGGAATGGATTAGGTGGCATGTAGGAAGAACCATTGCATTCCCTAAAGAGAAAGGTCCTGTATTCATATACTGCTATGTTCAAAATTCGGCAGGTAGGACAGGTGGTGATGGGAAGAGTTTGCAGTTATTCGAGCCCAAGAGGAAAGCTTTGCTCAGTCCAGTGTTTCATCAGCACTGGAGCCAGGCCTCTAGTCACAGAGATGGAGAGAGTCAAATGATACCAGTCTAAAATAATCAGGATAGGTAAACAGCCTCTCTGGGTAATTCAGAAGCTTTCCCCCGCCACCCCCCAATTGCTGCAGCAGCAAAACACATTGAAGGAGGTCTTTGGAGGTTGCAAAGCAATTGCTTCTTGTTTCTGAAATTACTTTGCCGTCTTCTGTGTAAGTCCCTCAAATAACATTAGAGAGCCCCAGCTGTTTAATATCCAACCTGCTGATGGGGAAGATTGCTCATCAAACCTACAGAACAAAAGCAAATTTGGGAGGAGGAGGAGATCATTTTGGTCACAGAGATCTCAAATAAATGACTATGAAGTCAATTGCCCAACATGAAGCAACAAATATGATTAAAGACCAGAAAAATAAGGCCTATGAGGAAAGGATGAAGTAATCAGTTTGATTTATCCATGAGAAGAGAAAATCACAAAGTGCAAGACTACAGAAAGTTACTAGTAAATGGTCTTTGTTCAACAAGGCCAGAAAAAAAAAACAATGAAATAAGACAACATGCTACAGGAATGGTTTTGATTATTGGAAGACAATATGGTACAGGGTAAAGAGTACTTAATTTAGAGTTAAAGGAGCTGAGTTCAAATCCCACTTACCGTTTATGTGATTCTGAGCAAGTAAATCACACCACTTATCTATTCCTCTGTTTCAAATATAAAATGAAGGGGGTTGGACTAAATGACATTTAAGGTTTCTTTCAATCCTAAGTCTATGAGTCTATGATTCAACAAAAAGAAGAACACTCTTGTTATTTTTTTTCACCCAACATTTATCAAGCCTCTATTATGTGCAAAATTCTGGGAATATAAAACCAAAAACAAAGCAATTCTTGCTGCCATTAAGCTTACATTCTACTGAGGGAGAGGGAGAAAAATACCACATGCACAAGTAATCATGAAGTAAGGTAGTTTGAAGAGAGGAAGTACAATTAAAGGGAGCAGAGAAGGTATCATGGAAGAGGTCATAAATGGAACTGACTCTTGAAGGAAGACAAGAATTCTGAGAGACAGAGTTGAAAAAAGTCATTTATTCTCATCTGATGACTGATGGCTTGTGCAAATACAAAGACAATGTCAGAATTATGGAACAGCTAGGAGTCCATTGTAGATGTAAAGTTATTAAACATAAATAAGATGAAGCAAAGCTTAAAAGACAGGTAAGAGGTCAGACTGAGGAAGGACTGAAATATCAGAAAGAATAGATCCCAATTTCCCAAGGATGTATATGCTCACAGCTTCTCATTGATTACATTAGGGAGACTGAAGGAGGATAGCAATGCAATGGAGGATTAATGAATAAGCCATGAATAGTATCTGAGGTGAGTCTAGCTACATGCTATATAAAACCCGGGAGTTTCTAAGGGAGTGATGGGTAGCAGGCAGCAAGTCTCTACCAAAGCCATTTTCAAACAGTAGGACTCATAGATATCTTCATTGAAGGCTTCAATACTCTCACTCTAGTTTCAGAGATAAAATTTGCCCATGCCTTTCCCTTTTTGTGAGTCCAGAGAAACTCATTTTCCAAATTATTCTAAGACTAGCGGGATAATATTGTATTCATTTGGGGAATGGATTCTGAGATGGCTTTCTTTTTCTTTTTTTTTGCTTAACAGTATTCATCTCTGTCCTGGTTCAATTTTTGTTGTTTCAATAGCACTCCTGATTTGGATGTTTGGTGAGCTAGACTTGAGGTAACTCTAAAAGTTCCAAATATTCTAAGTGGATGGGGCAAAGTGCTCAAGACATATTCCGTTGAGAATCTATCATGAATCAATCCTAGGTTGAGAAGTGTTCAGAGCTGGGGTCATGGGCTACATTAGCTGTGTTCAGTCTGTTCACTGGAGGTTTCTGAAAAAAAAACCAGTTCTACATATACTAAATGTTTAATAAATGTTATGAAATTTAACTGAGGATGGGCAATAACTGTTAGAAATGAGATGAAGGTGGTAGTAACATATCACAAGTTCCATGCAAAGCTCATATGCTTACATTGTGGTTCTCATTAACTGAACTTTCATTTCCCAAGAACTCATCATATGTGAAACTGGAAGGATATTACATTCCTGTAGACATCCAACAGCCCAGTCAGTAAGTTGTTGCTTATAGCTTTTAACTGTCCTGATATTTCTGCTCTCAGCAATTATACTTTTGTTTAACTAGCTCCCTCTGTCTTCCACAGAGGCTGTTAGCACATCTAAATGTTATTTGTATAGCCAGATGCAATTTCATTTCTCTTATCTGCATTTGAACATGGTAAGGGACCTTGGAGATCAAAATATAACTGACTGCTTTTATCCAAAGACTAGCTGCTACAGCTTTTGACAGCATCCTTTCCACATAATCAAATATAATACAAATATTTCTCTAACTAGTTCTTTCCCTGGGACCACTAATTATCATGAATTTAGTGAGGGTATCTAGGTACTTAGAATAATGCAAATATGACTTGAATCTTCCCCCCCTTTTCTGTACACACTCCCTGTTCTTAGACTTACATGGGCCAGAAATCAGAATAAAGTCTTGAATTGAAAGAATAAATAATAAAGTAGCCCACAAAAAAATAAATGAGCAACTAATTCATTCTCAGACTCCCTGTCCCTACACAAAATAAATGTGTCATGCCCAGGAGCAATCTGGTTGAGGTTAATAAGGTTAAAGAGTAAGGTCTTTGTACCAGCATGAAGGTGTTTCCTTAAAGAAGGCATAAAAATCCACATTAATATCTGACACTGTTTAGTGAGGGCATTTAAACATGTTCATTGAATCATGTCTATTCATGAACTTGGAGATACTCCCCAGGACACATGGTCAAATCTGAGAAATAAAATAAATAGAAGTACAAAGAGAGCAGACTCAAGTCTAAGGAAAACCTGCACATCTGCACAACATTCCAGTCATCCCTTGGACTTAAGAGATAGCAGTAGTGGAGCAGAAATGGCAAAACCAGGGGATCCTGGAGAGGAACAGCCAGCAAAGGAGTTCCTTGAGCATTCCTCCTGGATGTTAGGATGATATTCCCACACAATTTCAAGTACCTGGTTCAAACATCCTGAAAAGTAGAAGAGTTCTTGCTGAGTTCCTGTATCAAGCAGAAGAGGTCTAAGACTAAGCATTAATTTTCCTGGTAAAACTCACATTTTGCAGGAAGAATTTCTGGTCTCCCTAATTGCTAAAACCATCTTACCTAATATTTTCTTCCATCCACTTTGTTAATCTCTTGAATGTGCCTAGTTATTTACATATTCTCTTCTCCATTAGAAGGTACTCTCCTTAAGGGGAGACAGTGTGTTTTTTGCCTTTCTTTTCTTGCTTGTATTTGTATGCCTGGTACTTAAAATAGTGTCTGACACATAGTATACACTTAAGTAGTGTTTCTTGTCTTGCCTTGCCTTCTTTGTATCCCTAATATTTAGCATAGAGTCTAAAAAGAACTTCATAAATGCCTACTGACTGACTGACACAGAAAGTATAGGATGTAACTGGTATCCCCTGCTCATATCTCCTAGCCTCAGGAGCTGGTACCAGGTTGCTTTAGTTCTGTGCCTAGTACTATCATGACTCTTCCCCATACCTTTCCCTTAAACTTAGCCTGCTCTTCGGGATTTATTCCCTACTTCCAAAAACAAATCAGTCAGTATGCAAATTGGTTCCATGGAACTGATGGATGGATTTTGGCAACAGGCATCCCACTACTATAATCAATGAGATCACTTCATACAGTTCCCATGAGGGAGCTCTTTGGCAAAACAAACCCACGTAGGAAGAAGACGCAAGCAATTACAGCCCAGAGGCCACCTGAAATTGTCTTCATTTTCTCTACTTGATTTTTTTTTATCAGGCCAGCATCCCTACTGAAATTTGGAGGAAGAATGGATTTTGGGAGAAAGAGGATGATTAGGTTTTTTTTGGACATATTGAGCTTAAGATGCCTTTAGAGTATCCAGGTGGAGATGTCAAGAAGGCAGATGACATTGCGGGACTGGAGGTTAGGAAAGAGACTAGACCTTTGGGAATCATTTGCAAAGGTATGATCATTGAAATAATGGGAGTGTTTGAAATTGACAAGGGAGAAATGAATGAATTAATGAATGAATGAGAAAATATTTATTTAGCATTCACTCTGCCAAAGCATTGTGCTAAGTGTTGAGGATACAAATAGATAAGTAATCATCCTTACTCTCAAATAGCTCACATTCTAATGGGAAAGACAACATTAAAGGTTTCATCTGCAAGTCAGATGGAAAGACCCTATTTAGTTCTTATTGTTCAGGGGCAAACAGATGGTAATGCATCATATCAGTTTCTGATACTTCCTCAGGATAGAATCTTTAGGGATGCCCACTTATGTCATATTACTCACATTCATAACTCTATTTTAGGTAAGCTCATCTAGTTGCCATTCAGCAGAACAAGCATTTAATCTCTTATCTTCATACCTTGACACAGGCACATATGCCTGAAATTCACTTCCTCTTTCTTGGGATTCTGAGCTTTCTTCAAGGCTTAACTTAAACCAGGAGTGGAGAACCTGTGGCCTGGAGGCTACATGTGGCTTTCTAGGTTCTTGAATGTGGCCTTTTTACTGAGTCCAAGTTTTATGGAACAAATTCCTTTATTAAGGTGATTTATTCTGTGAAGTTTGGATTTAGTCAAAGGGCCACGCTTGAGGACCTAGAGAGTCGCATGTGACCTGGAGGCTACAGGTTCCCCCTCCTCTGACTTAGACACTACTTTTTATGAGAAGTTTTTCCTGAGTTATTTGTGCTATCTTCCATTTCAAGTTATATTGTATTTATCTATTTATCACTATTATATATTATATCTAATATTTATCTATTTATTCATACTATTTAAATGTCTCTCCCAATAGGATATAAGCTCAGTGAGGGCCAAGACTGTCCCAGCACTTAGCATGGTTCCTTGCAGATCTGAGAATGCACTGTGATGTATCCATGGACATGATGGTGTGGAAGTATAGGTTATCAAGATTCATGTAAAAAGAAGCTAAATTAATATGAATGATCTAGAATTAGAAAGGACCTCAAAGGCCATCTACTCCAGCCCTCTTGTTACATAGAGAGGAAAACTGAGGTTAAAAGAGGTTAAATGACTTGCCCAAAGTAATACAAGTAAGAAAACATCAAAGGCAAAATTTGAATCCCTGACTCCACAGCACTGGGCCTTTCTACCATACTACCTCCCTATAAGCTGGGAATAGCTTCTGTTTCATAGGTAGACCACATACCCAACTGGTGAAATGCTAAACGGGAGGGGGGGCCTTCTCTCCTGTGCAGTCAATAAAACTCCTTTTGTGGAGCATCCTGCTATGTCACATTTGCTCTTTAGCTATTATTTTTACTTCAATTTATGGGAGTCATTCCTGGCAGTTAGCATGGCATTCATAAGATCAGTCCCATGATGAGAGGCTTCTTGCTGCCTCCCATGCTGTTTTGCTCTATCCGATTTGTCTTGGCACTAACATATTCAAAACAAGATTTCCTCAAGCTCAATAGACTCCTATGCCTCAATTTTCATTCCTAATGGGCAAATCTACTGATCTGGATACAAAGACCTCACACCAAAAATAATTTATTCCTGACGTCTCCCCCAGAGATAGACAATCACTGACTGCTGAAGGCCACAAGAGGCATTTGCCTGGGGAGATTTAATAGACAGTTCTGTTAATATTTATCAAACAGAACTGAATGACACAGGCATGGGGAGTTAATTGGAGAGTTGCAAGTTTTCTGAGTGACAGAATTTGTTCTCTACCTTAGGACCATGTCAAATTAATTGATTTCTGAGCTTCTCCCTAATAAAGGTAAATGCAAGCTTAAGCACTCTGTTACCAGGGCCTGACTCTTTCCCATGTACTCCAGGAACTTCAGACATTTTCTGGAAAGTTGAGCCGTCTTTGAGACACAATAGCTGAAATTTGGTGGCTCTCCTAGAAATTGACAGCCCACTACCTGACTATAACTTTCTCCTTTTTACACCAGTGGGTCTCAATAGTTTGAAGTCCATAATGCTTCACCGAAACAAAAGTTTTAGTTTAAAAAAATTATCAAGCATTCATTTCTCCTCTCCAATGGGGAAAAAAACAAAACAAAACCTTTTTAATAAATATGCATAGCCAATCAAAACAAATGCCTCTATTGGCAGTGTCCAAAAACATATATGTCATTTTGAATCTCACAGTTAGTCATCGTGTTGTCTAGAACTCTTAAATATTTCAAGGTTGTCTTTTCTCTGCAATGTTGTTACTGTATAAACTTCTGGTTCTTCTCACTTCACTTTTCATCATTTCGTATAAATCTTATCAGGTGTCTCTGAAACCATCCTTTTTTTCATTTCTTATAGTACAACATATTCATATATTCATTCATTCATTCCCCAATATCCCCTTCATTTTCAGTTGTTTGCTATTACAAAAAGAGTTGATATAGACATTTTTGTGCATATAGGTCCTTTTACTCTTCCTTTAGTCTCTTTGGAGAATTGGTCTAGCAGTTTTATCTCTTGGTCAAAAGGCATTCACATTTTAATAACTTTTGGTGATAGTTCAAAATTGCTTTCCAGAATGACTGGCCAGTTCACAACTCCATTAAAAGATCATCCATGTTTTTGTTTTCTTGCAAGCCTCTTCAACATTAGTCATTCTTCTTTTTTGTTAACTTTGCCAGTCTGATAGGTTTAGATGGAATCTCAGGGATGCTTTCTTTAGCATTTCTTTTTTATGATGGTTGGGAGTATTTTTTTTTTTGACTTGGCTATTGACAGGCTTGGATTTCTTCCTTAGAAAACTGGTAGTTCCATATCATTTGACCATTTGTAAATTGGAAAAACTCTTATTCTGATAAATTTGAATCAGTGCCTTACATATCTTAGAAATGAAACTTTTATCAAAGAAACTTGTTGCAAATATGCTTTTTCCCCAGTTAACTATTCCCTTTCTATTCTTAGGTTCTTTGGACAAAATAGTTTTCCTACTGCTTGCCCCACTTCTGCCCATCTCACAAATTGGGCTAGAAAACTCACATCTGAATCTACTTACTAGAGAATGTTGCTACTAATAGGACAGCAATTAAATGCTAACTGCATTGCTGGTAGAGTTGTTGTGGTGGTGATTTTTATTTTACCAGTGTCCCTTGACTTTTAGGCTAAATCAACAGGCAGACAAATAAACAAGATTATTGGAAACAGTTTTGCTGGATGTGGTCTCCTATACTGTAGAATATACAGTATCAAGAAATGAAACAATAAGAGATTTTTTCTTCAGTATTGGGGAAAAGAAGAGGATAAAAGTGAAAAGACTGTTTTTCTCTCTGCAGATGGAATTATGATCATGAGTAATGGAGTATGTAGAGCTGCTCAACATCTATTTTACTTGTTTTAGATTTATCTTATATTTTTTTCCTACCAAGGAAGTTTCTGTTCAGATGAGAAAGAAAAAGCATGAAACACTAGAAAAAAATTATGAATTTTAAGCAATGAAATTGGGTCTGGAATTCTGGCTCTGTTCTTAATTACCCTTGTGACCTTAGACCATAGTTAATCTATCATATAAGAGGGTTTTTGAAACCTAAGATGGAATTGTAATGAATACATCTCCTACTCTACTTTGAAGTATACTTAATCTCTAACCTGGTAACCTCATGGAAACTTAAGATGTCTATGGCCAGTTTTTTGCCATACTATTTTCTAGCTTTCCCAGCAGTTTTTGTCAAATACTGAGTTCTTATCCCAGAAACTAGAGTCTTTGGGCTTATCAAACAGTAAATTGCTACAGTCACTGACTACTGTGTCTTGTGTTCCCAACTTATTCCACTGATCCACCACTGTATTTCTTAGCCAGTACCAAGTAGTTTTGATAGTTGCTGCTTTATAAAAGAATTTAAGATCTGGTATGGCTAGGCCTCCTTCCTTTGCATTTCTTTTCATGAATTCCCTTGATATTCTAGACCTTTTATTCTTCCAGATGAATTTTGTTATTGTTTTTTCTAGCTCTATAAAATAATTTTTGGTAGTTTGATTGGTATGGCACTGAATAAGTAAATTAATTTAGGTAAATTTGTCATTTTTGGTATGTTAGCTTGGCCTACCCATGAATAACTGATATTTTACCAATTATTCAGATCTGACTTTATTTGGAACACCGCTATTTTTGATGAGTTTAAAGTCACTAAGTTCAGATGAAGTATATGCCATAATACTGAGAGAAAAAATAAACAAACTGGTGGGTATGACTTCTGAGACACTATCAATGATCTCTTAAAGATCATGGACAGCAAGAGGGGTATCACAGAACTGAAGAAAGACAGATGTTGCAATTTTCAGCAAAGCAAAGCTTACAGAGTCTACAAGCTATAAACAAGTTTGTTTTATTTCAATTACTGCCAAAATTATAAAATGTATTATGTTAAAGGAATAATTAGACAACATATAAATAAGAAAGCCATGATTATAAGATGCCAGCATGGCTTCATCCAGAATAGATCACGCCAGACTAATCTTGTGGGGTATATGGACTAGTATCTCCCATCTCTGGAATTATATGAACCAAGTCTGACCTTAGCCACTGACTCTTTGATTCCTATTGCCCCCACCTACAATTTACTGTGAGAAAATCTCCAAATACAGCTTATGTCTAGATTTTCCGAAGAATTATAAGGGTTTTGTCAGCTAAGTGGATCAGTGGATTGAGCACTTGTCCTAGAGTGAAAAAACATGACAGATAAACCAACAAATAAAAAGTAACAATTAAGAAAAAAAAATTATGTTCACATATGGCTTCAGACACAATTGTGTGACCCTGTTGCAAGTCACTCCATCTCTTTGTTCCTCAGCTTCCTCAATCATAAAATGAAGATAATAGTAACACCTACCTCCTGGAATCAAATGAACAAAGCATTTAGTACAATACCTGGCACATAGTAGATGTTTAATTACAAATTTATTCCAGTCCTCCTCCCGGTCTTAGGCATGCAGTTCAGGAAATCACTTTTCTCTTAAAAGAAGGCTAGATCCAGATCTGTAAATTTTGAGACTGACAGATGATCATCATTGTTTTGTACCCTAACTGTAGGTTTAACTCAAGACTCCAGCCTGCATTTTCAGTATCATTGCATATTACACCTCTTCATGATTTTGAATCCAACCAAGCTGGACTATTACAGTTCTTTACACCGAACGTTCCACCGCCTATCTATTAAAAGAGGAACTATCCATGAAACACTTCTGTAAAGAGGCCTGGAGGGGATAAAGTATGGACATTGTCTGGTAAATACCTTGTCCCTCAGATAATGGAGTTGATTTCAAAGTCTTTACCAAGAGAAATTCTGCTAAGAAGCCATCTGCTCCAGTGGGAACATCTACCCTTCCTTCTTTATTTCCGTCATTCCCTAACACATCACCTCACAATCCCTTCATATGTGTATATACTCCTTAGAGGAAAATGTTGTGTGAGCTGGGACAGAGGTTGTACGTTCATTCCTGACAGAAATGAAAGGAGAAAAAAGAGAAGAAAAGTTTATAGGAGACAGGGAATGAGAATTGCTTTGGGTCAAAAATGGTTTGTGAAATTACTCCAGTTTTAATACCAATCTGCGTCAGGCTTTTCGGGAATAGAGTGAACTGGGAAGAGTTGTTAAACAGAACAGTAATTTGAAAGAGAATTCCAGAACTCAACTCAGTGTCATTTGAGCAGTTGTTCCCATCTTCTTATATTACACACAATTACAGCTTTATTGACTTACTAGAGACTGGAGACCTGAATTTTATCACATATTACTTTCTGACTTTGACCAGTCATTTCACTCCTATGAATCTGAGTTTCCTCATGTATTGGATGAAAGTTCCTCCTTATATGCTATATACCATACTGAACTCTGGCTATAAAGGATAATGTTGGCCAGCCAATCTCATGTCACTTGATCTGGAACAGACTTAACAGCAAAGGACAGAAAAAGAAAAAAAAAGAAATTTAGGCAGGAGAGAGAGAAGAAGAATAGACCTTCCTAACTTCTTTACATTTATAGTCCCTTTCTGTTAGGATGCTTTTCCTTATATCAAGCATTCACCTCCTTGCAACTTCCATGTGATGCTCCTAGAGCTCTGCTCTAAGGGCCAAGCCGAAGAAGTTGACACCTCTTCTGTAGAACTCTTCTTCACATACCTGAAGAAATTGATCATGTTCCCCAATTCTTTCTTCTCTTTGTTAAAATCCTTTAGCTAATCCTTAAAAGAGAGACCCCTCTATGATTGTCACAGGACAATCTATTACCTTTACCTTTATAGAGATGGACAATGGAGGCATCCTTAAACTCCTGGGGGATAACTGCCTCTTGTCATATAACCTGGAAAATTTCAGTCAGCTTTTTTGTGAGCAATACTCCTTCTACCTTATAAATCTCAGATGGAATAGGATCAGCACCAGGTGCTTTGCCACATGAAAGGAGCCTAATGGCCCTCAAAACCTCTTCTTCAGTTGGAAGTTCAGCAAAGGAAGGATTGACTTCAACCTGAGGTAAATGGTCAATGGTCTCAGCATTGACTGATGATGGTCTGTTGAGAACACTATGGAAGTGTTCAGCCCATCTCTCTAGGATCATGACCTTATCACTAATCAATGTGGCTCCATCAGCACTGAGTAGTTGCGATACACCATAGGTTTTTGGTCCACAAATAGCTTTCAGGGAATCATAAAAGCACTTTAGATTGTTACTATCAGCATAAAACTAAATTTCATCTGCCTTCTTACTGAGGAAGGAATCTTGAATCTCTCTAAGCTTTGCTTATACTTTGCTTTTGATGGAATTAAATGCTGCCTTTTTAGAGGTGGATGAACTATCCTGCTGGTAAATCCTGTGGAGTTCTCATTTTTCATTTAGCAGCTGCTGAATTTCCCCATCATTTTCATCAAGCCAGTCTTGGTGTTTGTGAGTGTTCTGACCCAGATGAGCAAATGCAGTGCTATACACCAAATCTCTGAAAGCTGCCCAGTCCTTTCTTGCTCCATTGTTGTCAATGGTGTGTTGGCTCAACTTTCCCTCCAAGTTAGCAACAAACTGTTTACACTCAGAGAAGAGCTCTAATTTGTGGACATTAATTCTTCTGGTAGTCATTTTACCTTGGGGAGTGGCATTTTTGATGAATGATAATATTTAGCTTAGAAAGGACAAGTCTCTGATCAGTCCAGCACTCTGCATCACACATTACCTTTGTCACTTTCATATATTGTCTGTTTCTTCTCCTTACAATCACATAGTCTATTAGATGCCCATGTTTGCTGCGAGGGTGCATCCATGAAGTTTTGTTGCATTTAGGTAAATGGAAAATAATGTTGGTGATGAGATCATGTGATGCACAAGTCTCCACCAATAAATGACCATTGTTGTTGCTGTTTCCAACTCCATTCCTCCCTAGGACTACCTGCCTAGTCTGTTAGTCTGAGCCTACTCAAGAATTAAAGTCACCTAGAATGATAAGCTTGTCCTCTTTTGGCAAATTGATGATAAAAGTCTTCAGGTATTCATAAAATTTTTGTTTGACCTCATCAGGGTTCATCATGATGGGAGCATAAGCACTGTTGATGGTGACATGGCATTTTCCTGCAAATGGCAATCGTATTGTCATGAGCCTGTCATTCACTCCTTTTGGCAGGCATACCAGCTGGCTGACTAGAATAGTTTTGATTGCAAAACCTATGCCAGCTTCATGGCACTCCCCTTCTCTGCGGCCACTCCAGAAAAAAAATGTGTATTTAGCTTCAACTTCAGTAAGCTGGCCTTCATTTGCCAGCCTTGTTTCACTCAGGGCTGCTATTTGGATACGATACCTGTTGAGTTCTCTTGCAACAAGAGCAGGTCGTCTTTCAAGTCAACTGGATTTTGTGTTTTCTGTGAGTGCACAGTCCATGTGCTGATGGTGAGTGGAATCATCTTTGCAGATACTTTTGTACATTTTGTACATTTTTTCTGAAAATGGCTTGGCAGCCATCACACCAAAGGTACTGGTCTTCTCTGAATACACATCACAAGAGAGTCTTTCTCTTAGTCATTGCTGGCAACATTCTTGCTAGAGTCCTCCTTCATAGGCTGATCCTTCACCTGGAAGATGGTCATATACCTGAGAGCCAGTGTGGCTTCTGAAAGGGTCGAGGAACAATCGATATGGTATTTGCTGCCTGACAACTACAGAAGAACTGCCAGGAGCAGAACAGAGGTCTGTACGCAACAACTGTAGATCTGACCAAGGCCTTTGACACTGTTAGTCATGAGGACTTATGGAAAATTATGTCAAAATTTGGTTGCATCAACATTATACTTCAATTTCATGATGGCATGTTTGCCTGAGTTTTGGATAGTGGACAATGCTCTTGTGCCTTTCCAGTTACCAATGGAGTGAAACAGGGTTGTATGCTTGTTCCCACGCCTTTTAGCATGATGTTTTCAGCCATGTTGTCAAATGCTTTCAATGAGGATGAACATGACATCAAGGTCAACTACTGTATTGATGGTAAGTTCTTCAATTTGAAAAGGCTACAAAGCCAAGACCAAAGTGGAGGGAGTGTTAGTGCATGATTTTCTGTTTACAGATGATTGTGTACTCAATGCAGCCTCTGAAGCTAAGATGCCACAAAGTATGGATCAATTCTCTGCTACCTCTGCTAATTTTGGCCTAATAATTAACACCAAGAAAACACAGGTTCTCTATCAGCCACCAGCACGCCACCCATATGTGGAACCATCAGTTACAACAAATTGAGAAGTTTTGAATGCTGTGGATAAGTTCACTTACTTTGGTAGTGTACTTTCCAGGGATGTACACATTGACAGTGAGGTTGATGCATGCATTGCCAAAGCTAGTTCAGTGTTTGGGAGGCTCTGAAGAAAAGTTTGGAAGAGAAGAGGTATGAGACTGACCCTCAAACCAAGGTTTACCAAGTTGTTGTGCTGACCTCATTGTTGTATGCCTGTGAAATATGGACCGTCTCCCAGCGTCATGCCAGGAAACAATCACTTCCATTTAAACTGTCTTAGGAAGATTCTGAAGATTACTGGCAGGATAAGGTTCCAGACACTGAAGTCCTTCCTTGAGCTGAACTGCCAAGCATTCAAACTATTCTTCAGAGAGCACAAGTCCAATGGACTGGCCATGTTGTTCGAATGCAAAATGGGCACTTGCCAAAAAGACTATTTTATGGAGAACTGACATGGGGAACGTGATCACATGATAGTCAGAAGAAGCAATACAAGGACTCTGAAGATCCCTCTCAAGAACTTTGGATTTGATTGTGCAACGTGGGAGATAGTGGTACAGGATTGCTCAGCATGGCATGACCATGGTGCTGTGTTCTATGAGCAAAGCAGAATTGAAACAGAACAAAGGAAATGTAGGATGTGCACATTTGAAGTATCCACCCCAAATGTTCACAAGGACTATCTGTGCCCAATCTTTTGTAGAACAGTCTGAGCTCGTATTGGTCTGGTCACCCCCAGTCAGACACACTGAAACTTGAGTTTATCATGGTAATGTCATTTTGATCCTCCTCAAGAATGAAGGACAACAATCAACCCTTATACTTAAGTTAATCCTTATACTGCATGATCTTCCTCTCCTCCACATAACTTTCAGTCCAAAGACACTAGCCTTCTTGCTTTTCTTTGCTCATGACATGCTGTCTCCCAATAATTTTACTGACCATTTTACTGGCTTTCCCTGATGTCTGGAATCGTTTCCCCTCCTGCTTTCTTTCAGGTCCAAGCTAAAATCTCATCTTCTGAAAGAAATTCTCCCCTTAGAGACTATCTCTAGTTTACCCTGTATGTATCTTGTTTGTACAAAGTTGTTTACATTTTATCTGCCCTGTTAGATTATGATTCCTTTCTTTGTATCCCCAGCATTTAGCATAGTGCCTGGCGCATAATAGGTGATTAATAAATCTGCTGACTTGACTAGATTGGAGATACTAATACAGATATCCCTTCCACATCAAAGGGGTTGGGGACACTGCACTCCTGCAGTTTGGAAAATCTACATAAATTTTTTTGGCTGTCATACTAGAGAAACAGTCTGAATTTTTCCTTTTTCTTTTTCTTTCATGGTGTATTTACAGTACCTTGTTGTAAAATTTGGGTTAAATATTTAGTTATAGTCTCTGTGTCACCTGATGACCTTCACATGTCAACAGCAGCTTCCACAAAACTCCCCCAAAATTTCCACTTAAGTTTTTATACCGATCCACAATATATCAAAACCATGATGAGGAAAGTTGCAATGAGGAAGAGATAACTGGACTTACACTGCCTGCCTTACAGAGACGTGAGAAAGACCCAAAGCATTTTTAAAATTTGAAGTGAAATGAATTTAATCTTGAAGCAGACACCAGTAGGTGAACCCTGAGCTTGATGGTGGGAAAAAAAACATAATGGGATAATATCCTCTAGTCAGCCAGTTTCCCCTATGACACCAGAAGGTGATCTCTGACTCAATGGGGTCCTGTTCCATTACTCTTCTAGTCCTGAACTCAATCCTTTCTCTCAAACCGCCTCCTCCAACTTGTGTCACATAAATCCCTCCCAATCTTCTTTAGCCTAGTGCCTTATGACAGAGAAGCTATGCTTTTCCTTTCCCCCTTGCCTATTCCATCATTAGTATCGAGATATATTCAAAATGGGTCACATTGCAGTGCCCTTGAGAAGGGCATCTTAGAGGCTGTGGCAAGGAAGCCTGCCTGAGGAATCAGTTTAAATGAGGTCTACTTGCCTTCTGCTCCCTGGGAGAAATGTCCTATGAAAACAGAAGGCTCATAAATAGGCAGTGCTATCCTCATAGATCATTCTGCACTGCATATTTTATTAAATTATGGCAAGCACAAACAATATTTACAAATCATTCCTCTTATTTAGCAACTACCACTGACAAATGTTCTGCTATAGGGAAGTATAGTGAAGGAGAACTAATTCTTCTTTCCCGATGTTTCAAAGTATGATCCAGAATCACTCATCCAAACATTCAGTATATTTTTTGTGCATCTATGATATACCCAGTATTGTTTTAGATGGTTCAGAGGACATAAGAGAAGCAATTAACACTATCTGTGATACAGAATAGTATTAAAAAAAAAAAAGGAGCACTGGGCTGGAAGATAGGAACACTAGGTTCTAGTTCTGAATCCAGATATTGATACCCTAACTTCTAGTTTCCCAAACTACTCACCTCTCATGTCCCATTCACCTACTCAGCTACACGCAATGAATATTGTATTCTTTATCACCCAAAAGTGTTCCATTTCCATGGTAAAAACTCAGAAACCAACTCATCCAATCAACAGCTCCAAACACTCCATTTCTCTTTATGCTTCACTCCTAAACCTATTTTTTCCTCAATGTAACTTCCAATCCCTCTAGCTAGCTCATCATCCTTGCTCTAGATATAACACTTAGTGAACCAGTTCAGTTCTAAAGTAGCCTCTGCTCCCACTTTGTCCTTTTCCTGACTCTGCCTTGTCAAACCCCAACCCTGGATTCCTCCCACCATACATCTTTTTCAAGGCTACTCACATGCTTTTAAATAGGATTGGAGGAAATCACACAATAATGTTGATTGGGCACAGTATAAATTGATATCACTCAAACTCAACTGATGGATTCAATTGGGATTGAATAAAATGAATTTATAATTGGTCAAGTAGAACAGTATGGCAATTATTTTTATTCCTCTCTAAGTTATTTTCCATTCCATTGACCACAATTGACCCCCCCCCCCCCCTTTCCGAATAGCTATCCTCCACATAGCTGCCAAAATGATATTATTAAATCACAGGTCTGATTAAGCTACTCATATGCTTAAAAAAAATTCAAGTAGTTCCCTATTACCACTAGGATAAAATATAAATTCCTCTGTTTATCATTTAAATCCCTTCACAATATGGCTCCAGACTACCTGTCCAGTATTATTACACATTAAACCATTTCATACTCTGAGAATAAAACTTTCTCTTCTCACTTCAGGTATCCTAGAACTCTCTTCTCCCTCATCATTATAGATGAGTACCATGCCTCATACCTTACCTAGAAAATCAAGGTCATTCAGTTTTTAGTGTTCTTTTTTTCTCCTCTCCCCCATTTTCTTCCAATGCGTGAGGGAGAGGTTGCTCTTGTCCTAAGTAAAGTCAACCAACCTCTATACTTATACCATTTATCCTATACCCTCCTGTCTTCTCCAATAGAATTTCCCTACTATTATCTCCCTTCTCCCATTTAATCTTCAGTCTCACTCAATCTACCATGTCCTTCACTGATGCATATAGACATGGCCAATGTAAACTTGGAGGCATCCTTATCCCAACTCCTATTCTCACAGATAAGTTGTGTCCCCAGAGCTTAAATGACTCAGGGTTCCAGGGTCAGGGGTGATATTCTAATGCTATCAGCTTGAGTCCTCAACAATGTGCTTTCTCCCAAGTCTATCAGTTAAAGAATCAACTTCGTAAGTCAGCCCTCAGCTTTTAAAAATTCTACAGTAGGAACAGTTGTTACAAAACATTCCTTCCAAACCCAGTCACATACTGTCCCACAAATTCATATAGAGTCCAGGGCAAAGTGGGTTCAAGTTTAGAGCACATATGTGTTTAAAGTGGGTAATATATCTCCTGGTTGCTTGAAGTTCTTTTCTCCAATTCATGAGCTATTCAGGAAGTTCTCTTTAAGCATAGTAAGCCTTTGTCCATTTGTCCTTGGCTCCTAATGGAGTTATTGCCACTAACTGATCCAAGGACACCAACAAGAAGACAGAAAGCTAAAAATCTCTCAGATTCTTGGAAGCTTGAAAAGGCCTTCTCTGACAAAAGTTGCCATTGAGAAAAGACAAAATGGACAGTAGAGACCTGGTCAAGGGTGAAGCTAGGCCTCTCCTTCTCCCCAAGAAGTTCCTTCTAAAGAATGTTTTGGAAACCCACACTTGCTCTAATTTCTGAAATAAGTTCTCATTCCAGCTAACTTAATGCTTTTATACAGGACCCACAGTATGTAATGAAATTCAGTAACCAGTTGAAATAGAACTTTTGTCTGATGTTATTCACTAAGCCTTTCAAAGGCCTTTTTCTATTTCCATAAATTAAAGATTTTGATAACAAGAGAGATTAATTAATGGATTGATTGATTAAGATGTATTCCACCAAAGTGGGTGAGGCAGTTTCAACCCCATCATTACTCTTAAAAACCTCTTCCTTGAGTCTACCATATTGGTTAGTTATCCTACACTTCTCCCTTTCTTAGCCCAATTGCTCTAAAAAGCCATTATCACTGATACTGCCACTTCTCCTCTTGTTCTCATCCTCTAGAATTTGGTTTCTGAATACATCACTCAGCTGTTCTCTCTGAAGTTAGCAACAATCTCTTAATTGCCAAATCTAATGTCATTTTGTCATTTTTTCATTTTCTTGTGACCTTGCAGAATTCAACGGTGTTGATCTCTCTCTCCTTAGAGAGAGGTGGGAGGAAGAGCTTACCAATATGTGAATATATGTGTTATGGGTTACATGACTTCTTTTCACTGAGTCAGATGCAAAATCACACTCAAGCAATTTTTAATGTGCACAAAACTACTTTATTATAGGTATGAAAACTACATGGAAGTAAGATTTAGAACTGGAAGAGAGCTTAGGATTCTCCTACTCCAATTTTACTTACATGTGTTCATATAGTTTCCAAGATAGAACATAAGCTCTTGAGGGTGAGAAAGGTTCATGTTTGTCTCTGTGTCCCCAATATCTAGCATAGTAGGCATTTAATGCATATTAGGCATTTAATAAATTCTTGTGCATATGCTCTGTCTTCTCTTGATACTGCTTTTTCCTGATTCTCATAGATAAAGGGAGAAGACATTAATACAAATAACTTAGTAAAAGTATATTTTAAAAAGCCACATATTAGGGTAAGGGGAGAAAAAAATAAATTTAGGTGATAATTTTTTTGTATATTTGAAAAGAATAATAAGTTGTGCGTAGTAGATTTGCAGTTTCATTGTGCTATATTATGGAATTCCTTGCTTTATTCCATGAATTAAAAATAAAATAATTAAAGTCACATGTAAGATACAAAGTCACATGTAAGATATCACAGGATATAGATCTAAAGCTGGAAAAGACATAGGGACCATGTTCTCCTTCATTTCCTATTGAAAAACTGGGACCCAGAGAGACTAATATAGAATTTGAGAAGTGTAAGGAGAGACAGCTAAAATCTATTCTAACACAAACACAAACTTCTCCATGGTCACAAAGGCAGTATGCATCACAAGTAGGCTATTAATCTAGATCCTTTAACTACAGAGCCAGAGCCATTTTTATTGTATCGCATTGCCTCTAAAGGCGGCAGTATTTGGACAGTACTTTAAAGGACGGTAGGAGTGATCACCCAAATCAACTTTCCCTCCAATGACCTTATCAGATATGAAAATGGATGTGAAAAGGCCCCTGCTGGATAAGATACCTTATATCTGACCATACACTTACTCTGAAGAGCGATTTGTCACCTTTTGAGAAAAAAGAAGCAGAGTACTAGGAGTTATTGTGTGGGATGACAGTGTTAAAGGGCCAACCAAACCAGGCTTATTTTTCTGTCCCCACAAATTAAAGACTTTGATAACAAGAGATAAATTTCTAGAAAATAATGTTCTTTATGCACCTCAACATAAGATTTGTGTCTAATACAATTTAGATTGATTTGAGAATTCAGGGTAGATCAGGCTTGAAATCTTGGTGCATAGGTGAGCAATGAAAAAGCAGAGTCAGGTAGAGCACCTGGTCCTACTGTCTAATAGTCACTTCAGCTTTTTGTACCCCAGTTTTCTCATCTAAAAAATTAAGAATTGAAGCACATGATCCCTAATGTCTCTTCCAACTCAAAACTGCTTTTTGGTCCATTATTTGTCTTTCTGAATCCAGAGCAGAGATCAGTCAAATTTATATGAGTAAGTCAATGCCTTTTCCTAAGACCTTAGTCACCTTGAGTTTGAGGGAAGGGGAAATAGTTTCAGTGGAGAAAAGATGGTAACTACAAAGGAGAAGTAATTGCTTAATTACTTCAACTGAGATCACCTAGGAACCACTCCTCTTACCTAATCAATTATCCTCTTAGAGTTATTGAAACATAGAATAAGGCCATTGAGTGCTTGAATTAATTTTAACTTGACCAGAATTTTTGATTAACTAGAAATTTGCTTCATCTTAGTCCCTTTTTCTCCCAACATAGGATGTAGAAAAAATAGGGAAAGGAATAGGACCTTTGAATTCATTAATATAGAAAACTCCCAGGTACTCAGACTATCTCTACCAGTGCAGACTAGTATCTTCTTTGCAACTTACAGTCTTAGAGAGTTGCCTGGAACCTGTGAGAAGCTAAGTGACTTGTCCAGAGTCACACAGACAGTATATGTAAGAGGAGGGAGTTGAATCTACATCTTCTCAGCCTCAAAGCCAGTTTTCTAGATACTACTACTACCACCTTTCCCAACTTAATACACATATACATGTATATCTATCTATCCATATATCTATCTAACATGCGATGTATAAAAACTCAAGAGACATAGTTTCTGAATAATTCATTGAAAGGGTACTCTCTAATTGGTGCTCTCTAATGCCAAAGTCCCACCATGGAATTCATTCAACACTTATAAGCTCTTGAAAAAGTGGGTGAACCTGAAGAATGAATATTATAATAAGATGTGGAGCCATTTTAATGTAACCTTGATCACTTTCCTCCCAAACTACCCCGAACCTGAGTAGAACACAATGGACTTCCCTGGTTGGAAGGAGTCTGACCAAGATTGAGGAGATGGTTAATCTAATCTTATTATCAGCAATGTCTTTCAGAGGCTGACTTGACCTAATAGAGAATAAGAAAATAGCAAGGGAAAAAACCCTGGATCTCCCCAATAATTGGCTATTTAATAATCATTTCTCTCATATACACATATATAGATATATATACACTCATATATATATCAACATATAAATAGATAATCTATATATTATATATGTTATGTATATATATTTGTTTGTATTATGGAATCAAATCATAGTTTCCCCTCTCCCTATTAGTTACCAACATTGCTTTGAATCTGTGTTCATTTATGTGAAGTAAGAAAAGAAATAAGCATTTTTGAAACACTTACTATGTGCTAGGCACTGTGCTAAGTACTTTACAAATATCATTCATCTGATCTTCACAACAACCCTGAGAGGTAGATACTATTATTATCTCCAGCTGAGGAACTTGAGGCAGAAGAGGTTAAATGACTTGCCTAGGATGACACAGCTTCAAGTATCTGAGGGTAGATTTGAACTCAGAGATTTCCGACTCCAGGCCCAGCACATTATCCACTTTACCACCTAGCTGCTTCAGTAATTCTATGTGGGTTATTTCCTCCAAGCATATCATGAATCTATCCACTCACACCTTTCCATCTCAGGCAATTCTTTTCCACATCCTTCCATAAATTCAACCCTGAGGGACCACTCAACATGCCAGGGGCTTCCCAACTCTCTACCAATTATCCCTTGCTCATGCCAGATGTACCTATCTCATTTGATCTTATATTTCTTTGATGACTTCCCCATTTCTACATAATTCCTTGTTTACAATGTAGTATAAGTGAGTTGTAACCCACTTATATCTACCATGCACTTCTCATTGCCCTTTAGGTGATTCTCAGTTTCATTTAAGAGCATAAAAAAGGAGAGACTGCCCCTCTGATGTCTTAACACCATATGACCCTGGTTACTCGGAACTTTGTATCTGGGTTGACTTCTGAGTTGCAAGACAGTTACGTCAGAATTGCATTATCAACGGAAAAGCAAAGAAAAATTAGAGAAGAATGAGAAAAGATGTTGAGCTGAGGGGTAGAGCTTTTCCAGCTAAATCTGAGTCTAATGAGCCACAATACTTACAATATTAATCACTTTTTAGGGCTTCAAACCAGAAAAGATTTCTTTCTCATGACTCTTAGGTCTAAAATAGAGTTATTTTCACAAAGTTGCTGGACTCCATATCTCCTGAGAGGTTGAAATGCTATTGAGTGGAGCTCAGACAAGGGGTAGGAAATGTAAAAAGCTGCCTGGGGCACAAGGGATGCAATAAGAGACCTTTTTAAAATTGCTTTTTTTTTTTTTTAACAAATGTATAATACTTTAAAATAACACTATCAGCATCTAAGTGTTTGTGTTGAATCAAACTGAGAATTTTACAAAGAAAGGAGGCTCAAAGCCCCCAGTGGACAAACAGTTATACACATGAGAACACAATTTTCAAAACTTACCTAATGCAAAAAAATGTAACAGGGAAGCAAAACATTTTGATTTAAAATGTCTTCTTTTCCAAATCCTAGTAAAGTTATTAAAAAAAAAAGTAATAATCTCATTTAGAGAGATTAAGTCAATGAGACAGAGTAGATGTAAAATAAATACTGAACTTCCAGGTTTGCTTTGAATCAACCTATATTTAGGTAATAGTGAATAAACGATAGTCCCTTTTCTCAGTAGCTATCTCATGTATGCAGTGAACATCCTTGTATGATCAAATCTATCAAATCTCACCTTTAAAGTTTTTAAGTTTTCAAAATCTACTTGATATTAGTGCTTACTTTTCCCCCTGCTCTTCCCCCTTAAAGTTTTCTTATAGAATAACAGAATTTTAGAGTTAGAAGATACCTTTTAAAATTGCAATTCCATTTTTTGATTTCCTGTTTTAACTGATTTGGAGAAGTGGGTTTGTTTCCTTTTCTCCTTTTTCTGCACCTAACATTAACCATTTTTTCTAACCAGCACTCTTACTTTCCTGAGGCACAACTCACATGCATTCGTGGTACTGTCTGTCTGTTCCAATTGTCCTAAGTGGGTTATTGAGGGACAGATCGTATACAGACACACCAGCCACACACCCCAAATTTAGTAAATGGGCTGTGACTGTATCTGATCAGGAGACATTCTCCAGGGCAGCAGCCTGGATTCTAAGACTTGAGCAAAAGTGGGTTATTGTGACTGATTCCAACTGTAGCATAAAAGTTAGCAGAAAGAGAGAAGCAAGTTCTGAAATTTGTTTCCACCTGAACTTTAGCCTAGTGGGAGAAGCAGCATCTGGAGACTGGGACAAAACTAATATGAATTCTCTCACCCATGTATGAGAACAACAATAGAACGCAATCTCTTTGAGGACAAGGGAGGTTTTGTCTTTCTATCCCTAGCACCTGGCATACTTATTATGTTTTCCATGAGGAAAATGTTTGGTTGTTTCAGTTATATCTGACTTTTTGTGACCCCATTCCAAATTTTCTTGGCAGAAATATTGGAGTAGTTTACCATTTCCTTCTCTGTTTTTCAGATGAAGAAACTGAGGCAAGAAAGGTTAAGTAATTTAAGGGCTAGAAAGCATCTAAGGTCGGATTTGAACTCAGGAAAATTAGTTTTCCTCAATCTAGACCTGGTGCTCTATCCCCTTGGCCACCTAGCTGCTCCTGTGTAGGGAGACACAGATTGCCAATACCTGAGTGTGTGTAAGAATCTATATGTACACAAACGTGTATATATGTGAGCTGCATTGTGACATATGCTTTCCATTCAGAGAGTCATCTGCAAAATCACACTCCAATCAGTTGTATAGCCTGCAGCAAACTACTTTATTACACATGCAAAGATTGATTGATGGTAATAATTAGAGGATTTTTAGGTGGAAGGGAATTTAAAATTCCATCCTTCTCATCTTATTTATATGTGAACATGTTTTTACTAAGCTCCTTGAGGTTAGAGACTATTTCATTTTTTAATCTCTGCATTCTCAGTATCTAACATAGCTTCTAGCACATTCTAAGTATTTAATAATTGCCTGTTGACTGATTCATGTGGAAACAAAGGTCTAGAAAGGTGAAGTATTTTGTCAAAAATCCTATTGGTGATAAGCAGCAGAGGCAAGACATCTGCCTCCAAATTGTAGACAATGCAAGGTAAAGACCATTAAATAAATATCAACTCAAAATAAAATCAGCACTGAATATGTCCAATTGTTCAGATTTTACTTCTGGTCATTGTACTAGAACAAAAAGCCATTGGCAGCAACTAATCCCTTACTCTCATTTACATTTCCACCTATTGTCCAGAGGACATTTGTATCCCTTCCATGGGATGCTAGTCTTAAGAAGAGATGGAATCCCTCGGAGAAGGAATGAAATAGAGATAACTCTGATTTTTTCCCCCTACCTTACTCTCTAAATCTGTTTTCTATTCTACTTTTTCTCCTGTCTTCCCTGAAGCTCCTCATCTAAATTCTCTTTGTCCCTGAAAAAAACAGGTCGTTCTTCCATTCTTCTGACTGGCTCAAACATTATGACCCTCTAACCCAAATTCTCTGAGACCAAGGATTCTTCTGACAGAATGACTAGGCTTAAGTTATACAAGTCTTCTTAACTCATGTTTTCTCTCTGTTCTCTTCAGAAGAAATAACTTTGGGGGAAGAAAGAAAGGGAAGTCAAACCTGTAATTTCATCTCTGTGGAACTCCTTGTATGAAATCTCCTTCCACCGATATAGCTCAGAAAATATTCTGCAACTGACAATCTTGGAAAGATATTTGGGGCACTGGGACTTTGTGACAACTAAAGCAAAGACAAACCAAGTCTTCTTTCCTCAAAATTTAGCTAACTGCTATGCTGGGCTACCTCTCTTATTAATTTAATTGAGGGAACATCTAAATGCCTGCTGTATGCAGAGAACGATTTTGAACCATGGACTTCTTGAACTGGATGTCCTGTAGACATACTAAATTCAGTATGTCCAAAAAAAACCTCTCCCCTCTTCCAAATTTCACTTATTGCTGTTGAGATTTCAACCTTGACTCTTCATTCTCTTTCACTCTACTCCCAAAATTCTATTTCTTCCCAAGGCCTGTTGATTTTACCTTTCTGTATCTCTTACTTCTATCCCTTTTTCTTCTCTGATCTGCTACCAACCACCCTGGGACAAGCTGTCATCACCTCATGCATGAACTATGCAATAGTCTGCTTGTTGGTGTCCATGCCACAAGTTTTCCCCGACATTCCAATGTATCCTCTTGTCAGATGAAAAACGATCCTCCTAAAGTCCAGTTCTGAACATGTCACCTCCCACACAAACACACTCAATAAACTTCAATGACTCCCTATCTTCTCTACCACAAAACATAAAATGCTCTGGCCTTCAAAGCCCTTCATCTTCTGCTCCTCCTCACCTTTCTAGTCTTCTTACACCTTACCCCACCCTTATTCCCACAAACTCTGTGATCCACTGACTGGGCTCTTGCTGCGTCCTGAAAAATAAACTCTATCTCCAAGCTCCAGACATTTCCACTGGCTGTCTCCCATGCCTGGAATTTTCTCCTTCCTCATCTCTGCCTCTTGGCTTCACTGATTTCCTTCAAATTTCAGATAAAGTCTTACTTTCTATAGGAAGATTTTCCCAATCTCTCTTAACTCTCATGCCTTCCCTCTGTTGACTATTTACAATTTATTCTGTATGTAGTTTATTTGGACATAGTTAGCTGCATATTGTCTCCTCCATTTGTCTGTGATCTCCTTGTTTGTTTTCTTTTTTTTATCCCCAGCACTTGGCACAGGGTCTGGAATATGGTAGCTGCTTAGTAAATGTTTGTTGACTCAATGCCTCTAATTGGCAATCTATTGAAGGGATATGTGTATATGTACATAGATAAACACCTTTCAGAGACAGAGACAGAGAGAGATTGTGTTACCTTAGGGAGCTAATGAGGTCTAATAGATAACTTAAAAACTTGTCCAAAAATGAACTCATTATCATTCTTCCAAAACTCTCCCCATTTTCTAATTTCCCTATTATGGTACAAAAAGAACAAACAAACAAACAAAAAACCACTCTTCTCCAAGTCATCCAGGCTCACAACTTAAGGGTCTTCCTCACTTATTCATTCTCACTCTCCATATCAGATCTGTTGCCAAGTCCTTGAGATTCTTCCTTTCCAACATTTTTCTTATTCACTCCCTCTCTCTTCTGATAATGCTACCAACCCTGGCATGTCATGCTACCACCTTATCACTTCATACTTGAACTATTGCAATAGTCTGTGGGTCTCCCTGACTCAATTCTCTTCCCTCTCCAGTCTATCTTCTACTCAGCTATGAATGTGGTCTTACTAAACTAAAGTCAGACCTCATTACCTCCCTATTATATAAACTCCAGTGATTCCTTATTACCACTAAGATCAAATATAAAATCCTCTCTTTGGTCTTTTTCAAGTTCTTCATAACATGACCCCATCTTTCCTTTCCAGTCTTCTTACACCTTACACCCTTTTATACACTGTATGATTTAATGAAACTAGTCTCCTTGCTGTGCCTCAAACAAAGCATTTCCTGACTGTATTTTTTTATGGCTATTCCTTCTGCCTATCTTTCCTCAGGTCTGTCTTTGGTTTCCCTGGCTTCCTTCAAGTCTTAGTTAAAATACTTCCATATACAAGAAGCTTTACTCTATCTCACTTAATGTTAGCTAAGACCCACTTACTTTAAGATTATCTCCAATTAATTTGGTATATATCCTAATTGTATGTGTTGTATTCTTCTCCCACCTCCATTAGATTGCCCTTGAGTTCAAGAACTGTTTTTCTGTGGATCCTTAATGCTTAAAACTATATTGGGCATAGAGTAGGTGCTTAATAAATGTTTCTTGAATTGTTGACTGATCAAGATAAATGAATCCATACATTTGTTATGTCTAAAAATGGTCATTTCATTCACTGAATCCATTACTACACTGTTTAGAGATGGGCAGCATGCTTCATCAGTCCTCCAGAGACATTGTTGGGCATTGATCAGAGAGATCTTAAATTTTTCAGTTTTTTTTCTTTACAATATTGTTACTATACATACTGTTTTACTTCTACTCATTGCTCCATGTATCAGCTTTTAAAAGTCTTCCCAGGATTCTCTGAAGCCTTTTCTTTTCATTATTGCTTATGGAGCAACAATATTCCATTATCTTAACATATTAAAATTTGTCACTTAATCAATGAACATTTTTAAGAGTTTATTATAAATATCTGCAAAGATATTCCCCCAAGTTAACAGTTGCCCATTTAATTTTATTGGCAATAACTTATGTATGTGAAAAAACTTTTCACATTTTAAGTGTACTTTTTATCTTATAAGATCTTCTCTATTCTTTGTCTGGTCATCAATTCTTCTCCTAGCTATAACAGTAAATGAAATTTTTCCCTTGCTCTTATAGTTTGTTTATAATGTGAACTTTAATATCTAGGTCATTTATCCATTTAGAGCTTATTGTGGCATATGATGTGAGATATTGTTCTGAATCTACTGTCTGCCAGACTGCATTCCAATTTTCTCAGAAATTTTTTTGTCTAAATAGTGAGTCCTTACCAAAATTAATGTTTTGGATCTATCAAAGATTATGTTAATTTGCTTCTATGTGTTGTGTATCTAGCCTATTCTACTGGTTGACTTTTCTGTTTTTAGACTGTACCAAATAATCTTGACAATTATTCCATTGCAGAATAATTTGAAATATGGTACTGTTTAGTCTCCTTCCTTCTCATTTTTAAAAATTATTTCCCCTTGGAATTCTGACTTTGTGTTCTTCCAACTAAATTTTGTTATTTTTTTCTATTTCTTTCATAGTTTGGTATGGCACTAAGTAAGTAAATTAGTTTAGGTAATACTGACATTTTTATTATATGGCATATGTAAATGATGATCAACTAATAGTTATCCATTTATTAAATTTATCTTTATTTCTGAAAAGAGCATTGTATAGTTTTATTCATACAGCTACTGTTTTTATTGCTAGGTAAACTCAAATACTATATACATTCCACAGTTACTTTTCATTGAGTTTTTAAAGGATAACACATAAATGTAGGTAGCAGGGGAGAAACAGATAGAGATAGAAAATTAGAGTTATTTACTAGCAGTGAACAAACATTAAATAAAAATATATCTGTCTCCAGTGTTGAAGTTTCTTTGTCTCCATATTTCTGTTATGTCCATAGCTTTACTGCTCCCAAGAGCTTAATTCTACAAAAATGTAACCAGAATAAGGACCTGAACTCACTAGGGTCCTGTGCTGGGGCTGCGTGTTCTCTAAAGTAACTACCCCAGCTCTCACTCTTAGAGTGTGACCACTACATGTTTTTAGACTTTTAAAGTTATGGGAGGGGAGCAGGAGGAAGGTATCATTCTAATGCTATACCTCATAAGATCACACCAAGCTTTCCACCGTGATTACTAATTACTGTCACTAATTACTGTGAGGTCAGCAAGACCTAATTAAATTTTGGAAAGGAGTAGTTACTAAGGTGGTTTTGTTGGTACAGTTGTTATAAACATTCCCCCTACAATTCTGTGGTGCTCTCCCACAAGTACATATAGAGTATAGGAGAATGTGGGTTAAGCTTAGACAACACATGTGGCAAAATATCAACTCCTAGATTCTAGAAATCCCTTTGCTGGAGTCCTCAAAAGGTTTGTTTCTGTGTGATATAGCTTTTCTTCCAAGTTCTTAGAAGAGCCTTGAGCTTGCTTTCCTTATTGTGTCTACTCTGTCCCTTGGTTTTAAAGGTGAGCTGGGAACCCTGCCAGGATTCTGGAGAAGAAAAATGTCTTAATCCTCCAGACCCTGCAAAGTTTACAAGGCTCTTCTTGCCAACATGGGGGAAGGAGAGAGGTGGAGACTGAGACTGCAGCTGAGTTCCATGACTCTGTACCTCCCTGTCAGGGCCTTAGTTGGAACTCCTCTCTACTGACAGGCACTTTGACTTCTCTAACTAGCTCTAGGTTTTTACACAGGCCTCAGAGGATATGATCCAATCTGAACAGACTTCTTGTCTCACCTAGGCAGGGGTCCAGGCCTCATTCACACCTAGTGAACAGTCAAGACATATTCTGACCTGATAGTTAGCTCAGAGTTGGTATTTTGACACCTTATATTCTGTAAAAGTAAAATAAGGTAAAGGTGATAGCTTTGATTTAATTGATTGACCTCCACTCTTATACTGTGATGCACCCCACAAACAAAAGCCTCCACTGCCAGATTTATCTTCATTTATGTAACTCCTTGTCACTGTCACTCAGGGGATCAGGAGTTTGTCCTCCAGCTGCAGACTTTTTGTACAAATCTCCCACTGGTTCTTCTCTAATTTTGTTCCCTAAGACAAGCAGGTACTATTTTATTTCAGTTGAAAGCTAGCTATATGTAAGCTATCTACAAATTAGATGAGCTATGTTGTTGTTAAGCCATTTCAGTCTTGCTTGACTCTTTATGACTTCATTTGGTGTTTTCTTGGCAAAGATATTGGAGTAGTTTACCATTTCTTTCTCTAGCTCATTTTACAAACGAGGAACTGAAGTAAACAGGATAAAGTGACTTGTCCAGGGTCACACAGATAGTAAGTGTCTGAGGCTAGTAAGTGTCTGAATTCAGGCAGATTCATATTCCTGACTCCCAAGCCAGTATTCTATCCACTGTACCACCTATAGTCTCTTCTCAATTTAGTTGGACAAAAGTTCAACTTTAACCCTACTTTTTGTTGCATTTTTTTCTCATCCCAACCTAAAGCTAGAGTGATTTCTTTCAGCTCCCTTGTTTATCCAGGAAGCAATATTCTTTCTGTTTCCTTCCCATGGTCATACTCTTTACCCTAATTAAAATTGACTTTCTTCACAGCCACTAGAATATAACATCATCTTCTGTGGGGATCAACTCACAGAATATTGCTAAACTAAACTTTCCCACTTTCTTAGTCTATAATCTCTGTTGTCAGTTCCCCCAAGTTGATCCTACTTTATAGTTTATTCTTTCTTTTATGAATCCACATTTGTTCCAAAGTCCCCTCATTTCTTTAGCTCTATCTTTGGTTTCCAAGATCCAAGGTATGGCATAATGTGAAGCATACTGTATTTGAAATCAGAATATCTGGATCCTCATAATTATTTACTACTTGTGTGATTTTGGATAAATCAGTTAACATCTCTATGCCTAAATATCATCTGTTGAATGACAAGGGCTGGAAATGGGTATACTAAGATAAGCTCCTGATGAATACATAACTTAGACATAAGGCATTATATCAAAAACAAATTAAAGTAATAAGAAATACATTATCTTTCATGTAGAAAGGAACATTTCAGAACCATGCAAGGGATAGATCTGATTACATTAATCAAATAAATTTAATTATATGAATGAAAAAGATTTTAATAAACAAAACAAATGGCATCTTAGAGAGATGTTGTGAAAGCAGAATTAATAAAAACTGGTGACTGATTGGGTATGAAGAATGAGAGAGAGAGAAAAGTCAAGGGTGATTCCAAAGTGATGAACCTATTTAATTACAAGTATGGAGCTGCCCTTTACAGAAATATGGAAGTTGGGGGGTGGGGGGTGGAGGGAGTTGAAGTAATAAAGAAGTTTTGTTTGGAGCATGTTCAATTTAAGATGTCTATAAGACATCCAAATAGAAATATCTAGCAGGCAGTTGATGATATATGACTGATGTTTAAGAGAAAAATTAGAGCTGGGAATCATCTATATACACTTGAACTCATGAACATCTATTGATAGAAAAGAGAAGAAGTCCCAGGATAGAGCCCTGAGGAAAACTCACAGTATACTGGCAAAAGATGATTGATGATACAGGAAAGGACACAGAAGAAATAAGAGAATTGTGAAGGTATGCAAGGGCTTCAAGGAGAATTTGGATTGATTGAGAAAAATCACATGATTTCCAAGTTTAGAGAGCATTAGTAATACATTGGAGAAACAAGTTTCATTTGAGTGGTGGGATTGGAAACCAGATTGCAAAGAGTTTAGAAGTGAGTGAACTCACATTTCCCAAACAAAACTTCTTTATGATCTCACACCCACCCAACTTCCATATTTCAACTGAGAGCAGATGAAGGGAATGATCTATGTGGAAGCTGCTAGAATTGGGAGGATATGGGATTGAGGACACATATAGAAGAGCTTGCCTTAGCAAAGAAAATGCCCACTTCTTCCTGAGAGATTAGAGGAAGGAAGGAAAAGGGCTGTGAAGACGTAGAGTAATTTTTATGTATTTTGAAATGGTGGAGAAGATAGAGCTCATAATATAATTGAAAGAGGTATTGAGAAAGTTTGGAACATTAGCTGAGGGTAGTAGGATAGAGAATTAATCAAGGAAGAAAACATTTTCTAGTATAGCAGTGAGGACTCATATTAAACAGCATGAATTAATAGTTGAATGAGTCAGCATGGTTGTAAGAGTTGCTCTTGTGACCTTCACCAATTCAAGAGTCTGAACTAAAAAAAAAAAAAAAAGATTGATTTTGAGTTGAGGACTGGCAGGATGGTGGAGATGGTCAGATAAGGGTGCATGAGAATTAAGGGCAGAGGAGAGAATATAGTTGAACAAGTAAATTATTGTTTCAGAGTGATAGGTTGAGAGAACAGAGAGGTATGAAAGGACCAGTGAGACTGAGATATTGTCTTTTTCAGGACAAGGATTATTTCTTCCATAATGGAATATAAGTTCTCTTCTTTGTCATTTAATGTCTACAGTCTATCTCCAGACTAACTTTCCAGACTGATTCACATTACTTCCCCCTACCCACTCTGTATTCTAGTCAAACCAACCTACTTTATATTCTTCACACACAACATTTCAGCCTTGGAGATGCCATTGTACACGGTCTGTGTCATGTCTAGAATTCTGCATCTCTTATATCTGCCTCCTGAAATCCTAAATTCCTTCTGAGGTTTAGTTGAAGTATTATCTCTTACAAGAGGTCTTTCCTATGATCCTATAATCCTCCTAATTGTTAGTATTCTTCTCATATGTGAAAATATCTTGTACCTTATTTTGGATATTTTTTGTAATTACTTCTCTGTGTAGATATATTTCTCCTTTCCCCAGTAGAATGTAAATTTCTATGAACAGGGTCTGTTTAATTTTTGTTTTTGCATCGCCTATGCCAGGCACAATGACTAGCATTAAGTTGGTGCTGATAAACGTTTATTAGATTGAATAGCTAAAAGGGAAGAGGCTATAAAACACTTGGAAAATGACTGCATTATTATGGAAAGAAAAAAGGATTGAGAAAATGTCTCAAACTGCCCAACCTATATGCCTATTTCCCCAATACTACAATATCTTTATTAGAATAATATCCATACATATCGTGAGCACCCATGATCAAGGTGAAATTTCACAAACATATAATGTCTTCTAACTGACCAGGTATGTAGCCACACAATTAACTGAAAGACACAAAGAATACAGGATGACTCTGTACATAGAGCAAAATACTGCTTTAAAGGTTCTTCTTCAATAAGGCAGCATCAATTCATTTCTTAAAATCATACAAAATTCTTAGAAAAATGCCCCTGTGTTCAATCAGTCAGCCAACAACTATTTATTAATTGCCTACTATGTACTAAGCATTGTGCTAGGTCCTGGCAATACACATATAGTAGAACAATTTCTGTCCGCAGGGAGCTTACATTCTAATGTAACAAATACATATACAAATATAAATAAAGAAAATAAATATAAATATATACAAAGCAGTTAAATGTAGGGTTGTTTGGGAAGGAGGACACAGACTAGATTTCATGAAGAAGATGAGGTTTGAGCTGGGTCTTGAAGGAAGAAAAGGACTCTGTGAGATGATGATAAGAAGGGGGTACATTGCACATATGTGGAATGGCCAGTGCGATAGTATAGAGATGGGAGATGGAGTGTCATATGTGAGGGATAAGAGGAAGGCTAGTTTGACTGGATCAAGAGAGAGGAATACTGGAAAGATAGGTTGGGGCTGGATTAAAAAGGTTTTAAAAGCTAAACAGAAGAGCTTCTGTTTTATTTTAGAGTTAATAGGAAGCCATTGGTCCTGACTAAGCAGGGAAGTCATGAGGTCAGATCTTCATTTAAGGATAATGACTTTGGCAGTAGCATAGTAGAATTGTAGTAGGACGGACTGGAGTGGGGAGAGACTTGAAACAAGGATATCAATTAGGAGACTATTGCAATAATCTAGCTGAAGATTACTTGGAGCCTTTCTGGGTCTTTATCATCTCCTGTCCCTCCTACTTCATGTGCTTCTCTGGAATCCAACTGCCTAGAGGAGAGATTATACAAACATCTCAGGAGTCTCATAAAAGGCCTCTCCCTTCTAAAAGTGAAATGCGGCTGGGGCCTCCAGTGCATAAATATAGAAATGAAAAACCTCCTATGGGGTAGAGAGGAGGAGGGAAAAAGAGAAGAGAATAGGCTTCCCCTCATTTATTTCTTACGGTGTTTTTTTGTTTATCTCATTATCTGCCAAACTGAACAATAAACAGGACCAGATGGCACGTAGGCATGTTGACAAGCTCATAAATGAGGAGGAAAAGTAAAAGCAGATTTTGGTGAATGTAAGATAGAAATAAGATACCCAGCTGGAGTTTACTTGTGTAATAAAGGTTTGGGGCATGGCCAGATTACCCAAGATGAAGACACCCATGTGTGAGACCACAGGGACCTATTTCTGAGGGACCAAATGTGGACTTTCTATGTTGGTTTATCACATAGTGGGGAGCAGTTTCTTTCCATTGGTGATGTACCTGTAACTGCTGACCACTTACTTGACTGGGACAATCTCTCCTCTATGCAGCTGGACTCCAGTGGAGCACTTGAAGTGGTAGGAACAGGAGAAGGCCAAGACTCAAGAAGGCCCCAACCAACTATGACCACACTGAAGAATGGAGAGAAAGTGATATCTGTAAACTGCCAGAAACAAAAGGAAACTTAGACATTATCTAGGACAAGATCCTCATTTTACTGATAAAGAATTTGAGGTACAGATAGGGGAAGTTAGTTGTCTAAGGTAATGGAAAGCAACAGGACTAAACCTTAGTTTCTGAACTCTTAGGTCAATGACTGCTGCTAGGAGACAAAAAACCAGAATGGTAAGTGGGAGTCAGCCAAAGAATCCTTTATCCTTCCCTCTTCTTCCCCTCCCCCAACCAGCACTACTTCAAATATCATACCCTGTGCTGAATTCTGTTATCTGTTAAGGATCTACAGATACTAGCAAAGGTAACAGACTGCAAAGAGTTATTAATTTTTTTTCTTAGGAAGTTGAATTAAGCAACTTGTCCATACAACTAAAAAGTATTTGAGATGGTATTTGAATTCAGGTCCTCCTGACTGCAGGGCTGGTGTTCTCTCTATCCACTATGCTACCTAGGTGCCCATATTTTGTAAATTTTTCAAAGTACTTTAAAGTTCATTGTGGGAGGGATGCATTTCAGGTCTTAACTTTTTAAAAGATTTATTGACATGTTTTGTTTTAACAATTTTAACATTCAAGATTATCCCTATTCTGTAAAATAATAAAGGGACTTCAATGAAAATGCATGCAATATTCAGTCCTCAACCTATTTTAAAGTTTTTTTAATTAACAGAAATCTTATCTCTTTTTCTCATTCCTACATGATTGAAGAAGAAAAATAATTCCCTGTAATAAATACGGATAGTCAAGTAAAACAGATTCCTTTATTGACAAATCTATGTACACATATATGTTTGACATATGTCTTTCTATATACATATAGATATTTCTGTCTTTATATATACATACATACATTACTATTATGTATTTATATAGAGAGAGATATTTATATCTTTATATAAAAATTCCATGTATGTTTCTTTATACAGGCAAATATGTGTGTGTGTGTCTTTTTGCACCATAAATCTGCTACCTCTCTGTCAGGAGGTAGGTAGATTCCTCTGGAATCGTGAATAGTCATTTTATTAAACATAGTTCTGGCAGCTTTCAAAGCTGTCTTTGAAGTATTATCATTATTGTGTAAATGATTCTCTTCTACTAGTTTCATTCTATATCAGTTTATTAAAATCTAATTATAAATAAATTTATTATAATTTATAAAATTATGAAAGTCTAATTTAATAAGGGAAACATAAAATGTAGACAATTAATTGTGATACAAAACATAACTTGGTAAGCGCATAGGGAATGAAACAGAAAAATACTAACAACAACATTCTTCCTCATCTATCCATGTACCTTACATATAATATATTGAAACCATCCAAGAATGATGAACTGTTATCATAATGACATTGGCAAACTTAGGAATTTCAGTTCCTAAATTTGAAATTGGTGTCTAAAGAGCACAGACATGTGCTCTCACATATGTACACATAATCAGAAGATACCAATTAAGTACAATATCATCCCACCAAAAGATATGTCACTCATTTCTGTTACAAGGTTGTTTCTGTTGTTGTATTGTGCTTGTCCTTCATTTTCGAAGATCATGACATCAGAGAAATGATGACATGACTTGAACTTGACTTTGTTTTGAGTGAGGGAGGGCTGTGCAAGGTCACTAACCTCACTTTCTCCTCCTGAGCCATCTGGGTCCAGTGACCAGATATTCATCAGGATGACTGGAGATGGCCCAGGATGCAATGGGAGACCTTGACCTTCTTAGGCTGGCTGTTTCAGGTATTCATTTAGAGAGAGGTAACATCCATTAAGTGAATAGGCTTCCTTAAGAAGTAGTCAGGGAATGGCCTTTTTAATGGACAAAGGAAAAAAATAGCTAAATCAAGCTGGGGAGGGAACAGAAACTGTTACTATTGATAATCACTCTAAGCCAATCATTAGGAGCTTGGGCAGGGACCCACTGTTGTCCAGTCTATGGGCTTCAGAGTACACTGGGTTACAAGGTTGTTTCTGACTGTTTGATTGGATGATGCAGAGAAAAAGGTGACTATCCAGGCCCTGAACAATGTTTCCAATTATGTTTCGAACAATAGTCAGAAATGATTTAGGAAAATGAATAGAAAAGTCATTTTAATTAACCCCAAAGTACCAGACACTGGGGTGGACCTCCTTAGTGGGGCAGATGATAGAAGGAGTGCATGGGAAAGAAAAATGGGAATGGGGTATAGTCTGAAGCAATTGACCTAATCCGTTCTACTGCATATTTAACCACCAGATGGCATTAATAACCACTCACCCAATTCTATTCAGCAAAATAATCTGGGTCTGGGAGAGTAGGCCTCTGATCCCAGCAGTTTACATACGTTTCTATTGGGGGAAATCGAGTATTTCATGAGTTTTCTATGATTCTCAGAGGGTCACTGAAAGCCATGCTCCCTCTGAACTGCCCCCATTCCCAACAGTGCCAAAGGGGCTCTTGAGCATTTTAAGAAATGCAGTTTGAGTTCTTTTGTTCTCCATAATTATACTCTATACATGTGTTGGGACACAACACATTTTCCATGGAATTTTTGACTCACACTCACAGTAGGACTAATCATTAGATGAAAACAGCAAAAACTCTTGAGTTCAATTCAAGGCCTAGCATTTGGGATCTGATAGGAGCTGCAACTCATGATGATTAATGCTTTCTGTCTCTCAGTTACCCAGGAACATATGACCACTTCTAGTCTCAGGTAACTACTCATGGAGCAGGATACTCAGAAGCCAGCCCCAAAAGAATCAGTCGTTTTGAAGTATTTCCTAGGCTGTTGCTGACCTGTCCTTCTTTACTCTTAAAGGCACTTCCCCATTCTTTTTTGCTCCCCAGTCAAAAACTCATCCAATCTAGCAAAACAACCCATCAACAAAACAGGGTGTGGAGGGAGAGGAGAAGGGATGAGTGGGATCTGCACACAATTAGGCAACAGAAAGAAGAACTGATATTTTTGGAAAGTACATCCTCCTTCCACCTCCTTCCATAATCTTCTCTGGAGATTAGAAAAAGAACCAAAGAAGTTTGTGGATGTGGTTTATCCTAATAGGATTAGCCACAGTCAGAGAGCACTAATTCCTTGGACTCTTGCTTAGACATGAAACGTTTCAATTTAGTGATCTGATAATGGACTTATTTTGTAAATATCTTATTAGTTCTGCCAGTTTCTTCAAGTGACAACATGCCAAACTCTGCCTTCTCTGCCTTCCTCTAAACAAGGACTCAGGGTTCTTTTTTTCTGGGGTTCTTTGTTCTCACTTGTAAATCACGAACATATCTTAAGAGTGACCAAGTGCTTCCTTATTATAGTGTTACACTTTCTAAAATAATATTCTCTCTCTGTTTCTCTCTCTCATAAACACAAATGATTGCAAGAGCAATAAACTATGATGGCTGAGGATAGAGTTTAAGTCTTACATACAAATAAAACTTGCAACAAAATTAATTGGACTTAGTGATCTAAATCCTATTCTTCCTTAAAGACATAGCTAGACTCCAGGAAGCTTTTTCTTGTCACCCAGAACTTAACAAAATATTGTGAATGTGGTCTGAATGGAGCTGAGTATAGTGGGACCAACTTAGTCCCTGACACTAATCCTCTCAATACATGCTAAGATCTCACAACCATATTTGGGTGCCGTATCACATTGATGACTCATTCAGCAATCTCCTCCATAACTTCTACTTAGCCTCACCTTTCCTATGTTGTATTTTTTTTTCATTTAAAATTTTCTTTTTTATTATGAACTTGATACACTCCAACAAACATTTTAAATTGGATATGACAGTAACAGAATTTGCTCTCCTCACGTATGTCACCTTTAGAACTTCTATTTTTTAATGTTTTATTAACTTTTCTCCTTATTCTCCTCCTCTTTCTCCTCCTCCTTCTCCTTTTGCTTCTTCCCTTATCATTCTTCTTTTTCTTTCTTCCCCACCATCACTACCCCTACCCTTCTCTCAAAATTGAATTTGTAACAAAATTCACTCATTGGCCATGTATGACAATATATGTCTTATTCTATACCTATAGTTCATCACTTCTTTGCCAAGAGATGAGAAATATTCTGGGAAGCACAGATCATTGGAAGTTATGTCAGGTTCTTTCATTGATGAGAGATTCTAAATCTTTCAAAGTTGCTTTCCTGTATATTGTGGGGATTAAAATTATCCAATCTACAATAAAAAAAAAAAACTGAGGCAGAGCTCTGAGCCAATGGCACGTTATTAAAGAGTCCATGGTCCCCTCTAATGAAGGGGGATCACAATCTGGGATGCTCCATTATTCCTGGATCTTGTTTGTTTGTTTTTTTTAATAGAGCTTGATACCTAAATATGCAAAAGAGGCAAGGTAAAATATAGAAGCCCATTGGTTAATAGAGCTTATTCTTGAAAACCCAAAATGACAAGTTGGCAGGACAGTCATAGGTTGGGTGAAGCATGGGGCATTTTCACTGACTAAGTGGTCATAAAATGATCATAAAATGATCACCTGCTTATGTTGGACAAGAGAAAATGGTCTGGAGGTACAAAAATGAAGTGGAAGACTTTCCAAAGCTTCAAGACATCCCACCCATGCTGAGTTTGTACATGAAATTTGAGTAAAATGGGATGGAGATATCTTTGACAGCATTCTTGTGTTGTGCAAGTGAGTCTTATGACTTGGTAAACAAGTAGTGAACATTACATAAAAGTTTGAGACCCACTATAAGAACCTATTTATCCCTATGTGATTTATGTAGAATATCAAACTGATTAATACTGATTGAAATAGAGGTAGGGTCCAAATGAATTATTTCTCACGTTATTGTAGCTGTTGCATAAATTGTTCTTCTGGGTTTTTTTAAATTTCATTTTGCATCAGTATATCAGTTCAGACAAGTCATACCATGTTCCTCTAACTCTATCCTTTTGACACAATTAATACTGCAATACCTTCATATAACATAACTTCTTCAGCTATTTCCCAGTTAATGGGAACTGACTTTGCTTCTGGTTCTTTGTTACAGCAAAAATACTTCTATGAATACTTTTGTGTATGTGGGTATTTTCCTTCTGTCTTTTACCTTTTTGTGGGTATATGCCCAATATCAATGAGTCAAAGGATATAAAACAGTTCTGATCAAATGGATGTGAGATGAAAACTCAGAGTTTTTAATATCAATTTATTTTTATTCAATATATAATTTTAATTTCAATTTATCTTCTTATTAATAATTTGAAGCATTATTTTATAAGGTTATTGATAACTTGTTTTCTTCTCTTGAAAGCTGCTTATTCATATTTTTGCCCATTTATCTTTTGGAGAATTATTCTTGTTCTCATATATTTGTATCAATTTCTTATATACCTTGGATATCAGACCGTAGCCAGAGAAATTTACTGAAAAGAATTTTCCCCTAATTGTTTCTCTTTTAATTCTAGCTGCATTAATTTTACTTTTTAATTTTATGTTATCAGAATTGTCCATTTTGAAATTTTGTGATCATCTTTATCCTTTGATTGGCCAAGAACTCACCCCCATCCAATGCATATTTGTGAATGCTATATCCTTCTCTTTTCTTTTCTTTTTTTTAAATGATACAACCTTTTATATCTATGTCATATATTCATTTGGAACTTATGGTGGTGTTTGGTGTGAGATGTGGTCTAAGCTTAATTTCTGCCGAATTGCTTAGCAGTTTCCTCAGCAGTTTCTGTGGAGTAAAGAATCCTTATTTCAGTCTGGTGTCCTTTGATTAACTGAATACTATACTACTGTTTTATTGGTTCTATTTGGTTCCCAAATTTATTTGACCTATCACCTCCTTTTCAAAAGAAAAATTACTCAGAGTTCTCATATGTGGACTTGTGCATATATTTTAGGGATATATTTGGGTATAATGCCATTCTGAATAAAAGTTTGAAATGAGAGACCTCCTTATTCTTTTATTTCCATATTTTTTCCACTCTGCCTACATGTTTTGGATAGAAAGACTCGATTACTAATTTTTTCATCATTAGGTTTTATGTTAAATATATTACATTTATTCATATTAAATATAGTACATTTATTCATATGCAAAATAGAATATGAAATTACATGTACACATATGTACCTACATGTAGGTATGTATATCTTTATTAAATTTCAACTTACATTTGCTGTACCTCATCAGATTTCCTCCTCCTTTGAGCTCCAATAGCACTTACTATTTCTATCACTCATTCTCAGTATTTATATGCTATCTTATGTTGATTATCTTCTCTGCTACCTAATATCCCCATTGAAATTGTAAACTCCTTGAGGGCAAGGAATATTATCCTCTGATTCTTTATATCCTCCACAGCACAGGCATATAGTTGTTGTTGTTCAGTTGTTTAGTTGTGTCCAGCTCTTCATGACCCCATAGACCATGTTGTCCGTGGGGTTTTTTTGACAAAGATCCTGGAGTAATTTGCTACTTTCTTCTCCAGTTGATTAAAGCAAATAGAGGTTAAGTGATTTGCCAGGCTCACACAGATAGTAAGTGTCTGAGGCCAGATTTGAACTCAGGTCTTCCTGACTATGCCCAGAGCTCTATCCACTGAGCTACCTAGCTGTATAGTACGTGTTCAATAAATCTCTCTTACTTTTGATTGCATAGTACACAAATAATAAGAGCTAGCATTTGTAACTTTACAGTTTGCAAAATAATAAAAAATCTGAGTTAATATGCTATTATCAGTTCCATTTGACAGATGAGGAAACAGAGCCTGACAGATGTTAAATGTCTTGCCCAAGTTCACACAAATAGCTGAGGCAGGATTTGAAATCAGATCTTCCCAACTTCAAGTATGGTGTTATATTGATTATGCCACCTAACTCACACACATATACACACACATTATGTCATGTATATGTATATTATATATATATGTATATTATATGCTGATTAAATATGATGGAAAGCAATCCATGTAAACATAGAAATAGTCTACATAACAAAAGAAAATCTTTCTATCTATAATTTTACTCATTTATTTTTTAAGTCTCAATTGTTTATGATCACTATGACTTTATAATTTTACTAATACCATCTGGCCGTCCACCAAGACACTAATGTATGTTAAAAGTGAAAAATCTTGAATTTGATTCCCCACCTTTGCCAAAGTTGAGATTCCTTGTGCTTCCACAATACATTCCTAGTATTCCAGTCAATCTCCTATTACTTAACATACCACCACCAGAGAGATCCTTGAACAACTAACTTTCTATTCCTCATCACCCCAATACTATCTCTTCCCAAGAGGTCATAGCATAAAAGAGAACCATAGAATCTGAACAGAAAGAGAAACCAACTGGGCACACACTTTCCTAAACAGAAATCCAAGCTTTGAATAAAAATCTCTATGTAGAGGACTACTACTTCTTGAGGTATCCCTTTCCCCTAATATATCTACAAATAAAACAAACAGAAAAATCCAATACCTTTTGCTTAATTTAGCACTTTTCATCCCAAGCTTAGGGCTCCTGACATTATTCTTGAAGGATTTGTCTTGACTTTGTATTCATGGACATATTCATCTTCCTTTCCTCCTTACTAGAATAATTTATCTTTATGCCTTCAGAATTTCATTCTTCAATGCTTCCTGTATCTCCTGGAATGAATCCCCTCTACATCTTTAGACCATGGGATCTTACCTAGCTTGTCCCTGAACCCTCTGAAATTTGTTTTCCTAAAGTCTGGGATATATACTGGACCTTGCTGGCATTATTTTCCTATATCATAAATTTTAAATGAAATGAATGGTTGCTTCTCTTTGAGTTTTCTTTCATTTTGACTTCAGCAATCAGTTCCTCCTTGTTGGTGAGAATCGCATCCAAAATGGTAATTCCCCTAGTTCCTCTGCCTTTTGAAGAATGAAATTCTCATTAAGTCAAGCCAAGAAATTATTAAATGTTCTGCTTTTGGTGGGTGGTGGGAAAGGAATCAGGGAGAGACACACAGAGACACAGACAGAGATAGAGAGAAACAGAGACAGAGATCCAACAGATTTCTAGAAAATTTAACACCCGCTCCCATTACTGTTATACTATTCCTTCATATATATAACTCTTTTGATCTTTGGCATAATGTATTTCTTCCTTTTTTCCAGATGGATTGTAATATACTGCAGTGACAATATGTCTTATTTCTGCCTCCATGGATCTTCACCCAAATGTTCACTAACAGATGAATACCAGTCCTGCCAGGAAACCCAATCAGAGTTTCCGTAGCTCTTCTCTGAGTTTCTTAGTTCTCTCTCTCTCTCTCTCTCTCTCTCTCTCTCTCTCTCTCTCTCTCTTCTCTCTCTCTTTCCCTTTCTCTCTCTTTATCTCTATCTTTTTAAAGGCCAAGTACAAGGGTATAGCCAAGGTGCATGAACTATGAATCAATAAATCATTGTTAATACAATGACAGTGGAGCCATGAGGACCCAGGGCAAGGAGAGTTCACTTCCAATTAAGGAGAGATATCTTCACTGTCAGAACAATTATCTCACCTGGTTAACAAGACATTAACTTTGACTGGGTTCTCTGGGGGACACTTTCTGCATTTTGTTATCCTAGTTCCCCATATCTCTTTCAAGCAGAAAGGTATTTCTCCTGAGAGTCCAAGCCAAATTATTGCTTCAGCTTTTATAGGATTCTTTCTACCACTCAATCTTCTTTCTTTTTTCCTCTTATTCACAAATTCTGAAATGAGTCAGAGTCACTTCAGTTGAATTAATCTCTGTAGTTTCCCGCCTGTGCATTACCTATCTTTTGCTTCACATTTTCCACTTAGCATATAGCTCTACTCTGTTTTCAGATTAGGTAGGCTGTGTGGATGATGGCAAAGAGCATGACTTGCAAAAAGCAAGAACTAGTGGCTTATTGTAACAAGTTGCAAAGGTTTTCAGAGACTTTTCTTTTTTTCCCTTGGATATCCTCTGAATTTATTCTCTATAAATTAAACCAGGCAGTATCATTTCTCTTCTCTGTCTCATGAGAGTTAGAATAATGTCTTGAGTAACAGGGGCCAGGAGAAACTCAGGGAGGCAGTGTGGTGCAGTGGAAAGTGTTGGATTTAGAGTCAGAAGACCTAGTTTGGTATCTAGCTCTGCCCTTTAACACTCATATGAACCTCTCTGGGCTTATTTCTCCCTGTCTAAAAGGAGGGTGTTGTGCTTTAACTGTATAATCTCTCTAAGGTTTCCTTAGCTCTAAATCCATGATTTTATGATCTATTTGAGCATCTACCTTAGATATCCTTACTATGTTTCTATTTAGCCATTCATAAATGTTCTCATGTGTACCAAAGAATTACTATGATTTTTACCTTTAACCATATTCCCTAATGGGTAGTTTGGGACAGTCTTCAACAAAGGCCTATCAAGAACCAAGAGAAAATACAGGGAAAGGAGAAAAGAAGGGGTAGAGGAAGGGAGAGAAATGCTCATAGAATTACAAAATTTCTTTTACATCTAGTCCAATCTGCACTTAACAGGAATTATTTTACAATATCAATAGTAGACAGTCTGCACTTGAAGGCTTCCAATATTGAAAAACCCAAGGCTTCCTGAGGCAGCCCGTTCTACTTTTAGACAGCACCAATTATTAGATCATGCAGCTAAGTGGCTCAGGGGATAGAGGGCAGAGCCTCTAATCAAGAAGACCTGAGTTCAAATCCAGCTTCAGATACTTACTAGCTGTGTGACCCTTAGTCATTCACTTAACCTCCATTTGCTTTAATCAGCTGGAGAAGGAAATAGAAAACCACCCTAGTACTTTTGCCAAGAAAACCCCCTGGACAATATGGTTCATCGGGTCATGAAGAGTCAGACGTGATCTAACGACTGAACAATTATTGGATACTTTTTCTTTACATCTGCTGGAAATCTGCTTATCTGAAATTTCCCCCTCTTCCTCAGAGTTCTTTTTTCCCCCCAGATCCAAGGCATGAAAGTAACTAGAAGGGAAGTATGATGTAGTGAAAAGACAACAGACCCTAGAATCAAAGGATGTGGATTTGAGGCAACCACCTCACTTGACTCCTTGGCCTCAGCTTTCGCCTCTCTACCTAAGAGGTAGAGAGTTTGTGATAAAAGTTTGTAAATAAACTTTGATGATTTTTTGTTTGTAACAACAAATATCAAATGTAATATAGCATAGAAAGATTGGAGGTGGGGTATCTGTTTTTGTTTATGTACAGGCTTGAGATTTCATTGATGTAGGAAACTCCAGTGAGGAAACTTCTACCGATGTAAATCATTCTCAGTTCTGCAACTTATACTCCGAAAAAGTTGCCCGAGGCACTGAATGGTTAAGTGATCTTCCAATGATCACATAGCCAGTATTCTTCAGAGGTAGATTTGAACCTACATCTTTCTTAGGCTGGCTTTTGAGAGGCCATTTAAAATCTATCTTGAATTTTTATTATTAGTTCATATGAATATAAGATTTTTACAGTTACAAAGATCTTTATATATGTATATACATATATATATATATATATAAAATCTTATTTGCCTATCAAAATAACCTTGCAAAATAGAATGTGTGATATTACTTCCAATTTATAAGTAAGAAAAATGAAGTTCAGAGAGCTCAGACCTCTAGTAAGTTGGACATTGAATTTGTACCTTGGCCTTTTGGTTCCAGAGAAAATGAAGAAAGAGAATAACAAGAAGGAAGGAAAGAAGTCCCCTGGGAAGCTCATGTGAGGAATAGCAAACAGAAAGAATGGAAGAGAAAACGGGAAAGGGGAGAAAGGACAGGGAAGTCAAAGGGGAGAAGGAATGAAGAGAAAAGAATAGAGAGGGAATGAGAAAGAGGAGGATATAAAAACAAATGGAAAATAGAAAGAAGGTAGAGGAAGAAACTTAAAAAGAAAAAAAGGGAAACTAAGGGAGGGAAGCCAAAATTCTATTCATTTGATTGTTTTTTTAGATAATATGAGAAGAGGATTCCATGCCATAGAAGTGCAAATTGGAACCTTCCTGGCTTTTTTTTGGAGATTTCAGTGATCTAATTTTAATGTGAGACTAATTAACTATTGAAGCAGTTTCCATTATTAACATTCAGTGACATTTGTAAGCTTACAAGCTGTACTACACACACCCAGGAAAGATTCAATATAGTACATGCTTTCTGATACATATTCAGTGCTGAAGCCCACATAGGAAAGGAGGAAGTATTCCTACCTAGCCATGGCCAAATCTTTGCTGCAGTCATTTAATCTTTCCCCTTGAAAGGTACATGGTGTCGTTAAATATGGCTTGGGAAGTCTATGAGAGCACTCTTCATTTGCAAGAACATTTGGGATTTGCTGTCTTCATCAATCAACAAAAAATTCTCCAGCATTCCACTTAATCAAGTTATTAAGTACCTATTATGTGCAAGGCAGTGCTAGGATACAAAGACAAAATTAATGCCTTCAGTTGAGCTCACAGAGTTCACATTCTACTGGTGGGGGCAGAGAAGGAGAAACATCCAACTTTATAGAGCTGTGATATAAGTACTAGGTTATGCCATAAACACACCTTCCACCTGGGTTAGATCGTATGCCCCTATGCCTCCTTTGATGTAGCTTTATGGTAGCCCCTGGCTGTCTTAAGGTAGCTTTATGGTCACAGAAGGGCATTAAAAAGTCAACCCATGTGGAATCCTCTCGGCTCCTCAAGCTTGGTGAATATCCCAAGTCAACATAAATGACCACATCTTTACCTGGTATTTCCATAAAAATTTCCTTGTCTACCCTAGCTAAGTGCTACTCATTATTATTACTGTTAATATTCTTTCTATAACACTGCATAGCAAAATAAACCTTTTGTTAACTGTTCAATGACCTATGAATTTGTCATTTTACCTGAACATTATACCTGAAATAATAGGATATCAGTCTGGATCAAGCCAGCACTTAACATTTAGCATAGTAAGCAACTGGAATGAGATGGCCATCACATCATGGTGGAGTGGAAGAATTACTCTGCAAATATGGGAGATGACCTAACATGGCACCATGGAATTCTACAGGAAGGGCTCTTGTTTTATTGTATGGGGAGTTGCTTTATTTGGCCTCATAGGACTTGGGTTAAAGCAAATACCTGTATTAGGGATTACTAGAAAATTGACATTCAGGAAACAAAACAGTCATGAGTTTTATAGTCCTACTATGCAGCAAACCGGCAAACAAAGTATGTAGCGATAGAGGTTTGTCCTCACATGTAAAACAGTGAAACAATCACCCCACTTGGAGGGTGAGAGATACATATTAGGGAAGAAACATGCTCAAAAATGAGATTCAGATGATAATATATACCCTAAGAGTAGACGTGGTTGAGAACAGGTAATCAGTGTCAGATGTAGGAGGGGCATTCCTAACCAGACTGAGATATTGTGGGAAAGTTTTCAGGTTCTCTTATTGATCCCAGGCTTGAGTGAAGCTTGCAGTAGAGCAAGTTTCATTATTGGGACCACAAATTGGTAGGAGGGTCTACCATTAACTAAGGCAGTAGAAGGAGAATGACTTAAGGCCCTTGCAGCAGGTCAGGAGTTTATCCCATCAAAAACTGAAAGCCTTATCTGCCAGATACAGTAGAAACAGTGGAACAGTAGAAATGGTCTCTTTTGCCTGTATGTTTCTATGGGCATTAGAACCAGTTAGCCTAAGTGACTCCATGTTGGAGTCCTGTCTTTATAATCTGAAATTCAACAATAAATGTAACACCAAACTGTTAAGTTTACAATTAATCCCAGAATTTCTTTCAATGGAATGGGGAGCAAGTCTCCACTAACATAGAACAATTAACTCAGTGTGAGCTGAAGGAGTGTGATAAGAGGGTAAATAACATGCCAAGTCCAGCAATATCTGGTTGTTGTTGACTGTCTTGCAAAAGTTAGATCTGCAGTCTAATAAAACTGAAAGAAAACAGATTCAGGGCTTTCAACAACTGCGTACAGAGTGCTTACTTTTGAAAGATTATGCGATGAAAGCAGAGATAATTAATGAAACTGGTGACCACACAAGTGAAGGGAGCCCTACTGTTGGGGGTGGGTAGGAATAGGTCAAAGCCTGAAGCCCAAGAGCCTAGGGATGGAAGTATGGTATCCAAACCAGAGATTTTACTGTATCCCATAGAAATCAGACACATAAGATAAGAAAATGAGAGTAGAGTTAAGGAGGAGACTTGGGAACTCACATCAATGGTAAGACAGACCTGGGCTTATTCTATTATTATATGTGAGAGGGATTTCCTATACTGAGGGAGCATGTGATGGACCAGCTTTCACCTCCAAGGAACTGGGAATGTTGGAAGAGAAGTTTAATAGGTTTGATATACTCTATGAAGACTTACTTCTTCAGAATCAACTAATTCAATTAAAGATTGCAGATGGAGATTACCCTTTGTCCCTTTATAGGTGGCTGAGATGAAGAATTACTTAGACTGGGGCTCTCATAGAGATGAATTCTCACTGTAGCCAGCTCCTCCATGAACATCTTCAAGGGAGGATGTAAAGTTCTTAAACAGAATGCGTTTGATTGATTGGATCTATATGTCGTTCCCACCCCCACCCCATGGTCTGCCAAATCCTTTGGCCAACCTCAGGGCCAATTGAAGCCTGCTTTCTGAGTAGATTCCCACCCTAATCACTTTAGACTTTGGTTCTGGGTCTTCCCTGCTATACAATCATAAAAGTGTGGACAATTCAACTAGTGAAATTTAACTGGGAGATTGGAACAGCAGAGATTATCAGGCTTGTGCATAATTGGGTGCTCTGAGGGTAATGAAAGAACACCCTATATCCATTGCCCTGACAGGTAGATGAAGGGTAATAAAACTTTTTCGCACGGTGAATTTTGGCTGTGACTTCTGAAACATAAGATTGAAAAGAAAGCAACTGATCAGTAGCCTATGATGGTGAAACTATATGAGGATATCTGAGATAGAAGCAATAAGGATTCTTCAGATTAAGGCAGCCCCTAAAGTTCCATGCCAAGTAGCAATCCTAAACTATTCAAATCTCTGTATTCAGAATTGAAGGACCTTGAGGACAAGTTTCCTAGGGCTAAAACCAAAACTCCCCTAAGGCTCAGATCATCATAGCTGCAAAACATCAAAGGAACCGGAGGTCATATATACTAGTTGTGGTGATATGAAGAAGCAGATACTAAATATACAAGAGGATGCTGTATGCTATCAATTCAGAGCAACTAAATAGATACATAATGTTATTCCAGCTTCCATAGGGAGATTTGGGGATAAACCACCAAACTTGCTTAGGTGGAAAAATCCTAGTATATATCACAGTTGTTTCGACTGATCAGAGTGAGTGTGTTGTGGGAATAAACATCGCAAAGTCTTGGAAATCAGTACCTCTATGTGTCTTTTCAGTCAGGCCTATTCTAGTCATTGTGGGTAGAACCAAAGGGCAACCTTTGGAATTACCCAAACCATCACATATGGTTAATACCAGACAGTACAAAGTCCCTGAGTGGTTGAAAACTACTTCCTTTCTAGTAATGGAATAAGGAGGTCAGAGTACTATCAGCTCCCTTAAAAACAACACCAACAACATTGCTGAACATCCACTTTTGAAAAGCAATTGTTCTCCTGCTATAGGGCCCTCCTTGCTACTGATCAGATGATGCAAGGTTATGCTATCACTCTCCAACCAGCTGAATTGGGTGATTCAAGATGGGCCCTTGACAGGTAGGGCACAGGAGGCCTCTATTGTTAAATGAAAATGGTACATTCAAAGGAGAACTTTACTAGGCTCCTCAGCTCCTAGTTCTCTTTCTTAACAGGTTGAAACGCTGCCAGAGACTAAGGGCTACAGAACAAAACTTGAAACTCTGCTAGACTACTGTGTCCTCACCTATGGGGACATGCCTCTTGATGAATGCTGTTTTGTCTAGTATAATGATAATCACAATAATTAGTATTTCTAGAAAGCACCTAATATATGCCAGATACTGTCCTAAGTACTTTACAAATAAGATCTCGTTTGGTCCTCATAGCAGCCTTGAAGGATAGGTACTATTATTTTCCCCATTTTACAGCTGAAGAAAGTGAAACAAATAAAGGACATAGGTTGACCAAGATCACATAGCAAATATCTGAGACTGGATTTGGACTCAGGTCTTCCTGACTCTAGGCCCAACACTTTATCTTCGAGACCAACATTTACTAACACACTGCCTGTTACAAAAGAAGGTGTCCTAAACAACTTCCGCAGCTATTAATCTGGTCGCTGGCAATAGTCTGATGGAAATTCCTGGAAAGTCCTCTTGGTGGTGAGCTGTGGGGTGATATCTGACAAGTTCTTGAGGAATGTGGAGGATATGATTTTTATACTTACTGATTATTGGGCAGTGGTTATTTGGAGCCTGGAAAGAACAGTACTAAACAATTAAAATCTTTTCTCTTTGAGGTCAAAACCAATGGGGAAACTTTGCTGATGTCTCCCACCATATACAATTAATTGTGGGGCATATCATTATCAGAAGACATGATGTACCTTTGGGGAGTGGGTCCATCATCAATATGAACATGAGATTCATGATAAAATGTTGTGGTGGCCAAGGGATAAAAGAAGAGACAGCTGCTTCTACCTTCATACCAACCATAGAGCTTATCTCTGAAAGACCAATATGGCATGATCCCTCATTGATTCCCAACTTGTCTCCAACTAGCAAATTGGTTATATTGATCCCCTTTTGCCATCTCAGGGCAAGAGATTTGCCATTACTGTAGCTGGTAATATATTCAGATTATGGCATTGCGGTGCCAATCGTATATACTATGATAGTGGCAACCCTTGGAAGTCTCACAGACTTCCTCCTTCCCTTTGGGCCCCCTTCCACCATTGCTTCTGATTAGGGGACATTCAAAGGAGGACCGAAACTTATCACATTTACTACATTTTACACATACTGTGCCTTCTTTAGGCAGCTGGTATTATTGAATGATGAAGTATGTTCTTGAAATAATATATCATGCCCCTGATTATCATGATTGGGTCCCCCACCTCTCAGATACTATGTCCTCAAGAAATCAATGCTAACTCAGGACAGGAAAATTTACCTTATAAACATCGGCTACTATTAGACACAATTCTTGTTAAGAACCATCTCAGGACCTTTCTTTTTCTACTTCCTCCATGGAGTCAACTGGGCCTCAAGTTCTCTTCCCTCGGGGGTGGGGGGGGGTGGGTTCTGTATTCTGAGGAAATAAGCTCAGTTTCCCTTCAATTGGCATTTCACTTTTGCCCCTAGAATGGTTCAGATAACTACTTTGGGGGCTATGGGATGGAATTGTTGGAAAGTGACTTGCTTTATAATGACATGAAGGGAGGTGAAACTATTTCAAAAAACTATGGTGACAGTGAATTTACATGGAAGAAATTTACACCCCCATCCACCTTGGTGACAATTTGAATCCCTGGATGAATATGAAGGGCAATCTTTATTTGGCCTCTAGAGAAGAAGGGGCAACACTTAAGCAGAGATCACTAAAGGGGCAAAAATTTAGTCTGCCCCAAATGGTTCTCCCAAAAAGGAGAGAAATGGGCCAAGGAATATTGACTGGGTAGCAATATAAGGAGAAGCTCAGTATCAACCTAGATCCTGGAACAAGTTTCATACAAGAGACTTATGACCTCTTACTCACTTGACTACAAATGATTCCCATGCATGATGAAGATTGTTGACTACAACAGAACAGTCTGTGTTACAACCCTTATGTTTCTGGTACTGCTCCTACTTATCATCATCACCTTATATTAGGAGAAGAATCTGATTATATAGAAGCTATCTTCATTGGTTCTATGACTCTGATGTTCCTGGTGCTGCTTTGGCTCTTCCTCACCACATTTGAATCAGCAAATCCATTGTGAAGTACAAAGATTTGGTATCACTCATTCCACAGACCAGATCACTGAGACCTAAGACTTGGTCTGGAAAATCCTAGGATGTTTGACTTTTGTACTCCAGGGTTTTGGTTTTGGATTTTTTGTTTTGTTTTGTTTAGAGTCTGTGTTTTGTTTTGCCTTTTTTTGTCTTTATGGTGACTCCTTCATTGGGGCTGTTAAAACTTTTTCCCCCTTTTTTCTAAATTTATTGCCCATGTCAGGAGGATTGTCCAAGAAAAGTCCTAAAAACACTTAAGTGGTGAAAGGTGCCCCAGAAGATCCTCAGGACCTTGCCACTATGAAGGTGACATGAAGGTAGCCAATATCTACCAGGATTCCTCCCTCTCCTTCCTCTACTCCACCCCCACAGCATATGTTAGGCTAGTTTTTCTGCAGAAGGTGAATAAGATGTCCCCAGGACTTGATTAACCCCTGTACCTCCTTTGATATAGTTTCTTTTGTAGCTTCTGGCTAACTTGATATTATCTTGTTATCACCTAAGGGCAAAGAAAGGGCCAATCTTGTACATTCTGGATTCCTTAGTGAATGTCCCAAGATCCCACAGGTCACCACACACTGCTAACCAGATGAGTTTCCATAAGGAGGTGAAGGGGTGTGTCTGTCTAAACTAAGTCTTACTATGGATGTCCTTTCTATGCTATAGCCAAGAAAAACCTCTTTCTGTAAACTTGTTCAATAATCTTTGAGTGCTTCATTTTACCCTGACACAAAACCTGAACTGATCAGATGCCAGCCTGAGTCAGGTTTACTCTTAACAGTGGGTAAGCCAATTATTGCTGTGTTTGTCCTTCATTCTCAAAAACGACCATGACATCAAGATGATGACATGACTTGCAGTTGACTTTGATCTGAGTGAGCGAGGGCTGTCCAAGGTCACCAACCTCACTTTCTTCTCCTGAGCCATCTGAATCCAGTGGCCTAATATTCATTAAAATAGCTGGAGACGGCCCAGGATGCAATGGGAGACACTGGCCCTTTTCAGGGTAAGGTCTTATCACATTCTCACTTTGAGTGAGATACACTCATTCAATGAATAGGCTTCTTTAAGTAGTTGCTCAGGGGATGGCCCCTTTAATAAAAAAAAAAAAATCAAACCGGAAAGAGGAGACCCTCAGGGCTCCTGGCTAAAAGAGAAACAATTAGTATTTAAATCCACTCTGTGCAAGGTGGGTGGGGATTTGTTGTCCAGTCTATGAGCTTCAGGTGCCTATTTTTCCTTTGGGTGTATTGGCTACATTTCTTGCTCAAAGATCAAGCCTCAAACCCAAGTCACTCTGGATAAGTCAATACAAAATAATTCAAAGAGGGAAAGAAGAATCACAATTAAGTAAGTACATCAGGAGAAGTTTCCCATAGAAGGCACTTTCTTAACTCCAAGAACTGTACATCTTTCAGACTTTTTATGCCTGTGTACCCCACATAGACAACTTGGCTTTTCCAGCCCCAGCCAAAGGTGATTCCTTAGGAGGAATTGTAGCAAATGTATTGCATTGTACTTCAACCAGATCATCCTTGGAGGAATGAGTGTTTTAAACTAAACTCTTAGAATCCCTCAAGCTAGAGGCTGAATGGCCAGGTTGAGTAGCCTATGTATGGCAGGCTGATCTTCTCATAGTAGCATTCGTTTTTGTGTACCTTCCTCTCTTTATAACAATCCTTTCCCTTATACCCCACATAAGACTTTCCCTCACATATCACACAGAAGTTTTTAAACTATGTATATAGTGCAGTATCATAATACCATTTATTTTAGTTAACGATGTTGAGAGTCAGCCTAGCATAAGGGATATGAAACTTTGGTGTTAGGAAGATGAGTTCAAGTCCTGTTTCTGAGACATGCTTCCTATGACCATAGATAAGTCACTTAACTTCTCAATGCCCCTGACACCCCTCAAAGAATTGAGTAATTGTTGATGGGCATTGATGAAATAAGTTTCTACAAAGAGAGAGAGAAAGCTCACTACACTGATGAATTATAGGTTCAGATCAAGAATAAAATCAATTTTTTTAATTTATGAAATAAAACAAGCTTTTCCATAACATAGTACAATAAAAAAAATTGAGTATATATGAAACTGCAAATCTATTATGCACAACTTACTATTCCTTTCAAATATACAACACAGCTATGTAATTTTTTTCCTCCTCCCTGCCCATGAGATGACTACCATTTTATATACATATGTATACAAATATATGTATACATATGTCTATATATACATATAAATATATGTATGTATATGCATGTGTGTATATGCATATACATGTGTATACATACATAAGCACATATATACACATATACACATATGTATGTGCGTAAAATTATTCTAAGACATTTTTATTCTTCAGTTCTTTCTCTGGATGCAAATAGTACCTTTTTTCATATGTCCTTTTTAGTTAATTTGGGTATTTATAATAGACAACTTATTCATTCAAAGTTGTTCTTAAAACAATATTGCTGTTACTGTATGCTCTTTTGGTTCTGCTAATTTCACTCTTCATTAATTGGATGTAAGTCTTTCCATGTTTTCCTAAAATCATTGAGCTCATCATTTCTCATAGCACAGAAGGTCTCATATCTTAAAATATATGAAAAACTAAGTCAAATCTGTAAGAATATATGTCATTCCCCAATTGATAAATGGTCAAAAGATATGAACAAGCAGTTTTCTGATGAAGAAATCAAAACAATTCATAGCTATATTTTTTGAAATGATCTAAGTCATTATTGATTAGAGAAGTGCAGATTAAAACAACCGTGAAATATCATTTTATACCTACCAGATTGGCAAAAATGATAAAAGGGAAAAGTGACAAATGTTGGAGGGGATGTGGAAAAATTGGGACACTAATTTATAGTTGGTGAAATTGTGAAATGATCCAAACATTTTGGAGAACAATCTGGAATTATGCCCCAAAAGTTATTAAACTGCTTATACCTTTTGACTCAGCAATACCACTGCTTGTTCTATTTCCAAAGATGATTAGGGGAAAATGAAAAGAACCTATATGTTCTAAAATGTTTATAGGAGTTGTTTTTGTGGTAGCAAAGAAGTGGAAATTTCAGGGATGCCATCAGTTGAGAAATGGCTGAACAAGTTGTTGTATATGATTTTGACGGAACACAATCTAAAACAATGTATTCTATCCCTCAACTAAATTGTGAACTCCACAAGGGCAGGAATTTTCTTATATAAATTTTGTATATCACCACTTCACACACACACACACACACACACACACACACACACACACACTCGCTGCTTAGTACAGCACCCTATACATAATATAGACTTAATAAATATCCATTGTATTGATATTTGTGGACAACAGTCTTATTCCTGGATTCCAGGACTAACTCAGCCACTTGCTTGCTGGATCACCTGGAACTCAGTGACTGAATTTCTATAAAATAATAGAATTTGAAGGTATTTTAATGGTTCTGTAAAATGAGGGAAGATGAACTAGATGGCTTCTAAGACCCTTCCAGATCTACACCTATGATCCTGTGATCTTAAAAGACTCATTCCCATGGGTGTTGACTCAAAAAACTGTAACAATATTTTCTTGATATTATGGGATAGTTAGAGGATAGAGAAAATGTTGTCATAAAGTTTTATTGATGGGTTTTATATTTTCATTGTAATCATTTCTGGATATAGCTCTCTCCACCCCCACCCCCCACCACAGTAACCTTTCATTTGTAACAAAGAAAAATGGTTAAGAAAGCCAATTAACATGGCAACCCACCTAGTTACGTCAAAAATTCCATACTCAAAGTTCTTTACATCTCCACTGAAAAAGTATTTCTTCATCTTTTCTCAGGGCAATCGTTGGTCATTATAAATACGTAGTGTTAGTTTTCTTTCATTTACATTATTATTGTTTTCCTGATCCAAATTACTTCACTCTGTTATCAATTCATGTTTTTCCATGTTGTTCTGAATTGCCCATTTTTGTCATTTCTTATGATGTAATAATACTCAGTTACATTCAAATACACACTACAATTTGTTCAGCCGTTCTCTAATAAATGGGCACACACTGTATTTCCAGTTCTGTGTTATAACAAAAAGTATTACTATGAATATTTGGTACATATGAGACCTTTCTTTCTGTCTTTGACTTTCTTAGATATATACCTAACAATAGGATCTCTAGGTTAAAGGATTTGGGTGTTTACTTTTATGACATAATTCCACATTTTTTTCTGGAATTTTTTTGACCATTTCACGGTTCTATCAATTGTGCCTTGGTAGACCTGTTTTGTAGGCACTCTAACACTATTTCTGCCTTCTGTCAAAAGTGTCTTGTTATAATAAAACCTCACTCATTTTGGTATATCTCAAGGGCCCTTACTCCCTCCCACATTTCCTCCAGCAGACTCTAGACATTAGCAAGTAATCCAGTAACAAAGAAAGACAGGTTGGCAATCACAACAGAGACTTGATAGGGCTCCTGGCACCACCTGTCAGTGATATTACTTACAACTGTCTTTCACTGACACCTATGTGTGACACTGAGGAACTTCGGCTACCCTGCTTCTCTTCATTTTCTTCCCTTTCTAGGGAATCTATCCTCTTCCCTGAAGGGCCACAGAAGTAGGAAGGCTTGCAGAAGGATGTGGTATCAAAATTTCATATTAAAGGTCCCATCCTGCTAATACTTTACCAAGTACCTTCTCAGGGTAGTAATGACCTCTAATTTTTGGAAACTGCTCAGAATTATAAAGACTTTTCTGAACTGATACAACATGAAATGAGCACAATGAGAATAATTTAAACAAGTACTATAATAATATTGGAATCAGGAAGGAAAATCTGTTCATGCTCTGTATAATCCACCAGGGCAGACAAATCTGATCATGTTCCCTGTTAGAAAAAGAAAATAGTCTTGAAAGACTTAAGAACTTTGATCAAAGCAGTGACCTTACTAGACTTCAAATATGATGAAATGTTTCACCACTCTTGTCAGAGAGGTAATAGACCAGAGCAGTGATATATAAAGTGGGAGCTGGTACCGCCTGAGGATTCATGGACTGCTATGTAATCAACCAATGGGAAAGGGGAAAGATGGTTCACATCCCACTCTCTTTGTGATAGTGCACTATGGGGCTTGTCTCCAATGCAACCATATATACCACTATTCTCTCATACTCCCCACCTCTGCTAACTTCCTCCAACCTCCTCTGTGCTTAGCTGGGTATTGGGTTTTTAGGACTCCCAAGAACTGACAACAGTAGTGACACAGATGCCATGGAGAAAATTCCACCTGTGCTCCTACCCCCCATCACATTCTGGCATCTGACTGCAGATTCTGTGTTTGGGTGACAGTAATTGATGATTAAAAGCCTCCCCTCTCCTTTTTTCATTTTGGGTTGAATACATTGAGTCACACAGGATAAGCAAGCATGGATGGGTTAATTAATATAGAGGAAAATATAAATTAAATACATAAATATATGTTAAATCATATATGATGATGTGTATCACATATGTCATTACATGATTTTGCTACTAAACTTATCCCTCTTCCTCACTTCTTAATTATTGTCAAGAACACCAGTATTCACCTGGATTTCATGAACTTAGTGTCATTTCCAACTCCCCACTTCTCTCATTCCACATTTCCAGTCCAGTGCCAAATCTTCACCTTCCTACCTGTACATATCTGATATTTGTCCCTTTTTATCTACTCACACAGTCACCATCCAAGTGTAGACCTTCATCAGCTCTCACCTGGGCTATTGCAATATCCTCTTACTTAGTCTCCCAGCCTCAAGTGTCTGACCTTTCCAGTGACTTCCCAATATAGCTGCCATAGTGAATAAAATATAGTTCTGACCATGTTACTCCCCTATCAATAAACATCAGTTTGACTCCAGAATCAAATATTATTTTATCTTAAATTCACCTTTTAAAAAAATTTACATTAATTTGTATAAGTGCTATATATAATTACTAGGAAAGGAAGTATAGTAATAAATGTATATAATATATATGTATACAAGATATGTAACATATAAGTTATCAAAATAATACAATTATTGGGGAAGACATACTCAAATTTTTACCAATGGGAAACATGGAGACCACTGGGGGAAAAAGTAGAAAAAAGCTTATGTTTTCAAATGCAGAAAATGTTTAGCTTTGGATTCCTTGATCCTACAACAGAGAGCTTCTCTGCAAGTGGGCAGAGAGAGATAGCAGCCAAGGGAGTGAGTAGTGTTGCTGTGCAAAGACAAAACAAAAGGAAACGGCATCTATGAAATAGTTAAAAATACACAGAAGAGAAGAAAGTTTAGAAGGGGACACAAATAAGCAAGGCAACTTTGTTTAATAAGCATTTTAAAAATTATATGTAATATAAGTTCTCAGTTTCATATTTGGGCTCTGCTTCTGTTCATTGTATATTGAAATGTTCACATTGAGGTTTATTAAGTCCATTAAAAAAATAAAAAGAAAACATGAACTCCTCAGACCTGTTGCCTCTTGGGGATCCACATGCGTATGAAGCTGTGCAAAATGCTGTTTTTTCCAAATTGTCTTTTTAAAATCATTTTTGTTATTTAGCTTTAATTTAGTTCTCCAACTACTCTAATTTTCTCACTTGTCTTTCCTGTATACTAATTTCTTGCATAGGTCCAAAATGATTTACCATATAGACACTTATTAGATTCAGTAATTATGAGAAATGCAAATGAAACTAGGTCCTCTGCACATGAGAAAGCTCTCATTCATGCTGTTAGGGAACATTTGGTACAGCTGGTGCGGCTGTCTCTCCTGTCCTCCACAAATCCAAGGCCCTTATCCACTCAGAAGCAGAACTACCCTAGTTAAATTTATGAAGTATGTATGTCTGGTGTCTTCCCATTTTGTGCTTCATCAGATGCCTAGCTGTCCCTCCTTTACCTGTCTTAAGCATGTCATGGGCATATTAATTTTTTTCCTCCATTCATTTCCTCTTTTCCTCCATTAAATCATAACTGTTTTGTGGATTATTCCCCTGATTTCTATTCTCCACTTTTCTAGCTCCAATCAACTAATCTGTTAATGAATGTTAATTTCCTGAGTTATTAATAGATGTTAATGTATTAGCGAGAACCACCCACCTCAGGAAGAATGTTTGATTTTCTTTTTGTATGGGAAGGGGTGTTTTTATTTTTTTAAACAGAGGCCTTATGAGACAATGTTTTACTTCTGAATAATAACAATAGTAATATATTTACGTAACACTTAGTTTACAAATGCCTTACTGGAACATTATCTCAATTGGTCATCATAATAATCTTATGAATTAGGTGGGAACATTTTCTACATTTATAGACTTTAGATATTATCTAGGCTAATCCCTTCATTTAGAGATTCAGATAAAGTGTTTTGCTGGAGGTCACAAAACTAGTTAGTTAATGACTCTAGAACACAATGTTCTGACTTGTTCTTCAGTGTTTATTATACTTTTCCACATTGAAGAGTGACTTTGATAACTAAAAACTCAGTCTGCATGACAGGCTAGTAAGCTATCTTTAAGCTGGTGGGGTCTGGTGCCTCAACACCTATTCCACCTATTTGCAGTGCTGGACAACTTATTTCTTGGTTTCTGTCCCATTACCCTTCTTTCTGTCATCCCCATCCTGGCATTCTCAGGGTCCTGCATCCTCTACCTGACCTCTCTACCAAATCCTCAAACCATCAATTACTCCTGACCTATTTACCATGACTCTGGGCCTTCAAAACTGCTTCCTCTTTGCTCTTTACCTTCCCTGGTGTTATAAAGAATGTCCCTCCATAAGGTAAAGATGAGGTTGGGGTCTTCTGTTCTTGTTTATTATGGTCACAGACCCAGACTGTCACCAAACCAGAACATCCAGAACAAGTAAAGACAGGTTCCAGACAAAGCAGAGGATTTGAGGGAAATTTTACAAACTAAAAAAGGGAATCGAGGAGATGTACTCACTAGCGTACTCATCAGAGGTGGTGGAACCAGGAAGTCCACATGGATTTGCACAACATAGTTACATAACCATGTGAGACCTATAAAGGACCTTCAGGATTACCTAGGCACCCCATTAGTTTTCCAGATGCAGAAACCTGAAGCCCAGATTGGGAAGGTGACTTAGTCAAGGTCACACAGCTAGCTTCTCCTTCCTATTCTCTGCCACCTGGCAGAATTCAAATGGGCAGAACTACCATACTGGGAAAATTTCTATCTTGGCTATGCCTAATGTTGATGTCCTCTTCCCTAATTTTGCCCTTATTGCTTGGTGTAATGACTTCAAAGAGAGCAAGGCTACTGAGACAAACATGTAGGCCCTATTCCTTTTTTAGTTTCAGAAATATACATGTGAAGACAAGAAGACTATTTCCCTTACCTTACTACCCTCCTCCTTCTACTCCCACTTCCCCTACATTCCTCCTCCTTCACCTTTCTTCTTTGGCAACAAGGGTGAAGGCAACAACAACAGAAAATGCTTTAGTGCTGATCCATCAGGAGGTTAATTTACCTTTGAAATTTGTGAAGTTGTTTTGGCTGCAGGCCAGACTTTAAAATTACATAATTAGATGACTAGAAAAAAAAGTGTCAACAATTAAGACTGTCTCTCTGAAATAGAGAATTCCCAAAGGGGACTTCTGAGTACTTCTTGTCTGTCTCAGTTGTCAGTTCAGCTAAGACAGGGCTACAGACAGAGCATTTGGAAAACTTACTAGTGCAGTGTTCTACAAAGTTGGCTGTGTCATATGCGGAATCTCTAACCTGATGTGAATTCAGAGCTACTGGGAGGGTCTCACTGCTTTCCCTTCTATTCCCTCCCCTCCATCCCTCCTCACCTTTTGGATGAGGTCTTAAATGACTTTAACTGGGGGGCACAAATTTTCATTCCATAATAAGAGATAAGTACAAAGTCACCACCATCACCACTATTGCAGAAACAGCACATATATTTAATTCATAGTAAGATGTAAACATCAAATATTAAATCATTTTTCTCCAGGCACGTGTTGATAGGAGAGAAGGTAGACCACTGAGGACCTAAAAGGGCAAAAAACAGACAAGCATGAAAGGAAAAGAGACCCAGAAATGAAAGTTCAGTGTATCACAAATAAATCCTTTCTTCTTTTGGAAACTTCTGTTAAGAATTCTAGATGCCCCCAACCAATAATCTTGTTGAAACACCATGATTTTTACTAATTACTAAATCCCCACCCCTACCACCCAGAGACCAATAAGATTTTTTTTGTTCGTTTTATTTTTTAATTTAATTTATTTTATTTTGAATGTAAGATCTTAACTTGAGATTTTTCTAAATAACACAGTATATTGCTGCAAAGCCCTCAGTCTTTTTCTATCCCTCAAATGGAAACCACATTTGTCACTTTGCTTAGACTGATTCTTGTTGGAAATGCCTATTTGTTTCCTATTCTGAGAATAATCTAACTTCTCAAGAAAAACTCCTGGGAAAATTCAGGTCAACGGAGATTAGGTCAGTTCCAAAATTTTCTTGAGCAAAGCAATAACTAATTTGGAGCAATTGAGGCTTTACCTTAGGCCATCATTTTCTTGGAAATAAGGTGTTGTATGCTTTCTCTTCAATTGGGAATCCTTGCACATTGTGGTCCTCCACCTAAAAGGACAATTCTCAATAACCACCACTGGGCCACTACGCCCAAAGTCCAAACACATTGGCATCCTTTTCCCAGGACCCACCTCTGCTCTCCAGTTTCAATTCCCTTAAGTGAAAAGGTCAAACTCTAGAAAATAGACTGCCCACTCTCCTGAGCTAAAATACTGAATACTGTCCTCTGTGCTGCCACCCTCCTCTCCACCCTGACCTCTGCCCCCACAGACACAAAATTAACTGATTTGCCCTTAGTACAAGAATTCCTAGTTACAGAGTCACAGGAGAGGGAAGCAGGATTATCATATCTCAGAAACAAAAGTGTGTAAATTCTCCTTTCAGAGCAACTGTGGGGTTGCAAGTTATCTTTGGTGGCATTGGCAGAACTAAGAATCTGCCTTGAACATATCACCAAAAACTCCATCTGCCCTCAGCTTGGTGCCTGGAGAAGAGACTGAAATTATTAAATGAAGTACAAGAAAATTTGGTCCATTCATACATATGAGTAATTCTCCATGTGCTCCCTCTAATACAGAGAAGCCCATTTATCTCTGTTCACAAAAGTGAGGGCATTCAGCTAGGCTGTACCCCTTTTATGATTGCTTTCAGGAATCTTGTTAATGGCAGGAAAATAGTGACTGCAGGGACCTATGAACCCTAAAGCTCTTCAAATATTTGAAAGACCATTATACATCAGGGGGATTATGCTTGTTCTGTTTGACCTCAGAGGGCAGAATCAGGATCACTGGGTAGAAGTTGTAAAAAGTCAATTTAGGCTCAAAGTAAGGAGAGACTTCCTAACAGTTTTCTCAAAGTAGCATGGGCTGCTTTGGTGGTAGTGATTCCCTTTCATTGGGATTCTCTAAACAAAAGATGGATGATCATTTTCCAGGTGTGCTGTATCAGAATTTCTTGTTTATGTATAGGTTGGAATAGATGGCTTCTGAGATCCTTTCCAACTCTGAAATTCTCTGATTCTCTTACTAGTAATAGGAATTAACAATCAACAGTAAAGTCTCAAGAAAAAAGAAGGGTGAGGGAAGAGGGCCTTAGGACCATATCTCAGAATGGGAGATTACCAGATTCAAAATGAGCAACGAAATTTAACAAAGTAGATGTAGAGGACAGCATTATCGTCCGTGGGCAACCTCACCTGCTTTCACATAAGGTCATTTCAAGATAAAATTGTGCAAGAAGTTGGGCAACTCCTGCATTTCCTATCAACGTATTCTCTTCCATTCATTTAACAGCCTGTCAGTCATTTGATTAATAAACATTTATTACGTGCTTACAATTTCCTGGGCACTATGCTGAGTCCCTGGGATATATGTATATATTTTTAAATAGCCCTTGCCTCAAGGAGCTTAACTTGTAAATATGGTAGATATGAGATCTATAGAGAGAGAGAATGGAATATAATCTCAAAAGGCACTAATAGTAAAGGAGACCCTGAAAGACCTACAGGAGGAAGGATTCAAGCTGAGTCATGAAAGGAGATGGGAAAATAAAAAATGGAAGTGAGGAGTGACAGCCTACAAGGCAGGCAGGACAGTCAATGGAAAAATATGAGGATGAGGGGATGGAGTATTTAACACTTTCAGGGAACTCAAAGCACAAGAGGAACCATGTTATAAAGAGCTTTAAGTGCCAAACAAAGAACTGCATATTAATCTTGGATATAATAGAGAGCCATCAAAGTTTATTAATTAGTGATCAGTAACATGAACAAAGAAGAAAATCACTGACAACTAAGTGAAGAATGAGTGGGAACGAGGAGAAACGAGACTGGGAAACCAACTAGAAGATTACTATAATAGTCAAGGAATGAGATCCTTTCCAGTTCTAGTATGAGACCATGAGCTATAAAATCACAGGAGTTGGATAAGATGATTTTAAGGACCCTTCCAGCTTTGAGAATCCCTTCTCACTCTCTGATCTCCAGAGATGGGAAAACATACAGAAATATGGATTCAGGAGTTGGAAAGGATCCAAGAAGTCCATGTCCAAATAAAAATCCCATCTATACCATAGTTTTCATATGGTCATCTGGACTTTCCTTAAAGGCTTGGAGAGAAAATATTCCTTCTAGAATAGTCTATTTTACTTCTGGAAGTTTTACCTCTCACATAGAATAAATTTGTCTCTTTACAACTTCTTGGTGCTGTGCACTGGATTCAAGTAGAACAAGTTTCTTTCATGTGATAGTTAATGAAAAACAGTGATCATGACCCTACTAAATCTTCTCTTCTCCAATCAAAACCTCCCCCAGTTCCTTCCACTGAAGTTTCTATGATAAAAACTTAGGGCAATTCACCATCCTGGTTGCATTCCTCTGGAGGACCTCCAACTTATCAATATCTTTCCTAAAAGGTGGTACTGAATAAAATACTTCAGATATTGCCGGACCAGGATGTGGCCACAGGAAGACTGTCACTTTATTATTGTTCACTATGACCATCTTAACAAAGTCTACAATTTTATTATTTTGGCTGCTATATCACACTGTTGATTCATATTGATTCATTAAGCCTGTTAAGATTCTTGGACAAAATGTGGACCCTTTGTAGGTTCTCAAATGTAACATAAATGAATGAATTTTTCTTAATGATTAATGGAGTCTACTTTGTGTACCATATACCTTGTTTTATATAGGAATGTATCCTGGATGTAGACAACTTTCGTTTGGTTTTTGTCTGTATTTTATGTGTACTTGTATGCTTTGTCAGTCTCTATGTACTCATTCCCTTTGTATGTACAAGTATGTTAACATGTATAGTTTATGCACTTTTCTTCGTCTGTCTATGTGTATTTAACCTTGTATACAAATGTTCACTACAAAATAAAACAGAACGAAAATAACCCACCCCTCTCAGTCTTTAAAAATGGATGAGATTTTACTACATCTGATATGGATTAATTGGATCTTATTTAAAGGTAAAGGATTAGACCTTTTAAGGTTTCATCCAGAGTCCATGGTACCCTCTGTTCACTTTGCCTCAGGCAGGTAAGTAGGTACTCTCACCTGGGATGGAAGAAGCTCTCTTACACACACACACACACACACACACACACACACACACACACACACACACACACCACATACACACTCAAATATACAAACAGAAATGCTAACACTCGTTTTTCAAAGTGGGTAAGAGAAACGATAGCATGATCTGCTTCATATGAATTGAAGATGAGGAAACAAGTGCCTGCTAATTGATTTATTTCCCCCATATGGAGAAATGCCAAACATCAAGAACTGGCAAAAATGAGTCATTTGTTCTCTCTCTACTTTCTCCACTGTAAGAAATATTGCTCCTTCTGCCATGAAGCCACCCCTGTCCCATATGCCTCTTTGTTTTCCTTTGAATATCGGATGGTCAGAAGCCAAAGAAATTCACTATTGAGGATTTTGGCTTGGCCATGGTAGTCTCAAGGATTTGACCTGGGTATAGTATCAGTGAGTCCTGATGCAAGGCGTGAGAGGGAGAAAAGTCTTATCAAGTCACTTTGGAACACTGCACCACATCCCACATCCCCCAAGAATATAGGAATTCTTCCAAGACCAATACAATCAGCATTTATTAAATGCTTACGATGTGCTAGGCAGAGATGAGGAATGGAGGGGGAGGAAATAAGATCAAACTAAGACCACATATACCCCAGTCTCTAACCAAGTGCATTAGCAAGTTTCAGGTTGGCAGTAGTGGCAGAAATAGTACAGAGAAGAGGGCAAACAGTGAGAACAGGTCACAAGGGTACCGCACTATTTTTCCTGCCCTGTCCTCCCCGTGGAAGGCAAACAAAACTCAGATACTCGGTTTGGAAATGTCAGGAGGCCGGGGAGATAGATCCTCTCAGAGAGAGCCTTGAGCATATCCTAAAAGGAGAAATACCACCCATTGCCCTAGAGTTATGTAGTCCTCCTAGCCTTTTACACCTATGTGCCTGCCAGTGGACCATTTCAGGTACAGGAGAATGCTGTCATGCAGGTAAGTTCATAACTCTAAAAATATCTACAAGGGGAGTTCAGTCAAAGCTGATAAGGACCTAAACCTGATCTGTAATAAGTATCTATAATAAGTATCCCTAAAAGCACCCTAGGACAAAGTCCCAAATACCTTATAAAGTGGTTTGAAGTCATCCCTGAAATTTGTGTTTGCTTAGCAATATTTCAAGGATGAATCCAGGGGCTTAGGTCCATGTTAAATGCAAAAAGTGAGCTTTCTTCAGTGTAGGAAGATGGCCCCAAAGCAAAAGAGTTCCAGAGTATCCAGATCAATCCTATCCCTTCCCCCTATCGTTGTTCTATTGATCCTCTACTCCCACCCCCCAAAATTCCCATTGTTTCCCAGGTTTCAGGGTACATGCCCCCTAACTATCTGGAAATGATTCCTTAGTTAAAGGAACCTTCAATATTCCTGCCAGCAATAACCATCCCTGTAACCATCACATGTGTTCCTAGTTTATAAATACATTCTGATAACACTGATCCTTCTGTGAGACAATATATGATAGTATAAAAAGTGATAACCTGGTAGTGAATACACTTGTATTCAAGTTCTGACTCCATCAACTTGAAGAAACATTTATAAAGGAAGTGAGATATTGCCAGTGTACACTGGGCACATACCTCTCCAGACCTTACCTTCCTTCCCTGTAAAATAATGGGTTTGGTCTACATTGTCACAAAGGTTCCTTCTAGCCCTAAAAGTCTATCATTTCAGAATTTTATCCCAAGCAAGAAGAAAGGAAATCATACTGGGACTAGAATCAGAGGACCTAGCTTTGAGATCTGGCTTTGCCACTTATTTCTGTGGCCATGGCATAGACTTATTCTTTCTGCGTCTCAGTTTCTCCATCTGTAGCACGAAGAATATGGACAAAATGATCTTTGATGGTTATTCCACCTCTAAAGCTCAGATTCTTAAGAGACTGCAACAGCATATTGGCTAGAGGGATGGGATGGCCTTGGAGCCAAGAAGCCATAGATTTTAGTCGTATCCCTGACATATACTAGCTGTGACCATGGGTCAGTCACTAAACTTCTCAGTGCTCTAGACAATTCTCTAAAATGATACTAATAAGAGAAGGTACTGACCTTCATTGGTAAAGGGAGTTTCTTACACAGGAGTTCCTTGTTAATGAAGTCACAGGTCCAGTTCTACTCCTTATCCTTTGATCCCAGGAAATATTACAACAGTGGAAATTTGGAGCACAAGAAAGGGTGAATTTAGTAAATATAGGGTTAATGAGTCAACTATGCAGCCCAGAATAAGGAAGACTGAAAAATGACCTAGTATGTTCCAAGTATTTTACATGTAAAGTAACCATCAACAGTATTATTAAGTTCCTACTGTATGCAAAGCACTGAAGATGCAAAGGGAAATAAGACATGGTCTTTCTTCCTCAATAAGCTCGCATTATAATTAGAGAGCCAACTAGAAAGTACCAATAATACATTATAAAAGCACCTGTGTTAAGTAACAAACGTGTGGTAGAGAAAATAAGACAATAAATACTTCAGGAATCAGTCTCGATTTAAAAAAAAAGAATTCATGAGATTGTTTCCAATGCAAACCAGCTAAGTTTATATTGATAAAAGGGGAAAGAAAAGGAGTGGTGTTCAGTCATCTCTGACTCTCCATGTCCTCATTTGAGGTTTTCTTGGCAAAGATCCTGGAGTGGTTTGCCATTTCCTGATTTAGTTGATTTTAAAGATTAGGAAACTACGGCAAACAGGGTTAAGCGATTTACCTAGTGTCACACAGTTAGTATCTGAGGTTGGATTTGAACTCAGGTCTTGCTGATGTTAGACCCAGCATTGTATCCACTGAGCCACCTAACTACCCATTAAGAGCTCCTGGGTTAGGGGAAGTCTCTTGTTCAGTCATTTTCAATTGTGTCCAACTCTTCATGACCCCATTTGGGGTTTGTTTGGCAGAGATACTTGAATGGTTTGCCATTTCTTTCTTCCGTTTATTTTACAGATGATAAAACTCAGGTAAACAGGGTTAAGTGACTTGTCCAGGGTCATGCAGCTAGTAAGCATCTGAGGCCAGAGTTGAACTCAAGAAGATGAGTTTTCCTGACTCCAGACTGGGCACTTTATCCACTGCACCACCTAGCTAAATGTATAATGATAAAAGGGGAAAGATATTGGACAGCACAAGGTAATGAATTGGTTTGTTTTTAAGCTTATAAATAATCAAAGCAGGGACATTCACACATGGATGCATTTTTCAAACTTAGGACCCTTCTGAAGTCCATTGCTTGAAAATATACCCTATCTACTCCAGGTCTTGTCACTTCTTTTCAAGGGTAAGCCCCCTCCCCCTCCAAAACATCAAAAGTAAACTAATATGGTTGCTTGTGGCGACCTGGAAAGAACATAGAACTGATATAGCTGGGTCCCTGTGATGGTTTTGACATTTAGTATCTATGAAGTAACTTGGGCAAGCCATGTAACATCCCTAATCCTTGTCTCTTCATCTGTAAAATGGAAGGAATTCACAGGATTACTATGAGGAATGTGTTTTGTAAGTTTTGTTATTTTTTTTTAAACTAGAATATAAAAGTTAAGTTTTCTGAATTCACCAGCCTAGATGCTTCCTAGCCAGCATCTAGAACCCTATTCCCAAATCTAGTAGCAGCCAAAGCTCTGATGGCTAGCAATCTTTCTTTCCTCTAAATTTGTTACATCCTCCAGCACAGAGGTACAACTCGGGCAGAAGGCATAGGCAATCTAGATTTACTCAATCAAGAGACATTTATGTGCCAAGCACTATACTAAAAGCCAGGGGAGCTAAAAAGATAAATAAGACATGGACCTTGTACTCAAGGAATTTATTGTCTAGTAGAGCATATTACAATTTATAAACATACACATACCCACATGCGCACACATACATGTGCATGTGTACACATGTGTATTGTATGTATGGATATGTACATGCACATACATACCACATGTGTTTATATACATATGTGTGTATATAAACTATGATACAAAGTAAAACCTAAGTATAAAATAGTGTAGTGTGAAAAAATGTTACTCATCTTAGAACCTGGGTTCAAGTTCCAGTTCTAAGATTTACAAACCATGTGACCTAAGACAAGTCACTGCCCCTCCCTGAGTTTCAGTTTCTTCATCTGTAAAATGAGGAAGTATATCTAGATTATCTCTGAGGTCTTTTATAGCTTTGACCCTCCACAATTTCATGATTCTATAAAAGAAATAGAAACTAGTTTGCAGAACCAAGAAAGATCCTGGAGGCATCAGAGAAGCCTTCATTCACTTGGCATTTCACCAGGGTCTTAAAAAGATGGGTAGGACTTCAATAGTACAGGATGTGAAAAAGAACATTCCAAATTAGGGAACATCATGAGCAAAGGTTCTGAAACACAGTTTATGATAAACACAGCTTGCATCATGTAACTATGTGAAATAAAATATAATTTAAAAAATTAAAAAGTAACTGTGATCAAGCAAGAAATTAATGATTATTAAGCAAATAATTAATGGGTGCTCCCTAAATCCAGAGTCATAACCAAGAATTTTTGTACCCTGGGACAAGGATCTTAACCTTCACTTACCTAAGACCCAAAGGATTCCTTCAGCCAGGGAGTGTATAATAGGGAAACTGCCCAGTGAAGAAACACCCCAATCTCAGGCAGCAGGGAAATAATAAATTAGACAAAGGATGGAAAGGCTGCTTTCTATTTTAAGTGATTATGCCTGTTAACCAGGAGTTAAAGTTTATTGATCCCCTTCCCCTCATATACACCTCTTTTTTATTTCTTCTTGTCTTTGGTCTTCATCTCCATTTCTTTCTGTTTCTTTCATCTAGTCCTCTCTCTCTCCTCTCTCTCTCTCTCTCTCTCTCTCTCTCTCTCTCTCTCTCTCTCTCTCTCTCTCTCTCTCTCTCTCTCTCTCTGTCTCCTTCTTGTCCTTCTTCGTCTTCTTCTTGTCCTTCTTCTTCTTGTCCTTCTTCTTCTTCTTCTTCTTCTTCTTCTTCTTCTTCTTCTTCTCTCTGTTCCCCTCTTCCTTCTCTCTCTTTTCTCTCTCTCTCTTTTTTTTGTATTTCTCCCTTGCCAGTGATCTTTAAAAGCAGTGTGGTATAGTAAATGGAACCTGTGGTTGAAAACCAAGAGGTTTGCTTTCAGAGTTCCAACTAACTATGTGATATCAGGTAAACTGCTAACTTTTCTGAGCCTTGATTTCTTCATCTGCATAGCAGGAATAATAATGCCTCTTGTGAGGATCAAATGAGATAGGAGATATGATTAAATTAAAAGGGCAATGTGAATCATAGAATTACTATTTAGAGACCAAGTGCTCAATAGATAGAGAGCTAGTCAGGAAGACAAGGGTTCCAGTCTCTCTTCTGATGTAGCTATGTGAACCCAGGTAAACCATTTAACTTCCCAGTACTCTAGGTGATGTTCTAAGATCATGAGTTGCAGCAAAGGTGCTGACCTATATTGGCAGGGAAGGTTTTCTCACCTGTCTGTACCAATAAAATCACAATCCAATTCCTAATCCCTATTAGATCTTTCAGTGGTCCCCTGAAGAAATGAAATAATATTTGTAAAACATTTAGCACAGTACCTGGTGGATACTAGGTGCTTAATTTATTCCCCTTCCTTCCCTACATTACACCATCCATGCCTTGCTTGATCCAAATTCACTACCAGTTAGGTTGCCCTCTATAGCCCTGAAGCCTGATCTAGCATCTGAAATGAATGTGATATGACAGCAAGCAGCTCCTCTGTTTCTCTGACACAAGTGGTTAACCATCACCCAGACAGCCCCAAAGATAGCAGCCATGAGATTCAAGAACCTACCCATCCATCAGTGTAATGCAGTGTATGCTGATCTTTAGAATAGTAGAAGAAGGGGAAAAATATTGAGAAATGGAACTGATGTGGATCATGGAGCAAGTTGATCTGAGAGGGCAGCACTATAAAAGAGAATTAATCAGGACTGGCAGCTGGAGAAACACTGTGGCACTGTGGGAAAAGCTCAAGTCAGAATTGTTTTCGAATTCTGGCTCTGCCTCATAGTACCTGTGTGACCTTGCCCAAGCTACTTCTCTTTTATAGACCTTACTTTCCTCCTCTGTCAAATGAGCAGGATGGACCTGACAGTTTCTAAGGTCCCTTCTACCTCTAACTCCTAGAAGCTCTCATGCTCAGTTTCTTTATCTGTAAAACAGGGATAAGTTCCAATTCACTCATGGGATGGTTGCAAAGGAAACATTCCTTTCTATCTATCTATCTATCTATCTATCTATCTATCTATCTATCTATCTATCTATCTATCTACATACACACATGTACTTTGAGGAATGTTTCCTTCATATGTATATATATACATATATATATGTATATATACACATATATGTGTGTGTATATATATATACACACACATACCTATCTAAATTCTTGGAGAATCTGTTTATATCTTTAGATATGCCCAACTCTGGGGATGTAATGTTTCTTATGTTTACACTAGCTTTCTAAAGTAGTTCTTCCTGTTTGTGTCAAATAACATTACCTCTTTCACTGATTATCTGAGAGATGATTTTTCCCCCTCTCAATTTTTGAAATAGCCTTCTCCAAACTGTCCTTTTGCTGATGAGAACGGCACTTTCAGCAGGGTTGGAAGAGTCTGTCTGTTTACATACTCCTATTCTCTGCTCCTATGTTCCTTTAGAATAAATCTAGTTTAAGCACATAAAGGACTTCTGAAGTCCCTTCAGAGAACCCTGGGGTTCTATGATTCTGTGTTCCTCCTCCTTGACTCAACCTTTTGGGCCTTCCTTTCTTCATGGCCAAACTTAATGGCTGACTTAGAGTGATTATCAATAGTAACATTTTCTCTTTCCCTCCCTGGGTGTTGTTTTTCTTTTGTTCCTTAAAAGATCCATCCTTGACTACATCTTAAAGAGGCCTATTTATTCAATGGGCAAAAAGGCCAAGGTCCCCCACTGCTTCCTAGGCCATCTCTAGTCATCCTGATGATGGATCCAGATGGCTCAGGAGGAGAAAGTGAGGCTGGTGACCTGCACAGCTCTCCCTCCCTCAAAACAAAGTCCAGTGCATGTCATGTCATCATTTTTCTGATGTCATGGTCTTCTTTGAAAATAAAAGTTGAACACAACAACAACAATTTAGGTCATAAGATAACAATAACTAATGATGTATGCACTTCCTTTAAAAGTATTTTGAAGTTTTCTGAGGCTTAGCAATCATAACTTCTAATTTTTTTCGGTGCTCCAGGTTACAACTTGCCTGTGTCAAGTGACTTGAACTCTTGAGGCACACTAGATGTCTTATTATCAACTTATTTATATTAGTTTTAAACTCCACATTAATAATGTCTGTTTTATTTTTTCTGATCATTTTCTTTGTCAGAGAAAATAAGCAAAATAAAAGTTGAATAGTTTTTTCTTCTCTTTTTCATCCATTATCTTTGTTTCATCCCTGCTAAGTGCATCCTTATCCTTTCTTTGCTCCTATTCTTTCCTCCAAAAGGACTGAGAAACAAAAACACCAAGAATAAAAAGGTTGCTCTTATAGCTATCTTTACAATAGCCCTGCAGTCTCACCTCATTCTGAGTTTTAGTGCTCCTGGCACAATACTTTTAGTATGCCACAGTTTTGTATAAACTCTCCATTTTTTGTCCTTCTTTCCATCTTCTATAGATGTTTGAGTCAGCAGCTGTACTGGTCTCTCTACAATTCATATTTTTCTTCTTCATGAGAATTTGTGTGTGTATGTGTGTGTGTGTGTGTGTGTGTGTGTGTATTCATAACTTCATTCTTGAGAGCCTCCTAATACTTCTGGAAAAGTTTCCCTTGTATAATTTTAATTAAGTAATCATACTTATCTCTTGCTGAATACCTTGAAGTCATCTCTCCCAAAATTTAGGGGAAGGTTCAAACTGTTCCCCAAATTATTCCCTTTCTCTACCACAAATTCTAAGATGAAGTGGCTACTTTTTCCTAATGCTCCTAACTGTTCTGCCTCCTCCTCGCAGGTGAAAATCAGGTTCAGAATACATTAAAGAAAGGGAAGCATTAAAATTCTTCATATAAGAAAATAAATATGTGCCCCACTTTCATCAGAAAAAGAACTCCATAGATGACTGGATACTTGAAGTTACTCTTTACTGCCTCCATCCCTGACTCATGATCTGTTTCTCAAACTTTTGATCCATTTTCTCATGTCTGTCTAGGTCCATTGGTTTCTGTTTCAAACTTCTTTGATTCTTACCCAACCACCTTTCACCCTGCTACCAACACTCTGGTTCCTGGATTTCTTTACATAATAATTATACCTTCTTAATGTGCAACACTACATAGAATAACTTTAATCTCTCTTTCACATGATGTCCCTTCAAATATCATTTTTTTCCTCAGGTTAAACTTTCCTAGATCCTTCAACCACTTGGTCACTTTATTATCCATATTTTGTAAATTTATATAAAAACATCTAAGGTCATTGCTCCTTTCTTAAACCCTGAAAGTATCCTAAATCTGTCATTTACCATCTAAATGATCACTTCTCTAGGTCTCATTTTCCTTATCTATAAAATTAGGAAATTGGAAGTAATTCTGTCTAAGGTTCCTAGCAGTATTCTAACCAGGGAACTTGCCTTAAACCAAGCCCTTCAAAGCTGTCTGAAAGGAATTACTAGAACCCTCCTAGATTAGAAGAATGAGATGAATCTTGTTTTGTTGGCAGAGCATTTATCAGAGGCATTTGTCCAAGTAATATTTCCGTACTTGGATAAATTTCTGATCATTATTTTGTATCTTCCCTCTAACGGTGCATATTGTCCTCCATCCTTGTCTCCTTCTGTGGAACATTTGTCTGCTACCAACATTTTCATAAAAATAGTATGTGACTTTATGGAGTACTTTGCTAAAATCTAGGAAAATTCTAGAGGCAATACAGGATGGGAGAAAGCCCAGTGATGCAAGAGACAGTGTTGCAAGGGTGCTAATTTCATTTCTTATGCTTATCCATGTTCTCCTGGACCTCCTTGTCCTTAATTAGAGAACAAGGGGACTGAATTAGATAGCTTCTAAGATTACTTCAGGCTTTAGATCTTTGATCCTCCCATAAATTTATCTCATGGGTTGATGAAGTGTATTAGGGGCCTTCCTCTTAATCGTTTAACATTATACTACACTTTAATCATCTCTAACTCACCTCCTTTTCCAGTCACACATCTCTCTGATGAGATGACTTACATTACATTGTGTTACTTCTTTTGGTTAGTTATGTGTTACAGCCTACTTACATTCACCTTACCATCCATCATCATTCTTTGGATAATTCGCAACTTCTAATCTTTAGATACTATGGTTTTCTGTGGCCCAGTCACACAATACCCCTGGAAAAATATATCATGTTCCCTTGCATAAATGCAGTCGTATCAGCACACAAGCCACTTCAATATGATGAACAAAAATCATTCTCCTGATTTCTGAAAATGTACAGAGTCTTGGGTAACAGAAAATCTTAATAAATGTTTCAGAATTTGTGCCCATGCTGCACAAGAGCAGGTTCAGGGGCATCCTTTGATTCAGAAGTAAGCAAGGGCCACCACACTAGAGGGAGGGGGGCAAGGCCTTAGTCTGGGAAGAAAGAATATCTTAAGGAAGAGATAGAGACAGAAAAAGAAGCCCAGGTGAAAACAGAAAGACTACAGCAAATGAAAAGACTGAATAACAAATAAAAGAAATTGAATTTCTAGAACTAGGATGTAGAGAGAGAGAAGCTCTAAATTAGAAGGAACCTCAGGGACAAGAGATAGAAGAAGAAAGGAAGAGAATAAGGTAGAGACAGATGTAAAAAGAGACAGATTTTAAGAGGCAGAGAGAGAGAGAGACAGAGAGACAGAGAGAGACAGAGAGAATAACTGCAGTTCAGGTAAGGCAACAGAAAAGGCAGAGAGACAGCTCATATGATGGGCTCAGCAGCCTGGCTCATTAATAGCTTTGTTGCTTAGGCAGGAAAATAATGTCTTAGAAGATGGGGGACACTAGAAGAAAAGATGTTTAAGCAAATGACAATTTTATGGAAAAATTATTTTAAAATATTCTACCAAGTTCAAAAAACATGGCATTACAAAAAAAAAAAAATCAAATGTAGGTACAGATATTTTCAGGTCCCTGTTAGTAGAATTAACAATTGTAATAAAAAGTATTCATAATTAAAACAATTTGGTACTAGAGTAAAGGGTGGCCTCAAAATCAGGAAGACGAGTTCAAGTCATATCCATAATGCATACTGGCTGTGACTTCGGGTAAATCACTTAACTTCAGGTAACTCTGAACTATAAGTTTTAGAGAAGTTGCTAATCTGTATTCCTAGAAAAAGATCTTTTCAGGTGCTTCCTACAGTGATGAAATCATGGGGTCTGGACTAGTCACACATGCTGTCTCTCTCTCTCTCACACACACACACACACACACACACAACTAACCATGTTCTTGTGTCACTAAAAACAGAAAATCTACTGGATTCAAAAACAAAATTCAGATTATCAAGACACATTAGATCTGAAAGAGATGCTTAGATATCATCTGTTCCAATTTTTTCATATTACAGATCAATTAGCAAATGCTCAGAAAAAAAATAACTTGCCTATGATCACACAACCACCCAATAATAAAGCTAGGACTAGAATAATATTTTTTGGTGATCAACATATTGCTCATTCTACTATAGCCTGGAGGTTTTTACTCTTCACTGGGACCAAACTTTATCCTGAGATTTTTCTGCTCACTTCTCAAATTGTCCTGCAAAGACCCCTATTGTGCCCCTATTCTTATGATCTCCACCCACACTTTATTTGCCCAAAGGTGCTATTTTAACTCTTTTGTGGGGGGAAATCTTGAGAGCTTGGAATCTTGGGACCTTCTCTGCCATCTTCCCAGAATCCTCTCACTCCTGGTAGTAGCTATGTTAATGTACACTGTGGAAATGGAGGAGGGCAGGGGGGAAAAACTGATAGTGATTCTTTTATCCACCCCTTAGTGCAAGATCATAAGTATCCAGACCTTCTACCATTTAAATGGTTTTGAGGATTTGGGGATTTTACTGGACCATCCTAATAAGAAACATCATCCTATCACAGTGGTTCCACTCATTTAACATCTCTCTTTAATCTTGGATATTTAATGAGTGACCCAACTTCTGTAAATTTCTAAGTTTCCGTAGGAAACCAAGGGTCCCTGTGGATTTCTCCAGAGTGGAATTTCATATTGTCATTGCTGAGAAAAATTCAGGACACTGGCTAATGATTATCACAAGGAAGGGTTCTGAATTCTAAGGGAAAGGTCTTTACTGCATCTTTCCTTTGTCAGAGGTCTTTTTAGCCTTCACTAAGAACAAAGGACAGCTCTGAGTTTATACATCCTATGCCCTCCCCAATTTGAGTATGTAAATTTACAAACTTGTGGTTGCTCTACTTTCCTATTCCTGACATGAAAAAAACAGAAACCAAGGGAGAGGGGAAAGACCTGCCCTAACTTTGCATGCATTTGGTTACTTATCTCTGGAGATTTTCTTGCTAGCAGATTTTGTTAAATTTCAACAAATCATTCATTTGGTGAAAAAATGCATTAAAGATGTCTCTACAGATTTCTTCTGTTTTGCAGAGACAATAATATCTGGGTCTAAAATTTCAGACCTGAGCAACAATAATGCCATTCTGAAAAACTCAGTGAAGTATTTTGACTTAATGAACCAATTCTTGCCTATTAAAATATCTGTAAACTAAGAAAGATCTTTACATGTGTGCAAATACATGGATCCAAGCTCTCTCAGTGGAAGGTCATTGTAAAAATAATGGCTTACACAGTAACAGTCCCTCAGAAAATGGGGACCAAAACAAGCTTTGTGGATTATATTACCTATACACATACTCACAGTGACATAGATGGGTCCAAGAACAGAGACATCATTAAAACAGCAACAACCCAAACTTCCCCAGTGGCCCTTCTAATCATCACCTGACCTTTTCTATTACCAGTGGTTAAGGCTATGGTAAAACCCAGTTCAGCTAATGAAGCAAGGATCATTTTTCCAATTGTGCTCATTAGAAAAATCAGAGCTCCCATGTACTTTCTCTTAATGACTTTGGAGGGGACAGTGAAGGGTGACCTACCACATTCTGTCCTTCCCCACAGTTGATGAAATAGCTAAAGGGAGAAAAAACCAAATTGTATCAGACCAGGAAAAGAGAGCATAGGATTTGGGAGGGGAGAGAAGAAGGAAGGGATTAGGTGAGGAAGAAAGGTAGAAAATCCACATACTTTTCTATTGTGAAATAGAGGGGAAGAAGTCTGAGAAAAGACTACCTTTATAGAAGGCAATGTGATTTCAAAGGTAGGGAACTCCAGTGTCTAATTTGTCTGTATGGAAAGAGAGAAAGATGAAAGACAGAGAGATATAGATACATCTCTCTAGCTACATCTATCCCTCCATATGTCATAGATTCATTTATCACTTTACTTCAAGGCTTTCATGTTTTGTTTTGGTTTTATACAGAACTCCTATTTAGCATTTTTAGTAAATATTAAATAGTTAACTGTTTCTCTTTTATCCAGGAACCTGAGGTTCTTCCCCTCCCAATTTTATTTTTTTTTTTATTAAAGGGCCATCCCTTGAGTAAATACCAAGAGACCTATTCATTGAATGGGTGTATCTCACTCAAAGTGAGAATGTGATAAGACCTCAACCTAAAATGACCACGGTCTCCCACAGCCATCTGCAGTCATCCTGATGAACAATCTGGCCACTGGACTCAGATGGCTCAGGAGGAGAAGTGATGCTGGTGACCTTGCACATCCCTCCCTCACTCAAATCAAAGTCAAGTGCAAGTCATGTCATCATCTTGATCTCTTTGAGAATGAAGGATAAATACAACAACAGTAACAACACAACAGTAAAGAACTCCTTCGGAACTGTTATTGGTTGTTTATGCCTTAGTGTGAAAGAAAGTTCTGTAATTATGTTTTAATTGGGTAAATAAACTAAGCACCCAGCTGAAGGAGAAGAAAAGACATAGAAAATATAACTTGGGGAAAAATGGAATGGAAAGATACCAGACAGTAACTTGGCGTCCTGGAATATGTCCTGCTGCCTTAAAGTAGTTGGCCACTTCATAGGAAGTTGGTCTCCGCTTAAAAGCCCATTGATTGAATGAATAAAATTAAATGTGAATGAAGCTGTATAACTCCCTTGCAGAATGTAGGGTGGCAGAGGAGAAAAATGGCTTCTCATTTGTCATGTGCTGATGCATGTTTAACTATTGACTTTGGGAAAGGGAGACAGAGAAATGTATACAGGAAATACTTTTAAGTTTGACATTTTCTCCATCACTTTCTTAAGTCTAGATAATCAACAAAATAATAAATTAAATCCTGATTTGTAGCATTTGCTGATTTCCAATGTGTAAATGGTCACACTGAAAAAGTCCCTCAGAAAGCAGTCTGAGCTAGTTTCATTCCATCTCTGCTTCCATTCCTACCAGGAATGTCTTCCAGGTGAGAAAATACTCTAGTCAGGAAAAGCCATTCAGTTTTGCTAAGTTTCTGGGTGTATCCAAAGTTGGAAATTCATTTTGACAACTTTTTTGATATATTTATATTACATATATATGTACACACATGTATGCACATATACATGTTTACACAAAACACATGCATATGCACACACATGTGTGTATACATGTATATGTACATATACATATACATGCACATATGTATGTGTAAATTGCCACATTACTATTTGCCATTAGGTCAAATTTACAGGCAAGAGCATGAGCTTTAGAGGTAGAGGTCCTATGTTTGAATGTTTTGGTACTTTAGGCAAATCATTTCTTTGAGTCTCATTTTGCTCAACTGAAAAAACTAAGGGATTGGACCAACTGATCTCTAAAATCACTTCCAGATCTAATTCTGGAATCCCATTCTATCTAACAAATAGGGCAGCTAGATGGCATAGTGGATAGAGTGTTGGCCCTAGTTGAGGAAGCCTCAAATCTGGCCTCAGATGCTTATTAGCTATGTGACTCTGGGCAAGTCATTTAGCCCTATTTGCCTCAGTTTCCTCATCTGTGAAAAGAACTGGAGAAGGAAATAACAAACCACTCAAGAATCTCTGTCAAGAAAACCCTAAATGGACTCACAAGGAGTGGTACATGACAAATGACTAAACAACAGATTCTGACAGTGGTATCAAGATGTTTTATGAAATAACATGGGAGCTCCCTTCCATGACATCAGTCTCAAAATATTCTATCCCTATATAGATAAAAAAAAAAGTCGTCTCTGTCCATAGAATCTCATGCATCTATACAGCATTACCTGCATTGACTTATATTATATCCTCTGTCTTTATAGAGGATTGATACAAGTCATTCTCTTGAAAAGTATTTGTCTTTTTTTTAATACTGAAGCTGAAGACATAATCCACTACATTACTCAATATACCATATAATTCATTTTTCTTTGTATTTAGTTTCAAGAAAATATATTTCTACAAATAACTTGATAGGCCCTCTCTTGTCAGAAAATAAAAATTATATTCCGTTATAATTTCCTCAGATTTTAGAAAATCTAGAGATGATTCCATGAGATTTAGATCTGAAAGGGATCTTAGAGACAGAAGTATGTTACTGTATACTTCACAATTGATTCTCACCTCAGAAAATGCACACATCATACACTATTAAGTTTAATCTGCATTATCAACATTTTTTCCATCACTTCCTAAGTCTAGAAAATAAACAAAATAATAAGTCAAGACCTGATTTTGTAGCATTTGCTGATTTCTAGGGTGCAAAATGCTTACAATGAAAATTTAGCCATTGACTCTTTTGAGCCAGTTCAAGCTGGCTCCAGCATATCCTTGATTAGAGGTCCTCTAGTCCAATTCCCTCATTTATCATTTGAGAAAATTAGGGCCTAAAGAAAATCAGTGATTTGACCAAGGACATATAGGTCCTTTTAAATCCTATTGATAGGATCAAAAGCCAGGATTGGAATCCATGTCTTTTCAATACAAATCTTTTCCCTTCAGCATCCTTTCATACCTGCGTAACTTCGTCTTATGATACCTACATGAGTTGTCATACTCACTTAACCCCTTTCAACACAACTTACTGGTCTCACAGACAGAGTCAGAATAGTACTTGCTCCCAAGGCATGGTCACACCCTGGATCTCATCATTACTCACAAGTGTTCTGTTTCTGAACTGAAGATACTAACTGTAACTTCTCATTTCATTTCTCCCTGTGACTAACCCTTTCTACATTTATTCTTTGACCTTATTATGGCCTCCCACTTTTCTAGCCCTCAGTACTTTGTTAAACCAATAGTTGAGTTCAAACTTAACTTTCTTTCCAATCTCCACCCTATAGTTAGCCAATACAACTCAACACTCTGCATTCTATTCTGCTTTCCAACCTTTCACCACTCCCCTTGTCTTATAATGCTCATCTGTTGTCAAATGTCATCCTTGCCTTACTCCCATCACTCAACTCTTCTGCTCCAATTCTCCTGCCGTTGAAGAAGTCAGGGGAGGTCACACAACCCTACTTACTGGGTACATTATAAATTCATGTTATTCAACTTCAACTGGGCCCTCTGTACAGCAATGCAAACCTTTTGTTCCTGCCTAAAAAATTTCTTATCTTCTTTTTCCTTCCCTTCCCAAAACTTCTGTACCTCCTTTCCCCCACCCTTTCAGCCAAAGACTTTGCCATTTTACAGAGAAATTGAGAACACTTAACATGAGCTATTCTTTTCCCATCTTCATCATAAAATGCATTTGCATCAGCACCGCCCTTTCCCCACCCTCACTCATTACCTCCTTTTCCTTGACCCCAGACCATGAGGTAGAATTTCTCATTACTGGTTGTTGTCTTTCATTCTCAAAAAGGACCAAAATGACATCACCATGATAAAGTGAAGTTTCAATGTGTACAACTGTGGCTGATCAGACCAATATGAGATCGGAATGCTCTACCACAGACTGGGCACAGATAGTCCTTATAAACATTTGGGGTGGTTACTCCAAATTTGTGCATTCTGTGTTTCCTTTTTGCTGTTTCAATTCTGCTTTGCTCATAGAGCACAGCACATTTTCTGATGTGGCCATAACATGCTGAACAGTCCTGTGCCAGTGTCTTCCAGGTGGCACAATCAAATCCAAAGTTCTTCAGAGAGACCTTGAGAGTGTCCTTTTATTCCTTCTTCTGACCACCATGTGATCACCTGCCCCATGCCAGTTCTCCATGAAATAATCTTTTTGGCAAGTGTAAATTTTGCATTTGAACAAGGTGGCCAGCCCATTGGAGTTGCACTCTCTGAAGCATAGTTTGAATACTTGGAGGTTTAGTTCGAGCAAGGACCTCAGTATCTGATACCTTATCCTGCCAGGTGATCTTCAGAATCTTCCTAAGACAGTACAGATGGAAGCAATTCAGTATTGCGGCATGGCGCTGGTAGACTGTCCGTGTTTTGCAGGCGCAAAACAATGATGTCAGCACAATGGCTCTGTAGACCTTTAGTTTGGTAGTGAGTCTAATACCTCTTCTCTCCCAAACTTTTCTTCAGAGCCTCCCAAACACTGAGCTAGCTCTATCAATGCATGTGTCAACTTCATTGCCAATATGTACATCCCTGAAAAGTACCTTAACAAGGTAAGTGAACTTATCCATAACATTCAAAACTTCTCCATTTGTTGTAACTGATGATTCCATGTATGGATGATGTGGTGGTGGCTGATAGAGCACCTATGTTTTCTTTATGTTATTATACTTTGTTGCATCTTAGCTTCAGAGGCTGCATTGAGTGCACAGTCATCTGCAAAATAGAAAATCATGCACCAATACTCACTCCAGTTTGATGTGGCTTGTAGCCTTTTCAAATTGAAGAACTTATCATCAGTACAGTAGTTGACCTTGATGCCATGTTCATTCTCACTGAAAGCATTTGACAACATGGCTTAAAATATCATGCTAAAAAGCATGGGAGCAAGCACACAGCCCTGTTTCACTCCACTGGTGACTGGGAAGGCTCAAGAGCATTGTCCACTATCTAGAACCCAAGCAAACATGTCATCATGAAATTGATGTGCAATGCTGATGAACTTCTCTGGGCAACCAAATTTTGACAAAATTTTCCATAAGCCCTCATGACTAATAGTGTCAAAGGCCTTGGTCAGATCTACAGATGCTGTATACAGACCTCTGTTCTGCTCTTGGCATTTCTCCCGGAGTTGTCAGGCAGCAAATACCATATTGACTGTTCCTTGACCCTTTCAGAAGCCACACTGGCTCTCAGGTATATGACCATCTTCCAGGTGAAGGATCAGCCTATTAAGGAGGACTCTAACAGGAATCTTGCCAGCAATGACTAAGAGAGAGACACCCCTGTGACTGTCAATCTATTCTCTTTACCTTTATAGAGATCGACAAGGGAGGCATCCTTGAACTCCTACGGTGTAACTTCCTCTTGCCATACAACCTGGAAAATTTCAGTTAGCTTTTCTATGAGCAATGGTTCTCCAGACTTGGAAATATCAGATGGAATAGAATCAGCCCCAGGTGCTTTGCCACATGAAAGGAGCCTAATGGCCCTCAAAACTAATGGCCCTTTTCTTCAGTTGGAAGTTCAGGGAAGGAGGGATTTGACTTCAACCTGAGGTTATTGGTCAATGGCCTCAGCATTGGTCTGTGGAGAACATTATGGAAGGGTTCATCTCATCTCTCCAGGATCATGTCCTTATCACTAATCAATGTGGCTCCATCAACACTGAGTAGTTGTGATGCACTATAGGTTTTTGGTTCGTAAATAGGTTTCAGAGAATCATAAAAGCACTTTTGGATTGTTACTATCAGCATAAAACTGAATTTCATCTGCCTTCTTACTGAGCCAGGAATCTTGTATCTTCCCAAGCTTTGCTTGTACTTTGCTTTTGATGGAAGTAAATGCTGCCTTCTTAGAGATGGATGAACCATCCTGCTGGTAAATCTTGTGGAGTTCTCATTTTTCATTTAGCAGTTTCTGAATTTCCCCATCGTTTTCATCAAACCAGTCTTGTTGTTTGTGAATGTTCTAATCCAAATGACCAATTGCAGTGCTATACACCAAATCTCTGAAAGCTTGCCAGTCCTTTCCTGCTCCACTGCTGCCAATGGTGTGTTGCCTCAACTTTCCCTCTAAGTTAGCCACAAACTGTTCACACTCAGAGAAGAGCTCTAATTTGTTGACATTAATTCTTCTGGTAGTCATTTTGCCTTGAGGGTGGCACTTTTAATGAATGTGAATATTTTGCTTAGAAAGGATAAGTCTCTGATCAGTCCAGCACTCTGTACCACAATGTTTACTGTGAAGGTACATCCATGAAGTTTTATTGCATTTAGGTAAACAGAAAACTGTGTTGGTGATGAGAAGGTCATGTGGTGCACAAGTCTTTAGCAATAAATGACCACTGTTGTTTCCAACTCCATTCCTTCCTAGGACTCCCTACCAAATCTGGTAGTCTGAGCCTACTCTAGCATTAAAGTCACCCAGAATTATAAACTTGTCTTCTTTTGGCACATTGATGATAAGTGTCTCTAGATCTTCATAAAACTTTTCTTTGAACTCATCAAGGTTCGTCTTGGTGGAAGCATAGTCACTGATGATGGTGGCATGGCCTTTTCCTGCAAGTTGCAATCGCATTTTCATTAGGCATACCAGCTTGCTGACTAGATTAATTTTGATTGCAAAACCTATGCCAGCTTCATGGCACTCCCCTTCACTCTGGTCACTCCAGAAAAATGTGTACCCAGCTCCAGTAAACTGGCCTTCATTTGCCAGTCTTGTTTCACTCAGGGTTGCTATTTGGATGCAATACCTGTTGAGTTCTCTTGCAACAAGAGCAGTTCGTTTTTCAGGTCTATTGGATTTTGCATTGTCTATAAGTGTGCACACATTCCATGTGCCAATGGGAGTGTGATAATCTTTGCAGATGTTTTTGTGCATTTTGTACATTTTTCTATGTGTCAGCCAAAGAGTGGAATTCCCCACCTGCTGCAGTATTCAGGCTAAGGTTGGTAAGCAGATGAGTTTTAGGGCACTTTTTCTAGTCCCCTTCCCTACACCAGGAGGTGAGCAGTGCAATCCTTAAAAGGTTGCTCAGTCACTCAGGGAGCTACCAATTCCCACTGTTACTTCCAGTGAGAAACAACCCTATGGCCTGGGCCACCTGTGTTCAGGGTTGTGACTATAACCCCCAGTGTATCCTCACCTGCTGCTTCATCACTTGCCTGTCTTCACAGGACTTTGAGGTATAATAGTAAAATGTTATGGGTGATGTCTTTTGATTCATACTTAAATTGGATTTAAGTGAGGCAGAGTTGCATGAAGTCATCAGCCTCACTCTCTCCTCCAGAATCATCATAGTTCAATGGCAGAACAGAGTCGAGACAGCTGGCAATGGCACAGGATGCAGTGGATGACCTTGACGTCTTTGGTGTCTAACCAAGCTCTAGGTGCTCCACATTACCTACTTCAGCTGCTTTCATGGCCATTGGAACAAATTGTTCTCATTTGTCCATTCCACCAGGGGAAGTCTTCACATGCTTGGGGTATTCAACCCTCCCGAACTCACCAATGAGTTTGAGATCCCTTGGTTACCCTCAACCTGGTTTGGCCCATCTGCAGAAATGGTTTGCTGGGGTGTGGCTGTTGTGCATGCTGCAGATTCTTGGAGCCACAGATGAGAGTTGGATGGAACAGGTGGACACCCAAGGTGGAAAGAGCCCTGAAAAGGACTCAGCAACCAAAACACCAAAGGTACTTGTCCTCCCTTCCTGAACACACTCTACACCCCTCTCCTTACTAAAGACCTTTCCAAGTGCCCTTGATCCCATTACTTTTCATCTTCTCCAAAAGACTGATTCCTCATTTATTCCCCCTCTCCTTTCTCTAGAATCTTCCTTTCCCTAGCAACTAGTCATTTCTCTACCACTTCAAATATATGCCATCTTGAACAAAAATAAAAACTTTCCTTAGACCCACCCATCATCATCTTATGACTCCTCTTTTTCTCAGTCAAAATCCTTGAGAAAAAATCAACATCAAAATCACCATTGAAAATCAAACATCAAAATAATCTACATTAATTGTCACCACTTCCTATCTTCTGAATCATTCCTCAACCCTTTGCAATGTAGCTTTTGACCTAAACGCTCAAATGGAATTTCTATCTTAGAAGTTACCAGTGCTTTTTTAATTAGCAAATCTGATTGTCTTTTCTCCATCTTCATCCTTCTTTACATATCTATTGCATTTTATCCTGGATACTCCGCCCTTTGTAGAGAGGACATCACACTACTCTCTCCCAGTGTTCTAGTTCACTGCTCCTTCTCAGTCTCCTTTGCTACCATCTTCTAAGTAAAGAATGGTTCAGATCCCCATTACCTCTCACCTGGATTAGGGGCAATGGCCCCCTAATTGTTCTCCCTGCCTCAATGCCTTCTCCATTCCAATCTGTTTTCTACACTGACTCCTAAGTGATTTTCTATAAGCACTGACCATGTTACTCTTCCTGCTCAATAAACTTCAGTGATTCCCTATTATCTGTAGTATAATATGTAAACTTCTCTATTTAGCTTTTAAAGACCTTCATATCCTCATCCTAATCTGTCTTTCTAGGCTCCTTCTGTACTCACCAATCCCAACAAATTGGACTACCCTCACATAAAATACTTTATTTCCTTTGTCCCTGTTCCTCACACAAGATATTTCTTCTCCTCTCTCTGTGTTTTGCCCAGGCAGGCTCCCATATTTTTATTTCACTACCTTCTTTCTTCCAATTCATAAAAACCCATTTCAAAATTCAAATCAATCACCACTGTCTACTTGAAGTCTTTTCCTGATTCTCTCAAAGAAATGCCCTTCTTCTCTACCATCTAATGAGATTAAAATTGATACTGTATATATTTTTTCTTCTTTTAATATTTCCTTTCCCCCAATTTCAAGTAAATATAATTTTAATATTCTTTTTGCAAATGCTAATTTCCAAATTCTTGCCCTTGCTATCCTCCCCCTCCACTGAGAAGGTAAACAATTGGACATATTCTGTAATATTTTCTTAGCTAACTCTGTTCTTTGTTCTGTACTCCCCAAAATCCATGAAAAGGGAACTGTCCTTTTCCTTGAGGTCCTTGGTATTAATGGAGGCAAGTCACTGACCCATTCATCAACAGATAGGATGCCTCTGCTAATAAATGTTATGTTGTACAGAGATCTGTCTCAGTTTACCCTTTTGTTAAAATGCAATTGTAAAATTTATTTACTTTTTACTACTTAATTTTCACTTACATTTAACTACTTTATATTTATTTTTGCTTTAGTTCTTTATGTACTTACATATATTTGTATATATACATGCACACATATGTAGTATATATATATATTTGTCTCACCCATAGAATGTAAGCTCTTCATGAATAGGGCTAGTTTCATTCTTTGAATTTTATCTCCTGCCACTAACGGAGTATAAGACACATAATAGGGGCTTAATAAATACTTGTTGATTGATGATGCATAGATTGCAATGTGTGTAATAGATTTTAGACATCATTTAGTCCAACTCTCTCATTTTCTGCTTTAGTTCTGCGTCTATATCTCTCTGTCTCTATTTCTATGTGTGCTTCTGATTCTCTCTCTCTTCTTCCTCTTCCTCTCTTGCATTTAGAATCATAATATGTTAGAACTGGAAGGGACCATACTGATCTTCTAATCGAACTTTATCATCTTACAAAAAAAAAACATTTTGTCATTAAGAGATGAAATGGCTTAGTCTGGTTTACATAGTTCACAAGTGTTAGAATCAGGATTCTAATTGCAATACTCTTTCCATGATATCATACCACCCTTTGCTCATGCTTGGGTTGATCATGTTCTCATATTTTAGAGTGACATATTTATTTTCACTTGTAAGCTATGTCTAAAACCCCTTGGAATTTGCTAAGAGGTGCATTATAGAGACACAACTGTAGAGCTGGTCTCAGAATCAGAGAAAACTGAGTTAAAGTGCCAGCTCTGACTCACACTCTCAATTTACTTACCCTTTTAGTGCTCCTAGGCTACACACATAGCAGATGATATATGATTTGCCTTGGTCAGGGATTCATCTTTAGTACCAGTAAAATCACAGAATCTGGTAAACATCTTTATATAAATCATCCCTGAATTTGTGAAGATGTTAGGTCTATATGAACTCTCAGAGTGAGAAGTTCCAAAAGTTTATGACCGTAATGAACTCCATTTTCTATGTAAGCACTGAGATATAAGCCTTGTGTCTAAATCAGCCTTACCTTGCCATTCTTGCAAACCCTAAATCTAAAACTTCTCATTGCCCAGAAAGACTGTAGGGAAAACATCAGGACAAGACTCTTCATATGAATTTTACAGTTCATGCAGAGGGAATGGAATAGTATGGATATTTACTAATGAATAAGATGAACAAGGCAGTGGACCTTTTTCAGTATTAAATATCAATTTTATTAGTGGTAGAATTGGTAATACTATTAATACCACTAACAATAATGTTAGACAGATAGAACTTATATAGTGCTTTTAAAATTTGATTTTTCATTGAAAGATCATAAACTGAGCCAAACAGAGACTATGTATGTATTAGCATTGGACATAGAAATAAAGAAAAAGAAGTTCAAAGAGAATCAAGGTTCTTGAACTTTTTGGTCTCAAGTCCTCCTTGGAGCGGTTAGGGGTTACAGTGGTTAGAATGCCAGACCTGGATGGGGTCTAAAAGATATGAGTTCAAATCTGGCCTCGGATACTTACTATGTGACCACAGGCAAGTCACTTAACCCTGTTTGCCTCAGTTTTTTCATCAGTAAAATGAGCTGGAAAAAGAAATGAGAAACCACTTCAGTATCTTTACCAAGAAAACTCCAAAGGGGGTCATGAAGAGTTGGTCACAACTGAAATGACTAACTGACAACCTCCTTAAAAATTATTGAGAACCACTGAAAGTTTTTGTTTATGGGAGTTAATTTGTCAATATTTATCATATTAGAAATTAAAACTTGATATTTTAAAATGTATTTAATTCACTTTAAAATAACAATAATAAATCCATTGTATGTTAATAGAAGTAATATTTTATTTTTAAAATGACTATATTTTCCAAAACAAAAAGTGAGAATTAGTGATATTGTTTTACATATTTTTAAAACCCTCCTTAATGTCTGGTTTAATACAAAACAGCACAAGGTCCTTCTTGATATATTGTTTTCGTTGAAGTATAGGAAGAAAATCAGATCCCACACAGCTGTGGTAGTTGGGAAAATGGAGTATTTTAATATCCAAATAATGTCTTGTTGTTATGAAAATAGTTTTGACCTTGAGGACCCCCCTCCCAGGGGTTCATAGACCACACTTGAAGAACTACTGAACTGGAGAGATAGCCATGTGGTAGGTCACATAGGAGCCCCTTTCTCTCACTTTTACTCTAAAAGTGGTATAAAAGTAGGATCAGATTGATTAATTACCAAAAAGTCTAGTCCTTGGTAGTTCCACAATGGGCAAAGTCTGAGGTGCAACATTTACTAGGCAAGGCCCAGGTAATCACTCAGAATCCTGGTAAGAGAAACTGATATAGGGAGTATAGAGGTGAAGCACTTACTCTGCCAAGAGAAATTTCAGAAAGAAGGGAATGAAAGCAGTGGTACCCTGTCCTAATGGGGAATGAAGATCACCCAAAACCCTGATGAAGTAGTCACAGAAGAATTAGAAATCCATACAGGACCCTGAGCAAAGAAGTTCTAGAGGAGATCAAAGAAGCCATACTCCAACTAAGGAAATCAAGGACAGGAAGGGAAATTAAAGACCAATTTATACCACAACTGGGGAAATCTCAGGAGAAATAGATCTGGTGGGTAATTACAAAGTGAGGAGAGAAGATCATCCAATCCCCAGATAAGGAAAATCTCAGAGATGACAAAGCACACAGCACACTAACTAAGGAAAACCCATGTGGAGGAAGGGTAAAGGGGAGGTAGGAAGGAATGGACAGAAATTGTCCAGCATCTTGATCAACAAATCCGCAAGAGGGACATAGACTACTCAGAACTCTGAATACTAGATCTCTAGGGAGTACAGAAACCACACAACAATCTGATCAAAGACAAACTACCCAAGCCTCTGATGAAGGAAAACTGGAGAAACAGAAGACTACCTAATGCTTCGATTTGTTGTTGTTCAGGTTGTTTTTCAGTCATGTCCAATTCTTAGTGACTCCATTTGGGGTTTTCTTGGCAAGGATACTGGAGTAGTTTGCCATTTTCTTCTCCAACTCATTTTAGAGATGAGGAACTGAGGCAAACAGGGTTGCCCAGTGTCACACAGTAAGTTTTTAAGGGCACATTTGAACTCAGGTTCCCTGGACTACAGGGTGGCTCTCTATCCACTGTGTGACCTTTAAATAAGCTTCCAAACCTTGCCTTCTTTGATGTAAGACTTCAGGGATTCAGTTTCTAACATGTTTGGAAAGAATTTCTTAGTTTTTTTATACATTTTTTGAGCTTTTTATGGAGAGCAGGAAATTCACTGTACCTTTTTTTCTACAAAATACATCTGTCCACTCATTAATGAGCTTGTTCTTTTTATAATGGAAAGACAAAATGTAGATCCCCATGGCCTGGCCATGATTACAGACTGCCAATAATAGAGTTCTGACAAGAAGCATTGAAGCCTTCCAGGGCTCTGAGCACAGACGCAATAAGCAGAAGTCAGTGGAAGTAACACAGGAAAGCAGGGTCAGGATTAATTAGAGCCTGAGTTGTGGTTCATTCTTTGTTCCCAAAGAGAACCAATGACAGCACAAGGGTGATGTCTTGACTTGCAGATAAATTGGTTTTAAGTGAGGCAGAGCTAAGCAAAGTCCTCAGCTTCATTCTCTCGTCCAGAGTCATGGAAATCCAGACAACAGGTGATGTCCTGGGATGCATTGGTCACCTTGGCCTTTCTAAATTAAGGTCTTTCTCAGGTCTCTGTTTGTCTGAGGCAATGTACATTCAATGACTAAGGGCTAGGTAAGAATTGAGGCAAAAGGAGGCCTAATTTACCATCACAAAAATATCAGTCTTCCAGGGGAAGACACTCAGAGTTTCTGGCCAGAACAGAAAAGAATTGCTTTTGCTATTTATCCTTTGAAGAATGTTGGAGGAGACAGAATTTGGGACTGGTACCAAATCCCAATTCAGGAAATGATGTTGGAAAAATTAACAAAACTAAGAAAATACTGCTGCTAAAGAAATATTATGCACCCCAGGGATGTTCAAGACACAAAATGAGTAGGAGAAAATAATTCCACACCATCTACCTTTGAAGTCTCATTGAAAATTCTAAATTTGTTATATGTTCTGTGGTAATTCCTGGAAGTGTAGCAACAGTTTAAAAATTGTCATATAAGTGAAATCAGAGTTCTAGAGGAAATAATGAGAAAAAAATGAAAATCTAAAGAAAAGACTTGGAAATAGAATAAACAGTTTAGTAAAAGAAGTGGAAAACCTTCCTCAAGTAACAAATTCCTTGATCTAATGGACCTAACAGATCAGTAACTTCATGGCACAACAAAAATTCATGAACCAAATCAAAAGACTGAAAAACATCAGAAAATATAAGGTCTCTTGCCAGGCCTAGAGGCCTGTGTGGGCTACCCGAGTCTTTCTTACCTCACCTCCGACGTCTTCGGCTGGCCAAAACCGGATGCTCATATGAGAGAAAGGACGTTCCAGAGTCGAACAAGGGTTGAGCTTTATTTCAGGGTCTAGTTACAAGTGCAGGGGGATCTTCGTTAGGAGGAAGAGGGGGAGATTTCCTAAGGAGGCTAAGCTTAAGGGATTGGAAGTAGAAATACAAGCGGGGAGAAAGGGGGAGGGGAGAGAGGAGAGGAGAGAAGCGGAGCCTACTGTCCTCTTGGCTCCACACGTGCTAAGAGAGCTTTCAGGCTTCCTCAATCCTACTTAACCTTCAGCCGCACAGTTTGCATCTCAATACCGTGCTGTTAGGTAACTAGGTGTGCTCCAATCCGGGACAATCTCGAGGGCAGGGAGACTCCACCCATCACGTATCTCCCGGGGAGAGGCGGAAATACCTGAGCTAGCCGAGCTAGCTCAGTCTGACCTTCTCGAATCCCTGCTGTTCACGGAGGGCCTCGTAAGACTCTAAGATTTAGAAGTCCCACTTTTACCCGCCCGAGACCGTCCACACGGAATTGAGCTTCCAATCCCAACAGTCTCTTCTATCAAAAACAACTGTAAAGGAGAAGCAATATAATAATGACTGCACTACCTGAAACCTCAACCATTAAAATAGTCTTAGATAACATTGATGAGGTCTGGAAAGATGGGGTACAGGAACTCCAAAGCTGGAGTTTCCTGCATGGGCCATCTGGAGAAGAATTTACTGACTCAAACATTGTTGAGGTCAAGGTGGTAAAGATTTATTACACTTTTCAGTGGGCAAGAGTTCTTATGGAACCTGCAATTTGAATGAGGTGTAGGTAAAGTTTATATAAGATATTCTATAGTAAAACATGTGTCAAATATGCCAACCAGGTGATTCAGGGCAGGATTAGGGAATGGTTAGTTCTTAAAGGAACATACACTTTTGGTATCCACTGCACAGGGATTTTACCCAGAGTTCATTGGGAAATAGTCCAAGGACGGGTTGCTAGGAAATAGCAACCCCAAGGAGGGGTAGGTTTTAGGGCTGAAATGTCACTAAGTCAACTAGTGGTCAGGACTGATGGAATACCAGGCTGCTCTCATCAATGTCTTGTTAGACAAGATGAATATAAGGGAGTATCTGTATTTCTAAGTCTAGGATATATATGATTGGTCAGTGAGTAGTAAATGTCATGATGACCCAGTACACAGCCCATTCAGCCAGTACACAGCTGGTTTGACTAATAAGTTCTATAGGTACAACTGGTTACTGTATCAGGAAGAGAGATAATTGTTGTTGTTGGGGCAGACTGTGTCATTGGGCTAGGGAGAAACTGCCTGGGCTAGTGTTTTGAGGCTAGGGAGAAATGTGAGTTTTAGAGAAAATGTGATTAGAATTGGAGCAAATGCATCCAAGCCCCCCATCAATATTAACAAAGAAAAAGAAGTGGGAATAAAAACTGTCCAAATCCTTTATAACCATATGGCAGAGTAAATATATTGACTGACTACCTCCTGAAAGAACTCTCAAAATGAAACTCTCAGGAATATCACATCCCTAGTCTAAAGATTCCGGATTAAAAAAAAAAGGTAGAAGGACTACAGGTAAAAAGAGAGAGTTACTGGACCATGAAGTCACAGTTAAGATAGCAAATGACCCAGCAGCTACCACTATAAAGAAGAGGAAATTCTGAAATAGTGTGTTACATAATTCAAAAAATAAAGACAAACAATCAACAATGACCTACCTGCCAAAGTTGAGTATAATTTTACAAAGGGGAAAAATTAACCTTTAATCAAATAGAGGAGTTCCAGGTATTTCTTAAAAAAAACAAAAACAAAAAAACAGAGCTGAGTGAACACCATGAAATGAAAGCATGAGAGTCAAGATAATCATAGAAATGCAAATATATTTCAGTAATTGGCAGCAAGAATGAAGTAATTATATTCCAATAATGGGAAAAGAAACAAGTTTCTCTCAGAGCTATGAAGTCATCAAGGGTCAAAAAGGGAGTGCCTGGGAATGACTTTTTTTTTATTTCTCTAAGGAAAAAGTATACACTAGGAAAGAAAGTTGGAGGGAATGGATGGTGCCTAATGCCTCACATTATCCTTGTAAAATGGAGGAAGGGGATCGGAAATGGGTTGCATATGACCATCATTTCTCTATGAACCAGATGATCGCACACACACACACACACACACACACACACACACACACAAATTTTGTTTTGTTTTTATTGAAATACATTAGACTCAACAGGGAATCAGGAAGGCATTAGAGAAGGGATTTAAGAGGGAAGATAGAATTAGGAAGCAATTACTTATAAACAAAAGTAACTCCATTGCTAGTGGGTGGAATCTGAAGGAGTAGATAAAAGTAAAGAAAGAGTAAGAACATTTACTGGGAGAGGTAAGAGAAGAGGAAGAGTGGAACAGAAATAGCATAAAATGTAGATTGCTAATGTTTTACAAAGAAATGGTAAATATAAAAGGATGAAATGGAGGGAAAGACTCAATTAATTATAACAACTATAAGTGTAAATAGGATAAATTCACCCATAAGTTGGAGTCTAGAAAAATGGATGAGAAAACAAAATTCAACATTAGCCCTATCACAATTATGTATAAGAAATACACTTGAACCAGAAAGATTGAAATAGAGTTCAAAGAAGCGGCAAGCAAATCTATTATATTTCAATTGAACTGAAAAGCAAACAGGGATAACAATCATATTCAGAACATACAACAGTAAAATAGATCGATTAAAAAGATAGATAAATAAACTTCATTGTGGTTAAAGGCACAATAGAAATAACGTTAATACTTATTATGTATGTACTGAATGGTATGGTATCTAAATTACTTCAAAGAAGAGGTAGCAGAATTATAGAAATAAATAGACAGTAGCTAGGGATCTCAATGTTTGCCCTGTCAGATCTAAAAATAAACAAGTAAATTAACGACTTGAAAAAATTTGTTAGAAGTTGGTTATGATAAGTCATCACTAATTGACAAATGGGAGCAGAAAGAAGTATATGTATTTCTCAACTACATATAGAACTTTTACCCAAAAAATGATGATCTGGTAAGAAATTAAAACCTCAAAAACAAGTTCAAAATACCACAAAATATTAAACAACCTTTACAATAAGAGTGCAATAAAAGCATATTCAAAAAAGGACTTTTAAAGAAGTGGTTTAATGTTAATTGAAGAGGGAGAGCCAAACTGACAACAGAGTTGTAAAAAGTAGTACAGCTGAGCTCCTCTTCAGGCTTAATCTTGATGGGAACACTATCACACCCAGTGAGAAGTTAGATACAAGAAAAAGAGATGGTTCCAGACCCATAATTATAGAGTTCATAGCAGGAGAATAGCAATCAGACTTTGCCCTGGATTAAACCATTTTAAAAGCATTTGCAGGTCACCACCCTGTCCTCGAAATTCTGAAATAACACATTATTTAATACCTCCAAAAACCAGCAACAAGACTTCCCTAGATAATTCCTCCAAAAGGGCAGGAAAGCCCAAACACAATGTCAATTCTAAAGTCAGAAAGTAGATGGCAAAAAGAACAAACAAAAATAGATTCCTATTATAAATAGCTATATATAAGTAATATAATAATTAAGTAGCAAGGAAGCCTAAATCACAGTCCCAGAGAAAAGAATGCCTCCAAAACGTCTAAAAACAAAGCTTCAGAGAAAAATACAACTTATGCAAAAATTCAATAGAATTTTTGGAAGAATTGAAGCATGAGATTTTTATTAAAATTAAATTTTTTTATAAATTAAATGAGAGTGCTAGAGAAAAAAATGGAAAGAAATTAGAACTATGGAAGAAATAACTGGAAGGATAATTAACAACAAGGCCCTTTGCCCAAACAAACTTCCTGGAAATTAGAAGTGACCAAGTAGATTGTTGTTGTTGTGTGTTTGTCCTTCATATTCAAAGAAGACCATGACATTAGAGAAATGATGACATCACTTGCACTTGACTTTGTTTGGAGGGAGGGAAGGTTGTGCAAGGTCACCAACCTCACTTTCTTCTCCTGAGCCATCTGGGTTCAATGACCAGATATTCATCAAGATGACTGGAGAAGGCCCAGGATGCAATGGGAGATGTTGGTCTTCTTAAGCTGGCGACCAAGTAGAACACATGACTCCGAGAACCAATAAGAAATACTAAAACATAGTCAAAATGCTGAAAATATAGGAGAAAATACAAGGTACCTTAAAGTAAAAACAACTGACCTGGAAAACAAATGAAGGAGGATAAAAATTTAAGAATTATTAGACCATTTGGACATGGTGTCCAAAGGAAAAAAAGAGCCTAGACATCTTGTTTCAGGGAATCTTAAAAAGAAAAATGACAATATTGCTTAGAAACAGAAGACAAAGTGGAAATACAAAGAATCCATAATCACTTCCTGAAAGAAATCCCAAAATAAAAACTCCCAAGAAAATTACAGACAAATCTAGTTTCCAGGGCAAAATAAAAAAATATTACAAGCAGTCAGAATGAATTTAAATACATTGAAGTAACAGTCAGAATCACACATGACTTAACAGATACCCCTGTAAACAAGCAGAGAGCTTGGAATACAATATTTTAGAAGAAAAAATATATAGACTTAAAGCCAAGAATAAATTACTCAGCAAAAGTAACGTGTCTACAGAATTTAAAAAAAAGTTTTTTAAAAAAACATATATTTTATTTTGAATTTAAATACAAAAGAAGAAAAGATAAAAGAAACAAACTTAAATACTAAAACTAAAATAATACAAAGTAAGAAAAAGAAAAAACAGCATTGCTATGTTGAAAGGATTCAAAATATGCAGCAATGGATTTTCATTTCAAGAAAGCCTATATAGTACTATGCATTGTATTGAGAGCTATCTATCTTTTCTTTGCTTACTTATAAGTTTTCTTTTGTTCTCTGCTATGCGCTTTTTTTCCCCTCCTTTCTCTCCCCCCACCCACCTAGAAGGCTACAATTAAGCACAGTTTATATATAAAGAGAGAGAATGAGAGAGATATAGATAGATTATAAGATATACACATAAATATATACACATATATGCACCCACTCATACACACATATATATGTACACATACACATACACATACATATGTATAGACATATACGCACAGATATACAAATACCCATACATACATACAAACATACACTTAGTTACACAAAAATATACTTAGATATCTATAATTATACTCATATATATACTTACACATTCATATGCATCTATTTAAAACTGAACTATAATTATTTGTCATCTATTTCTCTGACAGTAGATAACCTCTTCTTCATAGATCCAAGTCTTTCCATATTTTTCCAAGCCCACCAACTTATATTTTTTCTACACCACAGCAACATTTCAAGCTTATTCTATTGAGTTGTTTTAAATAGTACAAAACTACATTGATTAATATGGCTGACACTTAGTATCATTGCCCTATTTTTCTCTTTTGATTAAATCTATTTTAGCCTTAACTTCTTCTGACATCATGATTGCCACTCTTGCTCCTTTTTTCCTAACAAATTCTACTCTTGATCTTTCTTTTTTGTTTGTGCATATCTCTTTTTTCCTATCCCTTCTGACTGTTCTACTTGACTTCTAACCAGCTATCTTGTCCCGCTATTACTTAACCTACCTGTCTGCAAGGATCTTTCCATTTCCATTAATTTAAACACACTTCTATGCCCCTCATTTAACCTATTCCCTAACCCTCCCCTCTAAAGTTACCTCTTTTATCCTCTCCTGCCTTCTCATCCCCTTAGCATTTTATTTCTTTCTTGATTTAAATGACTTTTATACTCTTCTGGATATATATGTATTGTTCCTTCTTCAACTCATTCCTGATGAAAGTGGGTTTACACAACTATCAGCCCTCCTGCCCCATCTAATTCCCCTGTGTCTGTTCTTCCTCTTGTACCTCATTTTTTTAAGATAATTACTCTTTTTAGTTGTTCCTGAATGGTTTTACTTTTTAAAAATCATAGCATACTCAGGTCAACTGCATTCTTTTTTAAGAACTACCCAATTACTAACAACAGTCTTAGATATATGTTTTGCATTTCCTCATAAAAAAGTCTAAATAGTCTGTCGTTATTGAGTCTCTTATGTTTGTCTTTGGTATTTAGTATGTACTTTATATTTCTTGTGGCTCTTGTATGTCAAATCTTCTATTAAGTTCAGGTTGTTTTTTTTTTAAACAAAATTCTGAAAGTCTGACAATTCATTAAATGTCCATTGTTTTTTACGTTCAGGATTATGCTTAGTTTTGCTGAATATGATATTTTCAGCCAGAACCCCTGTTCTTTTGCTCTTCAATACATAATGTTCCAAGATCTGTGGTCTTTTAGTGTCACAGTTGCTAGATCTTGTGTGAGTCTAACTGTGGCACCACCATATTTAAGTTTTTTTCCCCTTATTGCTCATAATATTTTATCCTTGAACTGGGGGTTTCAGAATTTTACTATGATATTACTGTGGATTTTCCTCATAGGATTTCTTTCAGATGGTGATCAGTGAATTTTTTTCCATTTCTGCTTTCCCCCTTCGTTCTAATGCTTCAGGACAATTTTCTTTAATTATTTCTTGTATTATTGTCTTTTGATCATAGTTTTCAGGTAGTCTGATTATTCTTGTGTTTTGTCTTCCTGATCTGTTCTCCAGATCAGTTATTTTTCTTATGAAATGTTTCACATTCTCTTCTATTTTTTTCATTTTTTAATGTTTTACTTTACTATTTCTTGATCTCTTATGACTTCACTGGTTTCCCCTTGCCCAATTCTGATTTTCAACAAGGCATTTTCTGCCTGAAAATTCTAGATCTCCTTTTTCAGTTCGTTGACTTTCTTTTCATAACCTTCTTACTTTTCTTGGATTGTTTTTGTTGTTGTCATTGTTTTGCTTTGTTATTTACTTTTTTTCTCCGTCTCTCTCATTTGATTGCTAAAGTCTTTTAAAAGTTTTTCTATAAATTATTTTTTTGGCAGATGACCATTTGACATTACTCTTTGAAGTAAAAGAGGATTTCTTTGCTTCAGTATCTTCCTCTGAAGGTGAACCCTGGTCTTCTCTACTCTCATAGTAACTTTCTATGGTTGAATTCTTTCTCTTTTGCCTGCTCATTTTTTTTTTCATTTGTAGCAGCTTATTTTTTGTTATCATCTTTAGCGCTAGGGTTTGGGAGATGGCACTTCTGGCCTCAGATCCTTCAATGTTCAAGTCACTCTGGCCTGGAACTGAAGCCAAGGCCTCCAGTAAGTTCCCACAGCCAGCAATGTCCCACTCTACTGCTTCCGTACTCGCTGGCCTTTGGTGGTTCCTTCTCACTCAGGGCCTTGTCTCTGCAGCAAAACTAGGTCTGAAGTTCCATGTCAGGGGAGGTTTCCTCTATCTTCCCTGGCACAGATGCCCAACTACCCTCACTGTCTTGGGAGGCTGCCTCCCAGCCCAGCTAACCCCAAGTCTCACTGCTTGTTGTTTAAGTGGAAATAACCTGGAGCTGTTTAGCCTTCACTAGGACCAAACTTTGTCCTGGAATTTTCTTCAGATAATCTGATTTCTCTGATTGTCTCGGGAGGACCACTGTTCTCCTCCGACTCCTATTTATTTTTATTGCTCTATGTTCACCCTGAGGTACTATTTTATCATGTTTGTGGGGGAAGGTTGGAATTTTTTGGCATGCTCCACCATCTTCCCAGAATCCCCTAAAAATAGGGCTTTGATAAAAGATGAGTAGTTAGGTGATACAATGAATAGAGTGCCTGGCCTAAACTCTGGCTGACCCAAATTCCACTCCAGCCTCAGACACTTAGTAGCTTTGTGACTCTGGGTTAGTCACTGTACTTTTGCCTCAGTTTTCTAATCTGTAAAATGAGCTGGAGAAGGAAGAAAATGGCAAGTCATACCAGTATCTTTGCCAAGAAAACCCCAAATAGGGCCACAAAGAATCAGACACAAGTTATATGCCTGAACAACATTATGAAAGAGGACTTCAAAGCATTCCAAATGAAAAGACTAGAGTTACACAAAAAGTGGTAAAGTTCAAACTGAAGAATGAAAATAATAACATATGAAGGTAAACATGAATGAATATTATTAAGTACTAGACAAGGAAAAACTGCTTACATTCAAACATAGAAGGATGATACATGTATCTCCTTTCAACCTTATCATCGTAGAGGGAGTCTAATTAGACAAGGTCTGGGAGTGATTCTGTTGGGTCTTGATAATCTTTAAGAGAAAAATGAAAAGAGAGGGGAAAAGGAATTCATTATGGGGGGAATGAAAAGAAAGGGAAAATTATCTCATATAATTAGAATGCAGAAGTAGACATATATACAAACAAGGAAGAGGCAGTAGAGGATGAACAAACATGTGAACCTCACTCTCATCTGAAGTTATCAAAGCCAAAAAAATACACACACACATATGCACACACACCAGGATATAGAAAAATATTTCACTCAACAGGGAAAAAAGTCTGGAAAAAGGAGAAGGGGAAGTTAGAGGAAGGATAGATTAAGGAAGGAATTAGTCCTAAGTAAAATAAGCTTAAAAGATGTGCAAAAATATTTATAACTCTCTTTGAGAAGGCAAAGAGCAGGAATGTGAAGGGGTGCCTATAAATTGGGGAATAGATGAATGAATTGTGGTATTTAAATATAGTGGAATACTCTTGTACTTTTAAAAATAATGGAAAGGGTATCAAGAGAAATTTGGTAAAATTTGTATGAACTGAAGGTAAGGGAAGCAAACAGAACCAGGAGAAGAGGTTACACAATAAATAGTAATGTTAGAAAGACAAACAACTTTGAATGAATTAAGAGTTCTTATCAATGTAATGACCAATCATGATCCCAGAGGACTAATGATCAAATAGGGCAGTTAAGTCACACAGTGGGTAGAATTCCAGGCCTGGTATCAAGAAATATCTGGTATCAAGATTCATCCTTCTGAGCTCAAATCTGGCCTCAGGTACTTACTACTTGTCTGACCCCAGGTGGATCAGTTAACCCTATTTGCCTCAGTTTTCTCATTTGTAAAATCAACAGGAAAAGGAAATGGTAAACTACTTCACAATCTTTGCCAGTAAAACCCTAAATGGGGTCATAAAGAGTCAGAAACAGCTGGAAAATGACTCAACAGCAACAACAATCAGATATATTAACTACCTCCTGATAGACAGATAAAGGACTCAGGGAGCAGATGAGAATTTTTTTAACATGACCAATGTGAAAATTTGTTTTGATTGAATATAAATATATATGTGCATAGATATATACTCATAATGGTTTCCATTTTTGTTTGTTTCCCAGTTCAGGTGGGGGTTTGGGGCTGGGAGGGTGAGAAGTAGAATTTTGTTAATTAAAATAAATAAAATATTAAAAATAAAATAAATTGGCCACTAAGTAATTTAATCTTAAAGAAGTAGTGGGACAAAGAACAAATCATAAAACCACCAGCAAATATCATGAAAAAAGTGACTGCAATCTTACATCAATTAAAACTTAAAGGATGCAGGTGTATTCATCCTTCATTGCCAAAGACCATGCCATCAGAGAAATAATCACATGATTTGCACTTGACTTTGTTTTGAGCGAAGGCGGGCAGATAAAACAGTCCTGAATGGAAAATAACATTTCTAAACACTTACATCAACAAAATAAGAAAGGAAAACAGATTAATAAACTGGATATTTATATTTTTTTAAATCAGGAAACTTACAGATAGCTATCTTTTAACATAACTAACCACCAAAATAGAAGTTCTGAAAATAAAAGATTCACAAAATTGGAAGAAAAATTTGAAAATAAATAAAGCTAGAAATGTTTTAATGATAAAGTAGACAGAAAAATAAAGTGGAAAATAATATTTCTACTCTCAAACATATTAAATGATCAATCAGAAAAAGAAAGGAAGCAATTTTTAAAAACTATTTGCCTAGTTACATGCAAATGAAACTGACAGTTTAAATGAAATTAATGAATACCTACCAAAACAAAAAAAATATCCAAATTAACATAACAATGAGAGAATTTAAATATTTCAGTCACAGGAAAGAGAAGCTGAACAGGCTATAAATTAATTCCCAAATGAGTATAAAAAGTATGACTAGATGAAACTAAAAGTGAATTCTATCAAACATTCAAAGAATAATTAATTCCAATGTTGCATAAACTGTAAAAAACAGAAAAAGAAAGGGTCAAAGTCCAGTCAAAATATAATTATAGTTTTGATTCCCAATTAGGGAGAGACAAATCAAAGAAAACTATATATCACAATCCTTAATGCATATCAAAACAGAAATGTAAGTAAAGTAGTAGCAAAGAAGTTACAGAAACTTCAAAAACTGTAGTGCACTCTAACTAAGTAGAATTTATACCAGGATTGGGAAATTGATTCAATATAGAGACAACTATAAGCAAAATAGAGACTTAATCACAAAAATAATCAAAAGCATCTGACTATGCCAATAGAGGCAAAAAATATTTTGATTAAAACCCCCTTCTCTTAAATACACCAAAAATCATAGGAATAAATTGACATTTCCTTAATATAGTAAAAAGAATCTATGTAAAACCAAGAGCCAACATATGTCATGAGAATAAAGTAAAAACTTTTCCAATAAGATCAGATATAAAATTAGGATGTCCATTCTTGCCACTATTGTTTAATATATCATTGGAAATGATAACTGTGGCAATAAGAGGAGAAAAAGACATTAAGGGAATAAATATAGCCATGAAAAGAGTAAGATTATTACTTTTTGCAGATAACATAATAATCTTCATAGAGAAGTCTAGGCAGTAAACAAAAAATGATGAAATTATAATATTGGCAAGGTATCAGGATATAATATAAGGCCACATAAATCATTAACCTTTCTATATACTCCAACAAAAACCAGAAGAAAGAGATAAGAAAAAAATATTCCATTCAACATAGCTAAAGAATGTAAAATTATTTGAGTTCCCTATAAAAATACATAAGAATTGTATTGATATGACTGTAGAATGCTATGAAAGTAGAAGCTGGTCTAAATAAGAGAGATATCAATTTCTGGTGGTTAGTCGATGCTAATAAAATAAAAATGTTATTTAAATCAATTTACTTATTCAGTGTCATAGCAACAAAATTGTCAAAAGATAACTTTGAAGAGCTAGAAAAGAAAACAACAATGAAATTCATTTGGAGGAACAAAGTTCAAGATTTTAAGCAAAAATATTAGAAAAAAAGTGAGAAGTAAGGGAGCTTGGTAGTACAAAATATCAACTATACTAGAAAGCAATAATTGCCAAAAATTATTAGGTACTGGCTAATAAAATTTTAAAAGTTGATCAGCAGAATACATAAAGTACATAGAGGGAGGAACGTGGAAGAAAATATGATAAAATATTGAACATTTCCATGATTGGAAAAAGGGATAAAGGTTACATTCTTAATTAGAGTATTTTTATGTTCCTCTTCTGAGAGATAGGACTTTTTCGCTTCATTCATTTTTGCTTAATCTACTTTAGAGTAACTTTATTCCAAAAGGCACTTTACCACATTCTCAATACCCATAGCCCCTCATGTTTGTCACTCTTCCCCTAGTTTTGAACTTTTACCAAAATTATTCGTTCCTTTTTCTTCCTTCTTTGCTTTCTTACTTTACTTATCTTTCTTTCCTTTTTATCTCTTTTAGTTAAATAGTGAAATAAAATTCACTTTCCTCTCTTCCCCTTTAACCTGTTTTTTGTCATTGTTATTTTTTTCTCATGTTTCTTTCTGGACAAAGGAAAGATATATGCTAGGTGATATTTTAGTCATGTGGCTTCAGAACATTTTGAATGAATGGATCCAAAATGTAATGATTAGTGTGATCATTGTCAACACAGAACAGAAGGAAATCATTAAGGATTGCCCTAGGACTTGTCTTGGACAGTATTCTTTTTTTTATCAGTTATCAGAATGAATGCATAGATTATCTATGTATCATATTTGTTTATGAAACAAAGCTAAGACAATTAGTCTGGACTGTTGAATGCCAGAATCAAGATCTAAAAAAGTTTCCAGAGATTAGAACTATGGGACATATCTAATGACATGAAATTTAATAGAGCTAAATAGGCTTAATCCTTTGATCTGTGATTTAAAACTCTAATGCATAAATACAAAGTGGATGTTTGTGTGAAAAATGCCTTGTTGTTTTAGTGGAATATAAGCCTAGTGTGATTCAACATTGTGGCATAGCAACCAAAAAACAAATCCATTGAGTGAATAGTTTACTTTTTGTCAATTCAAGCATTCAAAATAATAGCAACCAGAACCTTGGCTGTTCTTTACTGGTTACCTATTTATTCTTGGTTTGACTCCACAGAAAATAGCTGATTACACAGTGCTGTAAAGGGAAAAACTTGAGGTCTTTCCCCTAGTACGGCCAATATGTGGTTCCATGGAAATAGGCCTTTTGCACATTTGTTGGTTACTATTGTATTTGAAATGAAGAGAGTGGAGACTCTGACCTTGTGAGGAAAGCAGTGTCCCAGAATCCAAAGTTTGGAGGCTGCTCAGTATCAGTTCCCTGAGGATCAAAATGTGGCCTTTAGGAGTGACCTTTGGGAACCTTCCCAGCAGTAATTCAAAAGAAGACTCACCTGGTAGTCATGACCCATCCAGAAACGAATTTGGTGGAACCAATGTTATGTAGCAACTTAGTTAAGACTGAGACTAGAGACTTAGGTTACCGCCTAAGGAGAGTGTTTTCCCAGGTATGTGGGGGGGAGGGTGGGAAGAATGTTTTCCCAGGAGGAGGTGGGGTAGGGAAGTCTCAATGGGGCAGTGGTAGTGGATGATGGTACCTTTGCTATTGCTTATGCCTTTGAAGCAGCTAGGTGGCACAGCAGATAGAGTGAAGGGCCTGGAATTGGGAAGACTCATCTTTCCTAGTTTGAATCTGGCCTTAGACACTTGCTAACTGTGACACTGGGCAAGTCACTTAACCTTGTTTGTCTCAGTTTTCTCATCTGTAAGATGAACTAGAAAAGGAAATGGCAAACCACTTTAGTATCTCTGCCAAGAAAATACTAAATGAGTTCATGAAGAGCCAAACACAACTGAAAAAGAACTAAACAATAATGTCTTTGAAGTAAATATCCCTTTCTAAAAGCTAATTGATGATAATTGGTTAAATGAAATGTGGTACTGAACAGGAAGAGGAACAGAAATGGTGACATTTGGATTTAATGGTATAGAAGAAACAAGTACAAACTCCTTAGTAGACTCCCTAAACACTGAAATAGGATGGATCTAGAAGACTGAGTCAGAATATACTTACTGTACTTTAAAAATGAAGGCGGCAATGAGCATTTTTGCTGTTTTTAACTGGTAATTCAGTCACAAAGAAGAATTAGTTGCCGAAATAACAATAAGGGAAAATGAAGGAATTGATCTGTCAAATACTTTAAAGTAGTATCATAATAAGAGGGAAATGTTGACCTATCGATCGCATGAAGAACATGGAGGACAAGACATTTTTTTCCAATCCTTACAACCTCTTAAAATTCTCTAAATAAAAATTGGGCCCAAAAGGTAAAGCAATTGCAGTTGCCTCCATAGGCTAAGACACCAAGAATTTGAATGAGATAACAACCCAATGAGTTAGCAGAGAAAGTTAATGCCCAATCCCTAACTTGATCATTCACCATCCTCTCCCCACCTGTCCCCACACTCTGGCAGAGGTTTGTGCTCTAGTATCCATTCATCAATTTCTTTGCTGCTGCTGCTGCCATCTATAGCACTTGCCCTTACCCTTGCCCCATCATTATGTGGCAGTAAACAAAAGAACTCTTTGTGGAGGAGAGGGAGGTAATGAAAAGTATAAATATGATCTTGCTGGGGTAGGAAGGAGGGTGAATGAAACAGGATTGCATCAGACCTGAAGGAAAGGTGACAGACATCCACCTGTGGCCAGTTCTACCTCCACCCACTCTCTGCTCTCAGGTCACTTTTGGTCAGGGCCTAAGGTCAGAGACAAGGAAATTCCCTAGCTTGGGAGGAAACTGAGACAACTTTAAGGTCAAGTCCTAGGGTATATTCTATTAAAGGGGAAGGAATCAGAAAGTGAGTGACAAGGGAATATAAGGTAAAAATGACTAAAATTACTAAAGATTTCAGGAGAAAAAAACCCACTTTAAAACCTTGAACACACTCAGATAATCAGTAAAGATACTAATAACGGAAGGTAATATTGTATGCAGCCTACCCAAACATCTCTGATTGAATATTGAAAGGCCAAGGAGAATAAATCAACAACTAATGAGGCAGAGGACATTACCAAAAGAAAGCAGACCCACAACAGGGTGTTCAAGAGAGAAATAAAAATCATGAAAGCAGAATTTATGGTGTGCACAGCAGAAGCATTTGGCAAAATATAAAAGGAGTACATAGTGGTGCATTCCCCAAAGAAACAAAAGGGAAGCTGAGACTATAAATACACCAAAGTGAAGGACAATTGTGAGTCAGAGAAGCAAGGGGCAATGATGCTAAAAGAAAAGATGATTTTCATGCAAGCAAATCATATTGATCTTGAAGAGAGGGTGGGTAGAGAGAACATAAGGATCATGTCCCTCAAAAAAAATGAGAAATTTAAAAAAACCTAAACATTATAATGTGAGAAATATTACAAGAAAACTGCCCAGCACATCTGAACACCAGAAAACAAAACAAAACAAAATAAACTTCTTTCGACTTACAGAGAGTTGGAAAATAGACTCAGTCTTTTCTCATTATTCTGGACTTTACAATTTGATAGAGCCTGTCAGGTGTTATGTTTTGTTAATATACTCTTCTAAAATCCAGGGTGACCATCATACCAAAATCATTCATTGGAACAGAACTATGTGGAAGATTTTATTACACCAAAAGCCACAATAAATTTCAGAAGTATCAATATTGTAAACATTGCACCATAGTAAAACTAGAGGACAATAAAATTTTATACCTTTCCAAAATGTGGAAAGGAGAAATATTTTTAGAAATTGTGATTTAGAAGAAAACATAAGGCATAATATTATCTTATTAATCTTATTATTAAAACTTATCTTATTAAAAACTGTTGCGCAATAAAATGCAATGCATCAATAATAAGCAGGAAATAAACTAGGAGTAAGTCTTTGTATCAATTGTTTCAGATAAAAGTCTGAAATCCAAAATGTATAAGAAACTATTAAAAATATACAAGGATAAAGGCTATTCTTCACTAGTTAATTACTTAAATTTACATAGTAGTATGTATAAATTATCTCATCTGATCCTAATAACAACCCTATGATATAGATATTCTAGGTATTTATTATCCCCATTTTACAGGTGAGGAAACTGAGGTCCAGAGAGATTAAATGTCTTGCCCATGCTCACACAGTCAATAACTATTGGAGAGAGTATGACTTCCATCTCAGCACTCTTGCCACAATATCAGCTGTTTCTCTGTAAGTGGTTATAGGATATGAACAAGCAGTTCTTGAAATAAGAAGCATGAGTTACCACCAACTTTCAGGCACAGTATTCAATCAGAGAAATGTAAACTTAAAGCAATTCAGATTCTACCTCAAAACAATACAATTGATGAGATACTAATTCTTTGATATTTGGATGATTTGCGATCTCATAGATGTGGATGTTTCCTACAACAGTGCAAATCACAGCCCATTCATATTTCCTTATAACTTGGAATGCCTGTCTATGCCCTACTGCAGAAGCGTCAAACTTGAAAACTTCCCAATGTACCTATAGCCAAATTAAAATATAAGTGGGAAATGTTTAACAAAATAAAAAAAAATACAGTACAACATAGATAATATTTACTTGTTTTCCAAGTTAATATGCTTTCATAGGCACCTATTTCAAGTTGAGTTTGACACTGCTGTCCTATAAATGCTTTAATACTATCTTTTTCTTTCTTTCTTTAATCATTGCCACACCTTGGGTATCTATCAGTCCAGAATGCTTCTTCACTGTACTTGGTCTTTTCTTTGTTTTGCCTATTGCCAATCTCAGTGTTTGATCTGAGGAATTGTGTTTACGTCAATCTGTTTTCCCATGGTCATGAATGGTGTGGGTAACCATCCTTGGTCTCGAGTATGGTGCCTATGATTAGGAACTTTTGCATGAATGGTATGTACTTATCTCCTATTATGAATCAGGATCAAGCTGCATGAATCCTAAATTGGACCAAGTATATCTTTGAGCTATTTGGGCAACCTTCTGCTGTGGCCATGGTTCCAGGGCTGCCCTGCTACTGAGATTTTCTTTTTCTCTGCTTCCGGCAATAGGACTGAGACTACCCTCATATTATGTTCTGCCAGGGCTTCTCTTCCTCTTTCTATTACATCGAAATATGACAATTTGTTCAACCCTTTCCCAATTAATAGGTAACTATTTTGCTTCTAATTCTCCATTACCACAAAAAAGTACAGTAGAACCTCAATTTATGAATTTAATTTGTTCCAAGATTCTGTTTGTCATGCGATTTGTTTGTATTGCAAAACAAATTTTCTCATAGGAAATAATGTAAAGTTGAATAATCAGTACCACATTCCCAAAACTATTCATATAAAAATAATTATAATTTTGAGTAAGCTTTTTTTTGTCTCTAATGAGCCTGAAATGCAATGGCAATGATTAGTACACAATATCGAAAATAAAATAAATTAACCTGCACTTTACTTTTGAGAAGAGTCATGGCTGGCATGAGGGAGAGGAGAGGAAGGAGGAGGAAGAAAGGTTATTGCTTGGAAGGAGAATCTCCTGCTATGAGAATGTTGGGGATTTCAACGTCAAGAGTGTTCTCTCTTATGCTTTCACTAAAAATAAGACTAACACTATTGCCTTCACTTATTTTTTCATTTTTTAGAATCACTTTCATGTTTTGACTTGTTCTTTACATTCATTTCTGGCTAGGAATCGACACTTGTTTTGGGTGTTTTTTAAATTAATTTGTTTTCAGTTTTCAACAATCACTTCCATAAGTTTTAAATTTTCTCCTTCTCCCTCCCCAAGTGACATGCAATCTTATATAGTTCAAAAAAAACCAAAACATTGCCCTAGTTGAGCACCATCCCTTCACGAACCATTCAAATCCAAACATTATGTTTGCATTGGGAATTTTTGTTCATCCTGCAAGACAGATTTTGTGAAAATTTTTTTCTCGTCCAGCAAAGCATATGTAAACCAGGTTAGTCATAAACTGAGGTTTTACGGTACTGCCTTTTCTCTCTTTCTTTGACCTCCTTGAGTTATATATCTAGTAGCTGTATCCTTGAGTATATGCAGTTGAATGATTTTTCTTCTGTAATTCCATGTTATTTTCCAGAATGGTTGGATCAGTTCACAGTTTCAATTCACAATACTCTAGCAAAGCATTAATATGCCCATTTTCTTCCCCCCCCTGCCCCTCCCATATCTACTTTTTAAAAATCTTATTTATCAAGCTGATAGGTATGATTTGAAACCTCATGGTTATTTTAATTTATACATATTAGCAATTTTAAGTAATATTTCATGTGTCTATTCACTTTTTTACATATCTTCTCTCAGAAATGTCTTGTTCATGTCTTTTGACAACTTATTTATCTGAGAACAAGTCTTGCTTGTCTTGATTGTCTTTCTTGTTTGGATCTCTTCTAATAATCTGGAACTAATCATCAACATACTTTTGCATTCCTGTGCTTAAATGGGAGCTCAGTGGGGAGAGGAGATGGTTGTTCTCCCCGAATGGTCGCCATAGCACCTGGAAATGCCTTTGGTTACACAAGAACTCATAGACAGAATTGAATAAGCTTTAAAGGAGGAGAGGTTACTATGGTTGTTGAATGATGTTGGCAGAGAGAGGCCCAGAGGGTGGCAGTGGGAGGGAAGAACTATGCCATCTTCTAAAGCATGAATCAGAGAGTATGAAAGAGCAAAGAGCCTTGGAGATGTTAAAAGATGTGATGTCTTCAGAAGAAAAATACATTTTACTAAGCACCAAAGCTGGAAGGAAAGTGAAAGGAAGTGGCCTAGAATGAAAGGGAAATTATTGTTTATAATTTATTTATTTTTAGTTTTCAACATTCACTTCCACAAGATTTTGAGTTTTAAGTTTTCTTTCCCTTCTTCCAATCCTCCCTCCCCAAGATGGCATGCAATCTAATATAGGTTCTACACATACATTCATATTAAACATATTGAAAGGGAAATTATTAACAAGAAAGAGGGTTTCAGAGGGAACTGAGAAGGGCTAGGGCTGAACTGGTTAGGGATGAGTATGTGGGAAAGGATAACAGGCGAAAGAAGCTTGCAAAATGCTGGAACTGGCTCAAACTGATTCTGATTTCAGATGCTACAAATCAGAGCTTGATTTACTGTTTTGCTAATTTCTAGACTTAAGAAAGTGATGGAAAAAAATGTAATTATGTAGATTAAATTTTAAAGTATCAAACATGCTTTTTTTTTTTGGAGACCCACTTGTACAGCATTTACCAGCACACCCCTGCCCTTTCTACTCCGGCCACAATGTCTGCTGACCTCACTCACCTTCTCATAGACCTCTCCTTCCTTCTAATCCCTGCAGGGGTCTTGAGACAGGAGAGAGCCATGCGCCATTGAAGCAATAATATCTGAAAAACATTGGAAAAGCACTGCCTTTCCAGATGTCAGCATCTGTTACAAAGTTCTATTTTTAGTTTGACCTCACATGAGTTTATGACGTATATGGGATTGAAACAACAACTCCCCCCCAAACACCACCACCAATAGCAGAAAATATGGCCAAACAAGGCATTATTTTGCTATGTATATAATACATTGTTGAATTGTTTCAGTCATCTCCAGCTCTCCATGGCCCCATTTTGGGTTTTCTTGGCAAAGATACTGGAGTGGTTTGCCATTTGCTTCTCCAGCTAATTTTACAGATGCAGAACTGAGGCAAACAGGTGACTTGCCAGGGTCACACTGCTATTAAGTGTCTGAGACAGGATTTGAACTCAGATTTTCCTGACTCCAGGCCCAGTGTTCTGTCCATGGTATCACATAACTACCCACATATATATTATTATAAAATATAGGTAAAATATAATTACGTTTTGGAGGAAGTAAAATTGAAATCCTTACTGGGAGCAGGGGAAAATATTACACTTACTAGGTAGCTGTCACATCAGCTGGTCACCAAATCAGTGTATATTGTATACCAGTAGATCAGTACTTGAGTGGGAGCCTTAATGGAAAAGTACAGGAGATGAATTCTCAATAAGAAAGATATCAATGGCCTAGATATTTAATTCAACAATTATTTTGAGTGTTTTCTTCAAGTAAAACACACTTCTGTTATAATGGTAATTACTAGAAATGTGTATCTCATTCTGCGCCTTCAGTCTATCACCTTTCCATGAAGAGGTGAATGACATGCTTATCATAAGTCTTCTGGAATCATGATATGGAATCATTCCATTGATCAGAGTTCTTAAGTCTTCCTAAATTGTTTTCTTTTTTAATGTTGCATTCAGTGTATAAATAACTCTCTTGATTCTGCTCACTTCATTCTGCATCAAATTCATAGAAACTTTCTCTGAAAATATCAATTTCATAATTTTATGGCATAAAATAATTCTAATATATTTGTGTAACATAATTTATTCAGTCATTCCGTGATCCTCTAACCCCTTAGTGGAAAAGTCTTCCCTCAATCAACCCAGAGAAAAGGAAACCTGCCAATTGAGATAGACCTGCACTGCTTTTTCAGAATGTACAAAGCCCTCTCAGAGGGCCATGTCCTTAAGGTCAAGGCATCTCTATGCTGGGGAAAAGAATAAGGGAAGATCATCTCAAACTACATCCAAAACCAGTTTATTCTTATTAGATAAGTATTCTTGGATACTAGATCCCAGAAACAATTGAACCAGAGATTATCTCTTCTTCCCAGGGTGGCATTTGTTTGTCAAGGACCTGATATCTGTGCAGTCAGGTTCATGATAATTCAGCTGTTGAGTAGCAAGAACAAATCTCTTGTCCTAAGATTGGAGAGTACAGTTTTGCCAGTTAGGGACAGGTTGAGGACCACTTGGGATCCTGAGATTGAAAAGTGGGATAATTGCTGCCTTACAGTATATGTTATTGTAGGATTAGTGGCTACTAAAGTTTGGTTTCATATTCCTTTCTTATAGTGGATGGTGCCATTGGTAAACCAAGCAAAGCAGCATTACTTTGAAGCCAGGTCTATTTGGGGACAGAGGGTGGCATTGGGGCAGCAAAAGGAGCAGAGTTCTGTCTTTGGCATAGTTGTCAACTCTTTAAGAAGAGTACTGACACTAGGGGTACTTGGGAAAATCATGATTTTTTTTTATTATACAGCTTTCATTTAACAGTGGAAAACCTCTGTACTCTTCCCATCTTGCATCACCCAACCCATGAGAGGCAATTCTGGACAACGGGTAATTTTATGACCTTGTATCATCTCTTCAGTAGCAACTAGGGTCCAGTAACTAGCAAGCAGCTGCTTTACAAAAGTTATAGAGTGCATATCTGAGATCTAACTAATAAGGTGACAATATACAGCTTTAGTCTCACTCTTTTTCCAGTCTTTAACTATCAGTTGTTCCATGTTCAGTTCTAATTGTTGCTTCTTGGCCTGGATTCAGGTTCCTCAAGAGACAAGTAAGATATTCTGGTACTCCCATCTCTTTGAGGGCTTGCCACATTTTGTTGTGATCTACACAGTTAAGGGCTCTAACATAGTAGTCAATGAAGGAGAAGGATACTTTTTTCTGGAACTCCCTTGCTTTCTCCAAAATTCAGCAAATGTTGGCAATATAGTTTCTAGTTCCTCTGCCTCTTTGAAAAACAGCCTGCTCTTCTGATAATTCTCAGTTCACATATTGCTTACAGAATCTCATGCATAACCTTGCTGACGTGAAATGAATGCAGTTGTTCAGTAATTTGAACCTTGGCATGGTTAGGAAAAGATAAAGTTTGCCCTGAACAGAAAGCAACATCTATCTGGGAGTTATGTGATTGGGAGGGAGTACTGAGAAGAAAAATCTCAAGGTCCTGCTTCAGCAGGAGACGTGTCGAACCAAGCGGGGAGAGCAGGTCACAGTATTCCCTCAACTGTGTTGACACATCCCACATAAAATTATCCCTCCATTTTCTGATCATGGAATCTATGTTGAAGTATGCTTGGGAGGAGAAAAAACACCAAGGAGCGTTATGTAGTGGGCAGATGAGAAATATTATAACCCAGAAGAGCTGGGACCAATCCCAGCTCTGAAAGGAGAAACAAAGTGACACTAACAGTATTTAAACTTGTGCTTGCTTTTGTACTGTGTCTATTCTCTGCGAACAGCTCAAGATGTGTAAAATAAACCACCTTCCTCTGCCCACTTGGTCTTTGAGTTCTTTTCATGACAGTGGCATGTTTCCAACAATATTGTCCTTCTTTAGGACTGGGACATAATATAATCTTTTCCAGTCCAATCGTTACTGCCAAGTTTTCCAAATTTGCTGACATATTGAGTATCTTTAATAGCATCATCTTTTAGGAATTTTGATTGGTCAGCTAGAATTCCATCACCTCTGTCCCGGGTCTGTCCCCGGGACCTTCGAGTGAGAATCTCCCTTCGGTGGGCACCGCTTCGGACATCTCCGGACCTACCCCGGGGGACACGGCGGCAGGCAATAGTCAGGCAATGCGCAGGAGGTTCATAGCTTTATTGCATGGAGGAGTCCCACAAGCAGTTCAGGGCGTTGTCTTATACAGGGAGGTTCTTCCGGGCTGCCATCCTAACCCGCCCCGAGGGCGAGGCCTACCACCCGATTGGATCCAGCCCACCCGACCAATCCCGTGGGCTCACAACTCCTCTATGGGAGCCGTGTCTCCCTCGGATTGGTGGGCTGCCACTCCCGGGGAGGCCCCTATCCACCCAGGCGCCTAGGACCGACCCCCGTCAACTCCACTTTTTGTTTTATTATAAGGACATCTGCCTTTACCTGCTCTAGGACCCTCTTCCAAAGTTTTATCGTGCAAGAAATAAGGCAGGGAAGCAGCACACACAAGAGTATTACTATCACAACCATTCCAGCAGCAACCCCAATGGTATGCAGAAATGTGGTAAAATCTAATCTGGAAATCCAGTCAGGAAATGTCCCATGTTGTTTCTCCAAGTCCCTCTTATATATCTCAGTTACATTCCTAATCTGTCTTACAATGTCATCTAGGTGCTCTATATAGACCTCTAGATTTCTGTGGTCCTGCAATCGCCGGATCGCATCGTCCAGCTCCTAGCTGGCGTTCAGTCTGAGCGCCGTCATGCACAGGGGCCGTGCCAGCCCGACGTGACATGGGAGTCCCTCCAATATGGCGTTTACTCGGAGGAGTGTCGAGATCGCCTGTACAGCATCAGTCAGCGCACTGAGCTCTAGGGCTACCCGCCTGTTAATTTGCTGTTGCAGTGCCCATGCCCGAGCGGACGTTGCCATGAAATCTGACAGGTCGGCAGCCATCATGTGGACCTGCCGCTGCATGGCAGAGATTTCCACCTGCTCTAAAAGGCTAGCCACTAACCCTACCATATCTATGGAGGATATTTCCAAGCCCCTCTTCTCCCTGACCATCACAGCCCTAAGGAAATCAGAGTCGGCAAATGCCTCATCGGACCCAACAGGGAGAAAGGTAACTGGGGAAATGGATAGAAGTATGACAAAGGTGGTATTGGAATGTACATCATTGGGCGTCAAGGTGTTAGAGAGGGTCCCATTGGAGCAGGATACATTGTATTTTTGCCCCCTGTCTGAGTAATGTTCCCTTCCCTACAGATTAGAAACATATCAGTCCTTTTCAGGGTCTGGACTGAAAGGGAGAAACGATTGCAGTGTCCAGAGACCTGACCCTCGTGGCAGGTAAATCCTTTCTTCATGATGAGGTCCCACCATTGGGAGCGGATGGTGTCATTGTCCGTCAGCGGCCCACTATTGTCAGTCATGTGGGTGATGTTTCCAAAGGCCGCTGCCATTTTCCAGAGATGGCTTTGGATGACTACGCTCCCATTTCTCGCCAGGACGTGGGGCACTGGAGCTGCATAATATGGTCCTGGCGCTCCATCCATGAAGTAGATCTGCTGGGTGTCGTTCCACTGCTGTCCCATTACTGCATGCCCTGTGGAACAAACTTGCATACCAATGAACATATTGGGTGTAGGCACGCAGGGGGGTAGAGGGGAGTAGGGGATCTTTCCACTGGGTAGAAAGCTAGATTGAAGCTGTCAGCAGCAGTGTCTGCGCTTGTGATGAGGGCTGCTTCCTCTCTGGGCAGCAAGGTTAAAGCTGTCAGCAGCAGGCTCAGGTGGTGTATGATCCTTCTCCGGGGTCTCCGGGCTCTCCGACATCGGTTCCCACTTACGGATCCTTCTAATGGGAATCCACACATGACCTTTTCCTATGGAGACACAAACATACCCTGGACCCCATATTAGTATCTTATACGGACCTTTCCATTTCCCTGAGGCCATATCCTTTACCATGGCCCATGTGTCTTTATATCCAGCCTGGGTATTACTTTCCTTGCGGAGTTGTCTTGGAAAAGTCACAAAATGTCTCATAGCTGGAGTAGTATGTGCGCTTTTTGAGACAGCTGTATCAAGCTCTGATTGTATTAGGCCTCTTGATCTTAGCTCTGATTGTATTAGGCCTCCTGATCTTAGCTCTGATTGTATTAGGCCGCTTGATCTTAGCTCTGATTGTATTAGGCCTCTTGATCTTAGCTCTGATTGTATTAGGCCTCTTGATCTTAGCTCTGATTGTATTAGGCGACCTTTTCCCCTTCTTTGTTTAGCGAGGATCGCCTTCAAGGTAAGATTGATAAGAATGCATACTGGCTCTTTACTTAGGTATAGCTGCTGCCAGGTGCTTACAAATGCTTCATTAACATCTGTAAGGAACCTGACTTTTCCAGATTTTTTCTTTATAACAAACACAGGAGCATTCCAGGGTGCTAATTGCTCCTTAACCAATAGTTGTAATGCCTGGAGTTTTTCTGAAGTCAGAGACCATTGCTCCACCCAAATCGGGGTGTCTGACTTCCAATTCAAGGGTGGGGACTCCAGTACAACAGCAATGGCCCTTACTAAAAATTTGATAGCTTCATCCCGAGGCGGCTCATAATGTCCCTTTTTGGAGCTTGTGGACAATTGGAAGGCTTGGAAGGCAGAAGTTAGTGTTGCCACCAGTTTTGGGTCTGCTCCACCGCCCTCATCCAGACACTTATCAACTATTTTATCTACAGAGGGGTCTGCGGGCAGGGTGGAGAGTATTCCCCTTGACTTAGTGAGTCCCTCCTTGAACAGCTGAACTATGAGTTGCGATGAGGGACCTCCCTTCTCAAACCTTTTCCATACCGCTTCCTGCACCCTAGTCATAAATTCCAATGCTGACTCACTCTGTCTCTGCCTTAGGTGACTTATAAGGGTTTGAGTGCGCGCTGCAAGGGCATCTAGAGCCTTCATGGCTACTTCCTGGACAGCTCGAATTATAGGTTCAGGGAGGGCTAACTGCTGTTGGAACTTGGCATAGTCTCCAAACCCTGTGAGCTGATTAATGGTGTTCTCTACATCATTGGGGTGATTGGCTTCTGCATAAATCTTCGCTTGTCTGTTCCAGTCATGATCCAAGCCTGTGTGAGCCAACCACGGGGAGACTGTTAGAATTTTCTGCACCCACTGTCTACAATCCTTTATGTGTATTTTTATTCCCACCTGCTTACATATCTTGTACACTTGGCAGGCGAGAACTCCTGCATCCTCCGGTTCCATTCCCTTGGAAATCTGAGAGCCCATGTTTCCTCTAGATAGCCCCGACTATCTAGGTTGCCTGACTCTTCTACCCTTAACTGGGTAGGGTTATACTCACCTCACTCGGCGGGGGCTGCAGTCCCTGTTCAGGCGCCAGCTGTCCCGGGTCTGTCCCCGGGACCTTCGAGTGAGAATCTCCCTTCGGTGGGCACCGCTTCGGACATCTCCGGACCTACCCCGGGGGACACGGCGGCAGGCAATAGTCAGGCAATGCGCAAGAGGTTCATAGCTTTATTGCATGGAGGAGTCCCACAAGCAGTTCAGGGCGTTGTCTTATATAGGGAGGTTCTTCCGGGCTGCCATCCTAACCCGCCCCGAGGGCGAGGCCTACCACCCGATTGGATCCAGCCCACCCGACCAATCCCGTGGGCTCACAACTCCTCTATGGGAGCCGTGTCTCCCTCGGATTGGTGGGCTGCCACTCCCGGGGAGGCCCCTATCCACCCAGGCGCCTAGGACCGACCCCCGTCACACCTCCACTAGCTTTATTGTTAATAATGTTAAGGCCCACTTGACTTTATTCTCCAGGATGTCTGGCTGTAGATCATTAACCACACCATCATGGTTATCAGGTTGTTAAGATCTTTCTTGTATAGTTCTTTTGTAATTCTTGCTACCTCTTTTTAATCTCTTCTACTAAATGTCTACCATGTTTGTCTTTTATCATGCCTCCCCTGAAAGATCCAAATGGAACAGGGGCTTTAGAGGATACCTCAGACTTACAGGATACAGAAGGGACTGAAGAGTGGTGCCCTGGTACTGAATTTCCCTATATAACTTTGCAAGAACCCATATGCAAACCATCAGTTGCTTTCCTACAAACTCCATGTTTCAGGAACCTTGCTCAGAGCTCCCTCTGGAAAAGGATGTCATTGATTTCTGCCTATCTAGCAGAGCCATGGATTCTGTGACTACTCCCCTTTTCCAGTGTGCCTAGTAATGAGCATTATAATAACTTTTCCTTTTCTTGGCTGGCCATAATGCATTAAGTTAATATAGGAGATTAAAAAAATTATAGTTTATCTGCATGTCAGGGATTTCAAGAGTAGAGGTTTAAAGGGTGTTATTTTTGTTTAAGTATAAGCAAAAACCCAGATGGACTGATCAAAACCCCAAGATAGGCAGAATTTCTGTACCCAAGACAATGTATCATTCCAGGTTGACTTATATTTAACACTCTACATTGCAGTCAAATTTCTACTCCCTTGCTCCTTGATCTCATGAGTACTTCATTTCCAGAATGTTCTCATTGTTCATTTCCACCTCTTTAAAATGCTTAGATCCCTTGAAAGCTCCACTCAAGTATAATATTCTATGGGGAAACTTTTTGTTTCTACTGTATATTAATGTTTCCTCTCCCACTAATATGACTCTGCAAATTATTTTGCATATGTTCTGTTTTAACTTATCCATATACATGTTGCCACCTCTACATTTCAACCCAGCAGAATTTAAGCTTCTTGAGGCCAGATATTTTCTGTGTCTTTGTATCATAGCACATAGCAGGCGCTTCATAAATTCTTATTTAGTTGAATTCAAATGAAATAAACCTTGAAATTGTTCAGTTTTTGTTTTTCTTTTGTTTCATCAGAGTAATGATACAGTTGCACCCGTTCTTTAGGAAGCCTCTTTTGAGAGCTCTGTATGGATATACTAGAAAGGGGAAAAGTCTGGAGGCAGGGAGACCCATTGAGAAGAGGTTATTACACAAGAGAAGTGATAAGGACTTGAATTAGGGCATTGGCTCTGTGAGTAGAAAAAAAGAAAAAATATGAGCGATATTGTAGAATTAAAATTAATTTTTAAAAAATATAGCTATCTGGACATGTGGGTGTGAAGGAGAATGCAGAGTCCAGGACTCCAAGATTGAAAAATGGAAGGATATTGATGCCCTTGATGTAAATAAGGCATTTAGAAATCAGGATGGGTTTCAAAGAGTTCTGTTTTGGAAATGTTGAGTTTTAGAGTAATGATATTGAAAACTGCATTTTTCAATTTCCATGTAATTGCACTTTGAGAGACCATTACATAGGCCCTTTTATGAATGATATGATTACAAAATAGCAGAATTTTAGAGTGGGAAGAAACATCAGCAATCATCCAGTCCAACCCCCTCATTTTCCTTTTCTTTTTTATTATGAACTTAACAACATCAACAAAAATGAATATTTTTATATACAATGAAGAAGAGAATGAAAAGCTTGTATGTGAAATTAGAAATCACTAAAACAGCTAGTTTTTTAGGTATACATTAAATTTATCATGGTAGTACCAGTAGTGCCTTGTTTGTGACCTCATCCAAACCTCCTTCTAGTATCTTTTACATATTTTAAATGTTTCATTGATACTCTTTTCTTCTCCTTTCCCCCCACCATATCACTGTCTAAATTCCCAATATCACACCTCACTCCCCAAATAAACTGTCCCTTATAAAAGCTGAATATTGTTAAACAAAACAAGTTCACACATAGTTTGTGCCTGAAAATATGTTTCATTCTGCACCAATAGACCTCTCTGCCAAGAAGTGGGAATCATGCTTCCTCATTAGGTTACTGGTTCTACTCACTTCACTCTGAATCAGTTCATACAGATACTCTCATATTACAAATGAAAAACTTGAACTCTAGAAGGGGGCATTGATTTGGCAAGTTGCCTAAGAAATAAAAGTCAGAACCAGAAAAGAAACTCAGATCCAGCACTTCTGCGGTGTTCTTTCCACTGCTCTCACTTATTACCCACTCTCAATTCTGATTCACATGATCGGAATTGAATTAATTTGCCTCCTTGACTTCCTTTCAGGTCATTAACCAGGGAACCAACCCAACCTCAGACTTACTATTCATTTCACAGCAAGGAATTCCAGGAACCATTTCTCTAACTCAAGCCCAAGGTAACTTGGTACCATGAAGAAAAATGGCCCTTGTGCCATATGATGTGATCCTAGGCTTGTGTTGATTGCTTTTCCTAGAAAGATCTCCCAAGCTGTCACCACCACAATGAAGAAAGACAGTTTCAGCTCCATTGACTTTCATTACCATTGCCAGGAATGAGACTGTTAATTTTAACAAACCTGTGAGTAATTATAGCTCTGTGTGACTTGACAGATTAGGCTTTCAACACTCAGTAGGACCAGCCTTGCCTCTTATCTCCCTTGCAGCAGCCCTGGTATTTAGAGAGAGATCATTTTGCCAACTCAGAATTGTAACATATTGATTGTTAAGTCTTGAGCCCTAATTAATTGCTATGATATCCAGCTCCAATCTCATTGTCAGGTCTGATGGCCCTGGGGATCTTGCCAAGGTACATTCCTGTTTTGAGGACTCAAGGAATATAGGAATGTAAGAGGAAGCAAAGTAATAATGTAATCCACTGATAAGTAGTCTGAGTGACATGATATCAGTTTTAATAAGTCATACACACCTGGTCCCAGGAAAAGGTCTGGAAGTAAAATTGATAATAACATTGTTTTTACTTCAATAAATTTCATTCATCAATCATTTGTTAATACCTTTTATCTTTCCTGCTATGTACTATATTCTAAGGAAGATCCAAAGATCAGTGCATATAGTAGGTCCTGGAAGCAGAGGATCTGGATTCCAATTCTATCTCTGACACTAACTATCTATGTAATCCTGTGTAAGACACATCACTTCTTATAGGCTTCTGTTTTCTTATTTGTAAAATGAGAACTTTAAACCAAATTATCTAAATTTTATGATATTTGCTGTCCGTGTCCTCAGCCACCCTATGTATCCTAATATTTTTAAAGTCTGTTCCTTTGATCTACAATAATTCCAAAAGGCTCACTATTCACATCCAGAGAAAGAACTCTGGAGTCTGAATGCACATCAAAGCATACTATTTTCTTTTCTTTCTGTAGATTTTTTGTTTTTTCTTTCTCATGGTTTCTTCCTTTTGTTCTGATTCTTCTTTCACAACATGTATAATGTGAAAATATCTTTAATATGATTGTACATATATAGCCTATATCAGATTGCATGTGTCTTGGGGAGGGGAGAGTGGAAGGAAGAGGAAAAATTTTGAAATCAAAACCTTATAAAAGTGAATATTAAAAACTAAAAATTAACTCATTTGTTCAAAAGAAAAAATAAGTACTCCAACTTTAGATATAACTTGATGTCAGCAAGGAAAAATAAAATTAAATGCTGTACAATTATAACAATCAAACTTGATACCCAGTGGGAAAAAGATGAAAAATCATATCTGCCTTTCTTCATAAGGTGAGGCAGGTGACTATAATTTTGGATTGTTGCATATGCTATCAAATGTAGTTAATTCATGTTCTCTTTTGAAAAAAATAGAATAAAGTCCATTCCTTTAATAAAATGTTTAGCACAGTGCCTGGCATGTAGTAGGTGCTATATATATGCTCATTCTCTTCTCCCTCCCCTTCCATCTTTCCCTCTTGGAGAAAAATGTGTCCTTTTCCCATTGCCTATCACAGAATGGACAAATGAATGAAAAAAGAATTAAGTGCTTACATTTTATGAAACACTGATATGTATACACACACACACACACACACACACACACACACATGCACACACACACAGATATATAAAGCAGCCAGACAGTTCATACTTTTAAGGAAGACATCCTTTTAAAAATGTATTTAATTGTTTTCTATTAGCAAACATTTATTTCTCTACCTTCCACCTCCCCACATTCATTGGGGGAAAAAAAGGAATTAAAAACAAAACCTTTGTAACAAATATCCATAATCAAGGAAAATAAATTTCTCCATTAGCCATATCCAAAAAAGTATCTCATTTTCCACCTTGAGAAGGAGCTTACATTTAAAAAAGGGCAAGAACTGGAATTAAATAGATGGATAAAGATATTCAAGTGTTGGCATGGATTGGAAATGGCCAGAATTAGGCATAAAGACAGAGTTTACCTGTCAGAGCTTAGTGTCCCAGAGATAGAGTCCAAGATCTTATGGAAGGGAGGAAGAGTGCCAGATTACAGGTTTGGAAATGTCCAGAAAGCTTATACTGCTTATAAACTTATATGCCTTATGGGTAGAGGGGGTGATGAAGTGAGCTCCCTGGTCAACTTGATCAAATTGTGTTAAAGACTTTGATTGTATCTTCTTATAGATAGAACTATGGACATAATCACTGACATCTTTGGGGTATGCCAAGTAACACTTCATTGAGATAAATGATACTTTAAGTCTCATTGATTGGAAATAAATTGGTTGACTTAAATGATTGTGAATATGTGATACTGCAACCCAGCTCTCTATGGTTGGGTCCTAGAATGTGGAGTCAAGAAATTCTTCTGTTTGACGAGTTGCCCCTGTGGGCTTCCATCTTTGGGGATTGAAGGGCAAGTGAAGGGTTGATGGTCATTTAGTGCTTTGGGGACTATGCCAACATGCTGGCAACTCACCAGGAAACAAAAGATGATTTTAGGTCTCTGATTTCTAACCTGTTCTTGGCTATCTCTTGTTCTTTCCCCAAAATGAAAAAGAGAACTATTAGCCCTCAATTTATTCCCAAATGATTCTCAATAGCCCAAGTGCAATGAACATCCTAAACAAAGACTCACCCACCCTTTAAAATTATCAAGTCACCCAAAAAATTCCTCTTATGCACTTCCTACATTGGCATTCAAAAACCCAGAAGTTTGGCTCCAACTTTCTTTCCAACATTATTTATATTCCCCAACAAGAGTCCATTGTTCTAGTCCTCTTGGCAAAGCTCTCAATCCCATTTCCCAACTTTAAAAAAAAATTGTTTTTAGTCCCTTAATTTAAAAGGTATTTGCACAAGTTATTAGAATTACCTTCCCAGTATTATTCGACATTTGACAAGTATCAAAATCTAAAAACAAAAAACTGAATTCCTATCAAGGGAATTTTACACACCAGCTAAGTGGCCAAAGATTTTTGGGGACAAACAACTACCTGCAAAATCATTCCAGATAAGGTTTTTGCCCACTCTCTCACAAAGAATCACTAGCTTATGGCTTGTTGGGGAACTACCTTTTCTCAGAATAAGGGAAAGAACATAGAGGAAAGGCAAGTGTTTCTGTAAGATGAATTCAGAGGTCATTGAATCTAGAGCTGGAAGAAATATAATTCAACTCTCCCAGGAGACTTTGGCCCAGATGGCAAAGACTTGCCTATAAACACAAAAGTAATTAACTGAGACAGTATTTGAAACCAGTTCCCTTGACTCCATAACACCAGAATGTTCCATAGACAAAGCTTTCTCTCTGAGGAGAACATAGGATAACAAACTTAGACAGAACTCTTCCAGGGGGCAAAGGAAACAGTGTGATATAGAGAGGAGTGTGCTGGAGGCAGCTCAAACCAACTGATTGCTAAATTCTCAATGTAAGCATTTACACTCTAGAAATCAACAATTACTACCAATCAGGATCTGCTATATTATATTGCTGACTATCTAGACTTAAGAAACTGATGAAGAAAATATTAATACAAATTAAACTTAAGCATATTCTTGGTACATTAATTTTTTTCAGAAAGCCAGTTGTTATTTACCAGTCTAACTCTGTGCATGGTAAAAGAGCAATGGATTTATTTAAACTCAGAGGTACTGCATTTGCGTAACAGCTCTGCCATTAACTTAGTGTAATCTTTGCAAATCATGTCAATAGTCTTAGTTTCCTCATCAGAAAAATAGAGATAATCATGCTTGTTGTAGCTCCCTCACAAGATTTTAGTAAGAAAAATATTTTGTAAACTACAAATATCTATATCAATATGAATTATCAGATATCAAGCAACATGTGATAGGGCAGGTAGATGGTACAGTGGATAGAATGCCAGGCCTGAAGTCAGGAGGACCTGAGTTCAAATGTGACCTCAGGCATTTAACTAGCTGTGTGACCTTGGGCAAGTTATTTAACCCTGTTTGTTTTATAGGTACTCTGTTTGAGGATTTCAGTGACTCTGTCCCTTCCAGCGTCCATAAGTAGACATACTGTAAGAGGAGAAGCCTTGGGACCTTGAGAAAAGGTCTCAATCCTTGGCCTTTTCTTCTTCATTTTAGGTGAATTTGGAACCTCTAATCTTGTGAGTTTCAAAAGGTCATGAACATACTTAGGTGTCCCAGCATTCCAGAGACTGTGCTTGCAGGCAGAGCACCACTGATGCTCTGAAGAGCAAAGAGTGACCTTTGGGCAGGGCCTTCTGGACCCATTCCAGTGGTGACTGACATGGGAAGACACGACTCCAGCTGCTCTGTACATGCATCAGACACCCAGAATATTATGATCCGGAGTAATCTGGCTACATCTGTATATGAACTTAGTGAAGTCAGTGCTGCGCAGGAACTAAGCTAAGATTGTTTTCCTGAGGTGTTGAGGGCAAGTGTTTTATCTATTTGTTCTTACTGTATCTTTAAAGTTAATATTGCTTTTAAATATAGCTTTTAAAAAGCTAACTGATTTTAAATGATTGAATGGAACTGAAGTACTAATCATTGGTAACCATTAGTGAGGAGAACATGCCCAGTGGGAGCTGAAGCTGGTGGCAGTGGAGAGAGATACCTCAAATGCTCAGGAGACCTTGAAGGACAAATGCAGTTTTCCTGGGTCTAAGAGTATGAGCTACACAATACTCTATAGGATTATAGATCTCAAGCTGGAAGGGACCTTATGGGCCATCTACTCCAATTCCATAATTTTACAAATGAGGCAGAGAGGCTAAGTAACTTTTCTAGGGCCAATAGGTGATAATACTTAATTTAAATACATCCAAATATATGCCTGTGTGCATATGTATATGTATATACACAGATGCATGTGTGTATACACATTTATGGGCAGCTAAATAGTACAGTAGATAGAGTGCTGGGCCTGGAGTCAGGAAGACTCATTGTCCTGAGTTCAAATCTGTCCTCAGACATTAGATGTGTGACCTAGGTAAAACTCTTAACACTGTTTGCCTCCATTTCCTCACCTGTAAAATGGCCTGGGAAAGGAAATGACAAATGACTCCAGTATCTTTGCCAAGAAATCCCCAAATGGGGTCATGAAGAGCTGGACATGACTGAAAAGCAATTAAACATACACACACTCGCGTGCATACATGCATAATATATATTTGTTGAACTAGTGTCAAGAATGCCATTTATCTAGTGTCAAAAGAAGCTAGATTAATTTCTGAATTTACTGAGTGACCATGGAAAAGTCATTTAAATTCTTTGAGACTTTGTTCCCTTATCTAAATAAATATATGTGGTACCTTCCTCTGAGGTTTGTTCGAGGATGAAATGAGACTAAAGTATAACGTTTTTTAGAGCTCATGTAAGTGTTAGAGAAGCATCATGGAATAGAGGATAAAAAGCCAGCCTCAGAGCCAAAAATACCAGGGTAGAAGTCCTGACTTTGATATCTTCTGGTTGTGTGCTCCTGGATAAGTCACTTAACATCTCATTTTCCCAAGCAACTCTAAGACTTGTGTTATTAACAAGCATCAAGCACTGAGCTAAATGCTGAAGCAAAAGGGTGAAAACAATCCTGCTTCTCAAAGAACTCACAGTTTATTGGGGGAAGAGACAACATGCAAACAATTAAATGCAAGCTAGATATATACAGGGCAAATTGGAAACAATTTTCAATTTATGTGAAGACATTAACAATTAGAGACAAGGCATTAATATTAAGAAGGATTGCAAAAGATCCTTGTACAAAGTGAGATTTAATTGAACCTTGAAAGAAAACCAGAGAAGTCAGGAGATTGGGGTGAAGAGGGAGAGAGTTCCAGGCATGAGGGACAAACAGTCTGTGAAAAAATGTAGAGTTGGGAGATAGAATAAGGAATGACAAGGAGGGCAGTGTCATTGAAACACAGAATATGTGGAAGGAGGAAGAGTAAGGTATAAGAAAACTAGAAAGGCAGAGGTGTGTTAGGTTATGAAGTGCTTTGAATGCCAAACAGAACATTTTGTATTTTATCTTGAAGGCAACAGAATATTTTGTATTTGATCTGGAGGAACCACTAGACTTTGAAGCAGGGGATGGGTGGTGGGTGATATAGTTAGACCAGAGCTTTAGAAAAATCACTTTCATGATTGAATCAGAGGATGGATTAGAGTGGGGAGAGATGAGGCAAGCAGAACCACCACAGGCTATTGCAATAGTCTAGCATGAGCTGATGAGGGCCTGCACTAGAGTGGTGGTCTTATATATTTTCCAAATCTTTGGGAAGGAATTGTGTCAAAGAGGTCTGAGTATATACCTCCTTGTTAATCCTCTCTCTTGGAGCCATCATTTTTCAAGAGAGTACACTGAGGACCCAAAAAGTTAAGTAATTTAAATAGAGTCGCATAGACAGCAATTAACAATACTGAGATTTAAACCAGAGTTTTCTGACTGTAGAGTCATTGTTCTCTATCCATTATAGCACTCTCTCTCTCTCCCAGTATTTATTTATGCTATCTGTGTTACAGCTTTTACTGTGGAATGTTTGACATTAAATGAATAAAATTGTCTGTTTTCCTTCTGTTTTGACCCTAGTGGTGGTTGAGAAGTAACCTGAAATTATTCTAAATTGCATGGGTGTTTCCAGATGTTATTGGAGCTGAGAGAAATTGCTGGGTATGGTTAATGTTCTGTTTTTAAAGGCCCAGAATCCCTGGAACATCCACTCTCTAAAAGTGTACCAGCATATGAAATCTCATTGAATGGGTGGGCAGATGCTGAATCAGACCCTTGGTGGAAAGAATGGAATACAGATACATTCTGGTACTCTAAAAGTTTAAGTATGGAGCTGAATGAACTAGTAAATTCTTCCAAGTCAAATTTCATAACCAATTTATGGATTCACATTAAAGGTACTTGGGAAAAATACTTGAGATGCTAAAATGTCCTCTTAATGTCTTCCTCTTCCTCCATTACTTCCTCCTTAAGTAAAAGAGAGTGATTTATACAGTGTGAACACACACACACTATAGGTGTGAATGCATACATATAAATATATACACACACTGTTGTGTACCTATTGCATAGCTGTTGCTAAGATTCCAAATGACTATAATTTAAGAGAAGGCATAGAGAATGTGAATGAAAATTGGGGTCCTCCCCTAACTCTCCCTTTAACCCCTTGAAAATAACACCACCTTAAAAAATACCTTAGATGAAGATGCTAATTTCTAAACTGTTGAATAATTTTTCCCACAATACTATTTCCTTTTTTCCAATTACATATAAAGATAGTTTTCAACATTCATATTTACAGGATTTTGAGTTCCATAGATCTGACAGGTAAACTATTCCTTACTCTCTCAATTTGTTTATAGTGTCATCCTTTATGTCTAAATCATGTATTCATTTTGTTTTTATATTGGCATAGGGTATGAGATGTTGATCTATGCCTAATTTCTGCCATAATATGTTACACTTTTCCAGCAATTTTTGTCAGATAGTGAGTTCTTATCTCAGAAGCTTGAGTCTTTGGCTTTATCAAAAAGTAGATTACTATAGTCATTGACTACTGTGTCTTGTGTACCTCACCTATTCCACTGATCCATCACTTTATTTCTTAGTCAGAACCAAATAGTTTTGATGCTGCTGCTTCACAATAGTTTTAGATCTGGTAGGACTAGGCCACCTTCTCTTGCATTTTTTTTTCATTCATTTCCTTAATATTCTCGACCTTTCCTTCCAGATAAATTTTGTTATTATTTTTTCTAGCTCTTTAAAATAATTTTTGGTAGTTTAATTGATTTGTCACTGAATAAGTAAATTAGTTTAAGCAGAATTGTCATTTTCATTATATTAGTTCAGCCTACCCATGAGCAATTGATATGTTTCCAGTTGTTTAGATCTGATTTTGCTGGTGTGAATAGTGTTTTGTAATTATGTCCACATAATTCCTGGGTTTGTCTTGACCAGTAGGCTACCAAATATTTTACATTGTCTACAGTTATTTTTTTTTAATTTATTTATTTTAAGTTTTCAACATTCATTTCCACAGAATTTTGAGTCACAAATTTTCTCCACATCTCTCCTCTCCTCCCACCCCAAAATGCCAAGCATTCTAATTACCCCTACCACCAAACTGCCCTCCCTTCCCTTATCCCCATCTTCTCTTTTGTCCTGTAGGGCAAGATAAATTTCTATACCCCATTACTTGTATTTCTTTTTTCCCAGTTGTATGTAAGAACAATACTCAACAGTTGTTCCTACAACTTTGAGCTCCAAATTCTTCTCCTTCCTCTCTCCCCACCCATCCCCATTGGGAAGGCAAGCAATTCAATATAGGCTATATATGTGTAATTTTGCAAATGACTTCCATAATAGTCATGTTATGTAAGACTAACTATATTTCTCTCCATCCTATCCTGCCCCCCATTTCTTCTATTCTCTCTTTTGACCTTGTCCCTCCTCAAGAGTGCTGACTTTTAATTGCTCCCTCCTCCCATTGTCTTCCCTTCCATCATCCCCCCCACCCTGTCTATCCCCTTCTCCCCCACATTCCTATATTGTAAGATAGGTTTTCATACCAAAATGAGTGTGCATTTTATTCCTTCCTTGAGTCAAATGTGAGGAGAGTAAGCTTCACATTTTCCCTCTCATCTCCTCTCTTTTTCCCTCCATTGAAAAGTGTATTTCTTGCCTCTTTTATGAGAGATAATTTGCCCCATTCCATTTCTTCCTTTCACCTTCTGATAAATTCCTCTCTCACCTTTTAATTTCATTTTTTAGATATGATCCCTTTCTATTCAACTCACCCTGTGCTCTGTGTGTGTGTATAATCCCACCAACTACCCAGATACTGAAAAAAGTTTCAAGAATTACAAATATTGTCTTTCCATATAGTAATGTAAACAGTTCAACTTTAGTAAGTCCCTTATGATTTCTCTTTCCTGTTTACCTTTTCATGCTTCTCTTGATTCTTGTGTCTGAAAGTCAAATTTTCTATTCAGCTCTAGTCTTTTCATCAAGAATGCTTGAAAGTCCTCTATTTCATTGAATGATCGTTTTTTCCCCTGAAGTATTATACTCAGTTTTACTGGATAGGTGATTCTTAGTTTTAGTCCTAGTTCCTTTGACTTCTGTGTTATCCTGATTGTAATTCCACAATACTCAAATTGTTTCTTTCTAGCTGCTTGCAGTATTTTCTCCTTGACCTGGTAACTCTGGAATTTGGCTACAATGTTCCTAGCAGTTTCTCTTTTTGGATCTCTTTCAGGAGGTGACTGGTGGATTCTTTCAATATTTATTTTGCCTTCTGGTTCATGAAAGATGATGTCTAGGCTCTTTTTTGGTCATGGCTTTCAGATAGTCCCATAATTTTTAAATTGTCTCTCTTGGATCTATTTTCCAGGTCAGTTGTTTTTCCAATTAGTTATTTCACATTATCTTACATTTTTTCATTATTTTGGTTTTGTTTTGTGATTTCTTGATTTCTCACAAAGTCGTTAGCCTCCATCTGTTTCATTCTAATTTTTAAAGAACTATTTTTTTCAGTGAGCTTTTGAACCTCCTTTTCCATTTGGCTAATTCTGCTTTTTAAAGCACCATTCTCCTCATTGGCTTTTTGAACCTCTTTTGCCATTTGAATTTGCCTAATTTTAAAAATGTTATTTTCTTCAGCATTTTTTTTTATCTCCTTTAGCAAGTTGTTGACTCACTTTTCATGCTTTTCTTGCATCTCTCTCATTTCTCTTCCCAATTTTTCCTCCACCTCTCTTACCTGATTTTCAAAATCCTTTTTTGAGTTCTTCCATGATCAGAGACCACTGAATATTTATTTTGGATTTTTGGGATACTGAAGCCTTGACTTTTATGTCTTTTCCCGATGGTCAGCATTGTTCTTCCTCATCTGAAAGGATGAGAGAAGATATCTGTTCACCTAGAAAGGAACCTTCTATAGTCTTATATTTTTTCCCTTTTTGGGGCATTTTCCCAACTAGTTACTTGACTTTTGGGTCCTTTGGCAAGAGTAGGGTATACTCTGGGAATCTGTAAGATCTCAGTTACTCCAAGTTGGCACAATCAAGTGTGTACACTGATCTAGGAGCAGCCAGAAACTTTTGTGCCTAGAATCTGTGAGTTGTAGGGTTTCCTGTCCACAACTACCTGGCCTCCAGTTCCACCAAGCCAGCGTTGGGGGCTAAGATTCAGATAAGTTGCTCAATTCCTCCAGGAGCATTAGGTGGGGACAGGGCTGCCATACAGGGCTGAGGTAAGGATCAGCTGCTCAGTTCCCCCAGGGGTTTTACAATCCAAAAATGGATGCAGGCTGCTGTGGGAGGGAAGACCCTGCTCCCTTCCTGGCCAGCTGAAAAAACCCTCTCACTGACCTTTGGCACCTGTGGGGGATTCCACTCCCGAGGCCTGCTCAGGTCCTCCTCCTGGTGCTGTGCCTTGCACTGCCAAGGGTGGCCTGGGCTGGGCTCTGTTCCGTGTCCAGTGCAACAATCCTTTCCCAATGACGTTTCAAGTCACCCTGGGTTGGAAATTTCCTCCACTCTGTTGTTCTGTGGCTTCTGCTGCTCTAGAATTTGTTGAGAGTCTTTCTTTACAGGTATTTTATGGACTGTGGGGGAAGAGCTAGTGTATGTGCATCTTTCTACTCCTCCATCTTGGCTCTGCCCTCAGCAATGCTACAGTTATTTTTAATGGAATTTCTCTTTTTCTTGCTGCTGACTTTTATTGCTAATGTATAGAAATGCCAATGATTTATGTGGGTTTATTTTATATCCTGCAATTTTGCCAAAGTTGTTTATTATTTCAAGTAGTTTTTTACTTGAGTCTCTAGGATTCTCTATGCATATCATCTGCAATGAGTGATAGTTCTGTTTCATCACTGCCTATTCTAGTTCCTTCAATTTCTTTTTCTTCTCTAACTGCTAAAATCAACATTTCCAGTATAATATTGAATAATATTGAATAGTGGTTATAGTGGTCATTCTTGTTTCACCCCTCATCTTATTAGTAAAGGTTCTATTTATCCCCATTACATAGTGCTTGCTGGTGTTTTTAGATTTTTAGGGATAACATCCATTTATTCCTATCTTCTCTACTGTCTTTAATAGGAATGAGTACTGTATTTTGTCAAATACTTTTTCTGCATCTTTTGAGATAATCATATGATTTCAGTTCATTCTGTTAATTGACATGGTCCATTATGCTGACAGTTTTCCTAATACTGAACCAGCCCTGCATTCCTGGTATAAATCCCACTTGATTGTGTGTTGTCCTCATGATAAATTACTGTAATCTATTTGCCAATATTTTATTGAAATTTTTTGCATCATCATCAATATTCATTAGAGAAGTTGGTCTATAATTTTCTTTCTCCATTTTGCTTCATCCTGATTTAGGTATCAGCACCATGTTTATGTCATGAAAGGAATTTTACTTTCACCTATTTTTTCAAATAGTTTATATTATAGTGTAATTAATTATTCTTTAAATGTGGTAGAATTCATTTGTAAATCCAGCTGGCCCTGGAGATTTATTTTCTAGGAAACTCTTTGATGGCTTGCTCAATTTCTTTCTCTAAAATGGGATTATTTAAATATTTTTATTTTCTCTTTGGATAATCAGGGTGATTTATTTTTTTGTAAGCGTTCATCCATTTCACTTAAATTGTCAGATTTATTGGCATAGAGTTGGGCAAAATAGCTCTCAATTATTCTTTTAATTTTCTCTTTATTAGTGATGAATTAATCCTTTTCACTTTTGATATTGGTAATTTGTTTTTCATTCTTTTTTAAAATAAATCATATTAATCAAAAGTTTACATATTTTATTATATTTTTAATAAAACCAGCTCTTAGTTTTGCTTAGTTCAATGGTTTTCTTAATTTTAATGTTATTAGTCTCTCCTTTGATTTTCAGAGCTTCTAACTTGCTATTTAATTGGAGATTTTAATTTGTTCTTTCTCTAGCTTTTGTAGTTGCATGCCTAAATTCATTGATCTGCTTTTTCTGTATTTATTCATATAAGATGTTGGTCTATGCCTGCTTTCTGCCATACTATTTCCCAGAGATATAAAATTTCCACAAGAACTGCTTTGATTCCATCCCATAAAGTTAGGTATGTTGTCTCATTTTTGTCATTCTCCTAGATGAAATTCTTGATTATTTCAATGAGTTTTTGACCCACTCATTCTTTTTTTAATTATTTTATTTTCCCCAATTAGATGTAAAAACAATTCATAACATTCACTTTTAAAATTTGAGCTTCAAATTCTCTCCCTTCTTCCCTCCCCAACCCCTCCCCTGTTGAGAAGACAGGCAATTCAATATAGGTTATACATGTGTAGGCATGCAAAACATATCCATAATAGTCATCTTGTGAAAGAAAAGATATTTTTAAAAACATGAAAAATAAAGTAAAAAAGGGTGATGGATTCTGTATCCAGACACCAACAGTTCTTTTTCTGGAGATAGATAGGATTTCTCATTATAAGTCCTTCAGAGTTGTCTTGGATTATTTTATTGCTGAGAATAGCTAACTCATTCACAACTGATCATCTTACAATACTGTCAAACCTTTGTACACAGTACATTTCACTTTACATTAGCCAATGCAAATCTTTCCAGGTTTTTCTGAGATCACACTGCTCATCATTATTTTGGGGGAAAAAACTAAGGATTCTAGGAGCCTGAGGTAAAGAAGAAATGCATTTCAGGAATGTGAGACAATCAGTGATCATCAATCACTGGAGAAGGAAGGTCATGTTTAGGGAACAGCAAGAAAATAAGTTTACTTAAATTGTAGCAAATTGATGAAGGAGATTATTGGGTCCAACTCCATTTTACAGATGCACAAATTACAGCTCAAAGATATTCTATTCTATTCAATTCTATAGCATTGCATTACATTACATTACATATGTTACATTACGTTATGTTACATTATATTATATTATATTGCTTATATTATATTAATTACATTATTAACATTAACATTAAAATTACATTATAAACATTAATTACATTGCATTTCATTGCATTACATTATGTTACATTACATTATGTTATATTGCATTGAATTGCATTGCATTGCATTACATTACATGTAATCAAAGTTGCCTATTTTATCGTTTATAATTGTCTGCAGTTCTTGTTTGGTATATAATTCATCTTCTACTTTTATCTGTGAGAGGTATGTGATCTATTTCTCTTCTAATTTTAACACCTTGGTCTTTGATATAGAAGTCACATATCCATTTAGAAAGTATTGTGGAATCTGGTGTAAGGCGTAAGACTAATCCTAATTTCTGCCTGACTGCTTTTCAGTTTTCCCACCAGTTTTTATGAAACAGGTAGGCTTCTCCTAGGTAATTTATATTTTTAATTTTATCAAATACGGGGCTACTGAGTTGTACCATTTGCAATTCTCTGTAGTCTAGTTCTGTATTTTTAACCAAGAGCAGATGGCTTTGTTGATTTCTGCTTTATAATAAAGTTTGAGGTGTGGAGGTCTTATCCCTTCTTCATTTTTACTTGTTTCATCAAATCACTTGATATTCTAGATCATATTTTCTCAATAAATCTTATTATAAATTTATCATTTTATAAAATTGTAACAAATTTTATAAAATCATTTCATTTTATAATATTCTATAAAATATCCCTTTGTTTGATATAGCATTGAAAGTAATGTCATTTTTACTACATTGGCAAAACCTAACCATGAGCACTAAATGTTCCTAGGGCTATTAAGTTGGTCTTGATTGGTTTAAAGAGCACTTTGTAATTGAATCTATATAAATCCTTCTGTGCTGTGGTAGGTTGATTGCCAGATTCTTGATCTATTTTGTAGTTATTTGAAATGGTATTTTTCTTTCTATTATTGTTTCTTTTGTTTCATTATCATTATATAAGAATTCTGTCGATTTGTTGAGGATTTATTTGTAGCTATAATTTTGTTGAAGCTATTAATTCTCTTAATCCATATCTTTGCTGATTGCCTAGGATTTTCCAAGTATACCACCATATCAACAGAAATAGGGATAGTTATATCTACTCTTTATATCTACATGCCCCTTTCATTTCTTTCTCATCTTATCACTGCTGCTAGCATTTCCAGATCTGTATCAAATAATAGGAATAAAGGGGAAATCCTTGCCTCATTCCCATATTTATTAGGTAAAGGTCCTACTGTGTCCCCATTGTATATGATAGTTGCTTTTAGCCTAAGTAGATGCTTTTTGCAATATTAAAAAAGGTCAGATGGAGGCCAAATGGCAGGGACTCACCTGAGCTCTCCCTCAAACTCCTTCAAATACCTTTAAAAAATGACTCTAAACAAGTTCTAAAGCAGCAGAACCCACAAAAGATGAAGTGAAATAAATTTCCAGCCCAATATTAAAAAGGGTCCCTCTGTGCCTTTACTTTTTAGGGTTTTTAGCATAAAGGTATAAGTATAATTAGATAGACAGATAGATAGACAGATAGACAGACAGACAGACAGACAGACAGACAGACAGACAGACAGACAGACAGATAGATAGATAGATAGATAGATAGATAGATAGATAGATAGATAGATAGACAGATAGATGTGTATACACATATATGTACATTTAGTATAAACATTTTTCTCAAAGATTTTTATGTGCCTATTGACATGGACATGTGATTATGAATGTTTTTGTTTCTAATGTGATTAATTTTGTTGATTGTTGAATCAATCCTTCATCTCTGATATAAATCCCACTTGGTCATGCTGAGTGATTTCTTGGATAAATTGCTATAGACTTTGAGGGAATTTTGTTTACAATTTTTGAATCAGCATTCATTAATGATATTAGTCTATAGTTTTCTTTCTGTGTTTTATGTTTCCCTGGTTTAGGTATGACTACATTTATTTCATTAGAGGATTCTGGTATGGGGCTTTCTTTCTTAATTTTTAAGAATAATTTGTTAAGTATGGGTACTAATTCTTCCTTAAAAGTTTGATAGAATTCTCAGGAGTTTACCAATCTCCCTTCCCCCACCCTTGCCCCTTTGGTGGTTTCTTTATAGCTAAATCTATTTCCTTTTCTGAGGTTGAGATATTTAATGTCTCCATATGATCTTCTGAATAGTTTAAATATCTTACATTTTTTAAATATGTTCTTCTATTTGTTTTGTGTTCTCAGTTTTGTTAACAGCTTACTGTATATAATACAACATAATGATTCTTTTTGTTCCTTCTGATTTTATTGTAATTTTACCTTGCTCATTTGATTTCTATTTATTTTATTTTTTGCTTTCTTCTTTTTAATCAGATTTTCTTTTTTAGTTAATTTATTTGTTTTCACTTTTCTACAGTCACTTCCATAAATCTTGGATTTTCTCCCCCTCCTTGTCCCCTATGTCCCCCTCCCTCCCCAAGATGGCATGCAATCTTATATGGGTTCTATACATACATTCTTACTAAATACATTTTCTCCTTAGTCATGTTGCATTGAAGAATTAAAATGAGTGGGAGAAACCATGAGAAAAATCAAAACAAAACAAAACACAAAAGAAAACAGTCTGCTTCATTCTGTGATCCAGTTCTATAGTTCTCCCTCTATTTGTGGATGGCATTTTGACTCGAGTCCACTGGAAATTTTTTAGGTGCTTGCATTGCTGTGAAGGGTTCCTCGCATACTGTGGTTGTTACTGTGTACAAAGTTCTCATGGTTCTGCTCCTTTCACTCACCATCAGTTCATATAAGTCCTTCCAGGCCTCTCTGAAGTCTTCCTGTTCAACATTTCTCATAGCACAATAGTATTCCATTACATTCATATACCACAAATTGTCCAAGCATTCCCCAATTGATGGGCATTCCTTTCATTTCCATTTTTTGGCCACCACAAAGAGAGATGATATAGATAATTTTGGACATGTGGGATCCTTTCCCATTTTTATGATCTCTTTGAGACAGTCCTAGAAGCAATGTTGGTGGGTCAAAGAGTATGCACATTTTTGTAGCCCTTTGGGCAAAGTTCCAAATTGCTCTCCAGAATGGTTAGATCAGCTCACAGCTCCACCAACAATGAATTAATGTTCCAACTCTCTCACATCTCCAACATTTATCATCTTCCTCTTTTGTCATGTTAGCCAATCTGATAGGTATGATGTGGTACCTCAGAGTTGTTTTGATTTGCGTCTCTTTAATCAATGTTAATCACATTTTCTAAGGGTTAACAATTCTATTAGTCTTTTCAAAGAACTAGTTTCTAGTTTTATTTATCATTTCTATGGTTTTTTCAAGTTTACCTATTTCTCTAATTTTTAATATTTCTTCTTTTGTGATTATTTTAAGTTTGTTCATTTGTTGACTTTCTAATTTTTAAAAGTATATATTCAATTGACTAATACTCCTTTTTCATATTTTTAATGTATGTTTGTTAAGATATGGTTTTCCTTTGGAGGATTATATTAGCTGAACCCCAGAAATTTTGGTATGCTAATTCATTATTATCATATTTTTACATAATTATTAATTGCTTCTATGATTTTTCTTTGATCCACTAATTATTATCCACGTCATTTTTTTAAGTCTCAAGTTGTGTTTGTATCTTTTGTTTGTCATCTCTGAAACAATCTCAATTTTATTGCATTATGGTCTGTAAAGGATTATTGGTTATTTCTGCCTTTTTACATTTGTTTGCAATATGTCTTTGCTCTAGTGTATGGTCAATTTTTGTATAAAATTTTGTAAAAATGTGGTGCCAAGAAGTATATACATTTTGTTGTAGTTTCAGTTTTAAAATACTTTTAACTCTAATTTCTTCAGCAATTTATTCAGTTCCATTCTAGTTATCTTTTTACTTACCTTTCTATTAGAAATATCCAAAAACTGAGAGGAATGTTAAGGTATCCTACCCTTGTCATATTGTTGTCTATGTTTTATCTCAGATAATGTACTTTATGAATTTCGATGCTAAGGCATTTGGGATGAATAGGTTTATTACTAATATTGGTTAGTTGACTGTGGCTGCTTTCAGCATAATGTAGTTTTCTTATTTATCTTCATTTATTTTTTGAATGTTTGGTTTTGATTTGTCAGATAGCATGATTGCAACTCCTCATGGATTCACTGGATAATATAGTAAAAAAAATCCCATCTTAGTTTTATTTTGTGCACAATTTTGTATCTCTTTTTTAAATGTTTTTCTTGTAAGCAACAGATTATAGAAGTTTATTTTTTTATTCAATCCGTCACTGTTTTGTTTTGTTGAATTGTTTAATCTATCACATTCAAAGCTATGAGAAGTAGGCTTATATTTTCCTCTATTTGTCTCCTCGTTGGGTTCTTTTCAAGTTATAATTTTTCTCCCCTCTTCCACTGTAAAAACATAGTACTGTTCTATGCTCCTTCAATTACTTTGCATCAATATTTTTAAGGTGGCCCTATTCCCACTGCCTCTCTTCTCACCCCAATCTTCTCTGCTCATTTGCTACCCCTTTCTCTTTGCGAGTTTTCTTTTTTTCTTTTTCTCTCCTGCTTTTATCTGATTATACACTTCTTCCTACCATTATCCCTCCCTTTTCCCTTCTCAGTCCAGTAGATTTTGTTTTCTTCTCCTCTCCTTCAACTAGTCCTGTTCACTAGTTCTGTTTCACTTTTGCATCCCTTTTAAAAATGAATTTCTCTCACTTCATCATCCATTCTGTCTTTCTCTATCTCTTTTAGACCTTCATCCTCTGATTCATGATCCCTATAATTATCTAGTATTTCTATTCTCTCCCATGTTATGTAATCATTTCCAAAGTTCTTAAGAGAGACCTTAAGGATGTCCTTGTATCCCTTCTGACCACCATGTGAATGCTTGCCCTATATGAGTTATCCATAAAAAAGTCTTTTTGACAAATGCACATTTTGTATTCCAACAATGTGGCTGACCCATTGGAGTTGGGCTTTTTGAAGTAGAGTTTGAATGTTTGAGAGTTTAGTTTAAGTAAGGACCTCAGTGTCTGATATCTTATACTGCCAGGTAATCTTCAGAATCTTCCTAAGACAATTCAAATGGGAGTAATTCAGTTTCCTGGCATGGCACTGGTGTACTGTCCAGGTTTCACAAGCATACAACAATGAGGTCAGCATAACAGCTTTGTAGACCTTCAGTTTGATAATCAGTCCAATACTTCTTCTGTCCCATACTTTCCTTCAGAACCTCCCAAACATTAAGCTAACTCTGGCAATGTGTGCATCAACCTCATTATCAATATATACATCCCTGGAAAGTATACTACCAAGGAAAGTGAATAGCATTCAAAACTTACTTCTCATGCACTCAAAACTTCCAAGGTATCCACTCTAGGCTCTACCCTTTAAGAAGTTTCTGCCTCTCTCTTTTATAACTTATTCCATAGATTCTTCTTTTCCATTATGCCTCATTCCCAGAACAATGGCAAATATTGCAGGTGTTAAAGAGGGCACTACCCCTTAATAGGTTGTCTCCTCCATCACATCCCTGATTATGTAGTATACCACTAGTCTATACCCTCCCCTGGTTACCTCTTTCCTCATTCATATTAAAGTCTCACTCCTGGACCTATGACTTCCTGCTCCTGTAAATGTCAGTTTCCCCCAGGTGTTTCAACTTCCCCTTCTACTAAGATAGCATGATGAACTTTTCAAGCACCAAATCCCCCAGAATCCACCAAATGTCTGCTCCTCATCTCCCTTCACAAACCATCTCTTTTCAACTATAGAAGTGTTCTATATAGTTCTATATATCAATAGAACACTCTCCCTCCAGAAAAGTAAGGTGCCCTTCTTTTCCCCTTTTTTGTAATTTTCCCTCCACCTTCTCCTCACCCACTCCTCTACAGGGTCTTTTCTTACTGAGTCTACAATAGTCACCCTCTCTTTGTTTCCAGCCCTCAAATTGACTCAGGCACATCACACATTACTCTCTATCCCCTTTTCCTCTCTCCTTTTTTCATGTATATTCCTATGTTGTAATATAATCCACAAAAACCATTGATTCATCCATAGGCAGGAGGTTGTCAGTTCTATCCATAATGTCCTAGGCCCATTTCTTCACTATCACATCAATTAGACTTCTGCCTCATCCCTGCCTCTTTGTGTTTATTTAGAAAGAAGTCTTACTCATCTCTCTGCTATCATTCTGTTACTGTTATTGTCCTTGCTTGCAGCCTTTATCCACTCTTCCTAAATTTCTATTGCTTGGAAAGTTTGAAAAGCAAATAATATCTTCAGATCTGTTTTTTTTCTAAAAATGTTTCAAGTACCCTTTGTTATTGAAAATGCATCTTTTCCCATATATACCTAAACCCAGATTTGTAAGAGAGATCATCTTGGGCTATATCCTGTGCTCCACTGCTCTTTTGAATACATTATTCCATTCTTGCCAACATTTTCTGGTGGGTGCAGAATAGTCTTGCTTTATTTGAATTTTCTTCCTCTTATATTTGAAGATCTTTCTCTTGATTACTTACAGAACTTGTTGTTTCTGAATTGGACTGTTAAATTTAACCACCATGTGACTGATTGTTTGCAACCTTGTGTTTTTCTGGAGGTTATCTATAAAGTCTTTCAAATGATATTTTATTTTCTATGTTCAGAAATTCTGGGCATTTCTCTTTGATTATTTCTTGCATTATGATATTAAGGTTTTTTTGTCTTATTAGGTTCCTCTGGGCTGCCTATGATTCTTAGATTGCTTCTGTGCATCCTGTCTTCAAGATCCATATATTTTGCTTGCATAATAAACATTTTCTTTCAGTGTTATTCTTTCTTGCTTCTCTTCTAGGTTGTCCTTCCTTTCTGTATGTTGGCATTTCTTCTCTACTTTTCTTTCTTTTGCTTCTTTTTTGACTTGCCAATGTAGATTCCAATTTCTTTTATTCATTATTTTTGCTATGTAGGACATAAATTCTGTACTCATTATGCTCATTTCTCTTTTGAACCACTCAAGAAGTGCAAGTTGTGATTTTATGTTCTCACATTCCACAGTCTTCTGTCTCATGAAGTTTTGAATTCTTTTCTTTTCTTTTGCAGCATTTATTCATAGATGCTTATTCTTGTTTGCTAGATCTAGAAGCCATATTTCTTTTCTTCTGTTAATGATTTCCCTGTTGACTCATTTGAGTTTTTGAGGTTTTTTGAGTTTTTGAGTTTTCTTTTTCCTGAAATCTTTAGTAATTTCCATCATTTTTTTCCTCTTATTTTCCTTTATTACTCACTTTCTGAGTCTCTGTCTCTCTCCTTCTAATAGCAATTTCCTTAGAAGCTGAATTTCAAAGCATCTCGACCTCCCTTAACATTGGGTAATTTGTGGTATTCCAACCTAAGTCTGTACCAAGTAACTTTTGTAAGGACAGAACTGGCCTTAACTGAGTTCTAAGTAGTCTCCCTCAGGATTAGTAGTAGAGTGTTACTCAGCAATCCTCCCCATCCCCAAGTACACACTGTGTCCCTTCCCAGAGTCTTATCCTCTTCCCTCTGCTTCTCAGCTCTCTGGCTGGGCCTGGCATTGGCTGTCATGCTGATGCTATGGGGTTGATTTTTGTAGTTTGTATCTGAGACTCTGGGTAGAAGGAGCGGGTGACATAGGGGGTGAACTCCATTTTAAACCCAACCATGTAATCTGTCCCTTTCCCTCTGTTCCTGGCTGTCCTGCAGACATCTTTTACAGCATAGAATGTCGCACTGCTAGCTGTGTGGCCCCAGTGAGCTTCCACAGTGTGGAGTGCTTCCAAGGTGAGGGGCTATACATTTTGGTTGAAGTTGAATTCTGTACAATATCCAAGGCACTGGAAAGAGGAAAGGAAGGTGGGTCTTGGGATGGGTTTTGTTGCAAGCCTGTGTGTCAGCCTTGCTGACCATAACAGGGAGTGTGGGGAAGGAGTCCTGAAAGAGCTCAATTTAGAAGTCAGATAATGAATTTTATTTTCTTTTTGCCTTCTTTTTGTATCTAAGTGTCCTAAATCATGGAGACTGTTTAAGTTTCTTTATCCTTGGTGCGTAATTTCTGTTTTGGAGAGATTTTGGAGGTCTAGGGGATCAGAGAAAATATCTAGTCTTTCATCTTGTTTATCTCATGACATAGAAGACACAGGGGTAGGATATGAAATCAGGTCCTCTGATATCAAATTCAGTGCATTTTTCATGTATTTAAGTTATCCTGAGATCCTACTTTGGCATGATTATGTTCCTTCCTCATTCTGATTGTCCTCCATATTTTCCTTTGGGAAATGTGGTCACTGGGGAAGATCTGAGTATGTGACTAGACAAGAAACCATTGGAGAGAGAGAGTTCTATGATATTAGAGAGGAGATGATTTATAGAGCAAATTACAAGAGGAAATAGGTTGGAAAATAGGAATGAAACTACAGGGGAAAATGAAGATGAGGGGAGACACTTCTCCCTATGAAAGAAAAAAAAAAGGAAGAGGAAATAAAGGAAAGAATCTGACATTTGTTGGAATTGAGAGGAGGAAATATGGAGTCTATGACTGATTGCTACTATTTTCTCAATGAAATGGGAGATAAAGTTATCTGGCAAGCATAGCAATGGGAGAGAAAAGGCCTTTAGGAGGGAATGTGTTTGGAATAGCTAATATTGCCTCAGAAGAAGGCAAGACAAGAATAATAGGGTAATAGAGGAGTGAGAGGTTCAGCCTCATATTCCTTACCTCCATGGCATTTCTGAATACTAGAAACAGAAAGTCAGTTGGTTAGAGCAATCTAGGATTTGAGGTATAACAGGCTCAGCCACTTGTCTGAGACCTCTCTATTTCTGGCTCAAAACAATCCCTTCCCAGGCTCCAAACAGACCAGTGATTTCAAATGCAAAGGAAATAATTTTCATCTAATCACTGATAAAGGCTGCTCAGGGCTGGCTATTTATATCGAGTCAATGGGATATATCACCCTGGAGATAGCTGTCTCCAGCTGGATCTGAGGATCTAATGCTTCCATATGCCCTCATACTCCTCTCCCAGCCCCCAAAACACATGAAAAAAGGCAGAATCTTATTCTGCCTGGAAATTTTATCAAAAGTCCATTGAATTAGGAAAGGTCTGGGGTCCCTAGCATCAGATGTAACATAGTTAAATTCATACTTTACATACAAAGTTTCTTCTGGGTATGCCTCATCCTCTGTCATTTTGAGATGATCTGCTTCCATGGGTGAAACATGGTCCTTAGGGATCTAGAATTCTGGGCCAGAATTTAGAGATGGAAAACAAAACCACCCTCCATCATTACAGGATACTAGAATATAGAAACACAACTAGTTCTTTCTACAAATATCATACCCTCAGATTCCCCAATAGCATTTCAAGGTTCTCATCTTTCCAGGCAAAATTTCCCCTTTCCTTATTACCCTTTCCTATGCTATCATCGCCAATCATTCCAATATTACCCTATTCCAGTCCCTTTTCTTCTTTGCCCTCCCTTCTTTTTTCCTTGTGCCTTTTTTGGAATCTTCACTAGTTCACAACCAACTTCATCACATTCTTTGTCTCTTCATATTCATTTTATCTTTTTTCCACTTATTGGAACTTGGCTCTTTCTGGAAGAACTTACATAACTGGCCACCTATTTCAAGCTATTTACTCCTTTCATATACCCCAATGCACTTGCCTAGGAGGAGAACTTGGCATATTTATAAGACCAAAGGATCACAGATATAAAGCCTGAAAGGACTTTGAAGGTCATCAAATACAACATCCCCACCTAGAAGCTGTTGGGATGATTTGGTTGCCTGGAGAAGTTCATCAATATTGTATGTCAATTTCATGATGGCATGTTTACCCAGGTTCTGGGTAATGGACAATGCTCTCATGCCTTTCCAGTTACCAATGAAGTGAAACAGGGCTGTGTGCTTGCTCTCATGCTTTTTAGCATGATGTTTTCAGCCATGTTAACAAATACTTTCAATAAGGATGAACATGGCATCAAGGTCAACTACCATACTGATGGCAAGTTCTTCAATTTGAAAAGGCTACAAGCCAAGACCAAAGTAGAGGTAGTGTTGGTACACGATATTCTGTTTGCAGATGATTGTGCACTCAATGTAGCCTCTGAAGCTGAGATGCAACGAAATATGGATCAATTCTCTGATACCTATGCTAATTTTGACCTAATAATCAACACCAAGAAAACACAGGTGCTCCATCAGCCACCATCACACCATCCATACGTGGAACAATTGGTTACAACAAATGGAGAAGTTTTGAAAGCTGTGTATAAGTTCACTTACCTTGGTAGTGTACTTTCCAGGGATGTACACATTGACAATGAGATTGATGCATGCACTGCCAGAGCTAGCTCAGTGTTTAGGAGGCTCCAAAGAAAAGTTTGGGAGAGGAGGTATTAGACTGACTACCCAATTGTAGGTCTACAGAGCTGTTTCACTGACCTCATTGTTATATGCTTGTGAAACATGGACAGTCTGCCACCGCCATGCCAAGAAACTGAATCACTTCCATTTGACCTGTCTTAGGAATATTCTGAAGATCACCTGGCAAGAAAAGGTACCAGACATTGAACTTCTTGCTTGAGCTGAACTGCCAAGTATTCAAACTATGCTTCAGAGAGCACAACTCCGATGGGCTGGTCATGTTGTTCGAATGCAAAATGTATGCTTGCCAAAAAAACTTTTTTATGGAGAACTTGCATGGGGCAGATGAACACCTGGTGGCCAGAAGAAATGATACAAGGACACTCTCAAGGTTTCTCTCAAAAACTTTGAATTTGACTGTGCAACATGGGAGACACTGGCATAGGACCACTCAGCGTGATGTGCTAACATCAGAAAGGGTGCTTTGAGCAAAGCAGAATTAAGACAGAACAAAGTAAACACAGGATGTGCAAATTTGGGATATCCAATTTATTTTAATTTTCAACATTCACTTCTATAAGCTATCTGTGCCTAACATGAGGTGGAGCATTCTGAGCTCATAGTGGTCTGATCAACCACAGTTAGACACACTGAAATTTCACTTTATCATGGTGATGTCAGTTTGGTCCTTTGAAAAGGAAGAACAACCAACCAGCTGTCTACATCGAGCTTGTAGTGCTGCATAAGCATAAAGGAACTTTGGAGAAGAAATAGAGATGTAGTTCATGAGAAATGCAAGCATGAACTTTCGAATGATGAAAAAGCTGTAAACTCAGAGCCACACATGTGTGAGGAAGTCACTACCCCACAATATTTCCCTTGATTCCCAGCACCTGCACCTGTAGAGGCTGCTATAGCAGAATTATCCAGGAAGCCATTCTCTCCTTGGTTGAGCTGAAGTGCTATCCCACTCCAGTCAAAGAGCTCTGTGTATTCTACCATCTAGTCTAATCTGCATAATTTCCCCAGTTTCTATTACTATATGCTTGGAGAAATGTGCTAACTTTCTGAGACCGTTTTTTGTGTTACAAGCATTTGGTGGAAGGGAGTTAATTAAGATGGCCAAAAGCAAGCTAAATATGACCATCTCCTTTAAAATGACCAAAGCGAATTTTGTTTTGAATTGCTAAAAATAGGTAGTTTTTCACTCTTTTATTTTAGGCTATGATTATGAAAGTCAGTTTCTCTATTGTGTTTACAAGTCAGATCAGTTCCTTTTGAGACAACTTCTTCATAGTTAAATATTTAAGTACTGATACCTATTATCTTACTGCACCATTGACAACTATTGATATTAAAGTTAATATGAGAGGTATGAATTTTGCATCCCTAAAATGCTGATGCTTAGCTGATAAATGTTTACAAATTTTCTTCTGCTTCTAAATAGATACAGGCTGTATGCCTCATTGTGAGATCTTTACGAGTACAGATTCATAGCATAAAGTTTGCTTCTTGGCCTAGAAATCTCAAATTACCAACTCTTAGTGCTTAATCCTTTTTTCTCAGGAGCCTCACACTTATTTTTGGCTTACCTGATTCTGTTTACTTTAATCTAAAACTGAACCTGTTTATTCTATTGCTGGGTGAGTTTGCAAATTCATTTTTTTTTCCTTTTAGTGGTGGGGACCCATTGAAGGAGATTTGGGGTATGCTTTTGTGTAGAAACCCAGAGGAAATTTCACTGAACCTTCAACTGGATCACATAAGAAACCCCTAAAAGATGTTTTTGTGTTCTTTGAGAAGGGACACCTGGAAATATTGTCTGGATTCTAATTAAGGTGGTCCCATGAAATGAGGAAATCAGAACATAATTTTTATGAAATACAGTTCAGTTTCTAATCACAAGTTGAGGGAAATGCTTTTAGACCTAAATCGCTTCCAGGAGACTTCTGTGTGGGCTGGGATAATCTGTAGAGAAAAAACTTGATTTCCTTTTTCTTTTCTTTGTTTTCTTTAAGTTGGAAAAGACCATTTCCAGGACAAAGACCAATGTTTTTTATGTTCTAATTGAGTTCTGATGTTCCGTTTTTTGTTTCTGAATCCATTTATCTCTCTCTTGTGGGAGCAATTGTGATTTTTTCCTATGCATGTGGGACTGTATAAAATCTATGCCACACTTAACTATTTTGAGAATCTTCTCTATGCGGCACTGGGGAAGCAAGGGAAAATAAAATGCTTATGTTTTCCCAGGATACTAGTGGGCTGTTGTGAATTAGAGATGTGCACAATATATTCAAAACACACTCTGGCTGATTTACCAAAGTTTGTTTTTTTTTCTTCTCTAAATTAATTTATTTAATTTTAATTTTCAACATCCACTTCTATAAGTTTTTGTTTTAAATTTTTCCCACCTCTCTCCCATTGTTCACCCCAAGATAATACGCAGTCTGCTAAAGGCTCTATATATATCTTCTTATTAAACATATTTTTCACATTAGTCATGTTGTAAAGAAGAATTAGAATGAGTGAAAGAAAGTACAAAAAAAAGCAAACAAAAGGAGGAAAAAAGAGAGAACAAATAGCATGCTGCAATCTGCATTCAGACTTCATAGTTCTTTCTCTGGATGTGGCTAGCATTTTCCATCATGAGTCTTTTGAAGTTGTCTTAGATCCTTGCATTGCTGAGAGGAGCTAAGTTGTCATCACACAATGGGGCTGTAACTGTGCATAATGTCCTCCTATTTCTGCTCATTTCACTCAGCATTAGTTCACGAGTCTTTCCAAATTTTTCTGAAGCCTGTTCATCATTTGTTATAGCATAATAGTATTCCATTACATTCATACACCACAACTTGCTCAGTCATTCCCCAGTGTTGTATATTGTCATATGTAAATGTAATAGCATAATGTAAACCTACTGATGGACATTCCCTCAGTTTCTACTTCTTGACCACCACAAAAAGAGCTGCTATAAGTATTTTTGTACATGTGGATCATTTTCCCATTTTATGATCTCTTTGGGATGTTACTCTAGAAGTGGTATTGCTGGGTTAAAGGGTATGCACAGTTTTATAGACCTTTGGGCATAGTTCCAAATTGTTCTCCAGAATGACTGGATCAGTTCACAACTCCACAACAATGCATTAGTGTTCCAATTTTCCCACATCTACTACAGCATATATAATTTTTCTGGTTTTGTCATGTTAGCCAGTCTGATAGGTGTGATGTAGTATGTCAGAGTTGTTTTGATTTGCATTTCTCTAACCAATAGTGATTTAGAGCACTTTTTCATATGACTATAGATAGTTTTTATTTCTCCCTCTGAAAAGTGCCTATTCATATCCTTTGACCATTTATTAATTGGGGAATGGTTTCCATTATTATAATTTTGATATTTCTCTATATATTTTAGAAATGAGACCTTTTTCAGAGATACTGGTTTTAAAAATTCTTTCCCAGTTTTCTGCTTCCCTCCTAATCTTTGTTGCAATTGGCTTTGTTTATGCAAAACATTTTTAATTTAATGTAATAAAAATTATCCATTTTGCATTTTAAAATGTTCTCTATTACTTTTTTGGTCATAAATACTTCCATCTACATATATCTGATAGTTAAACTGTTCCTTGCTCTCCCAGTTTGCCTATAATATCAGCCTTGATATCTAGATCTTGTATCCATTTTGACTTTATGTTGATATACAGTGTGAGATGTTGGTTTATGCCCAGTTTTTGCCATACTATTTTCCAATTTTCCCAGCAGTTTTGTTAAACAGTGAGATCTCATCCCAGAATCTGGAATCCTTGGGTTCATCAAAGAGTAGACTACTATAGTCCTTCATTACAGTGTTTTGTGTACCTAATCTGTTTCATTAACTCATCACTCTATTTCTTAGTTAGTACCAAGTAGTTTTGATGATTGCTGCCTTATAATACAATTTAAGATCTGGTATGTCTAGGCTTCTCTTCCCTTGCATTTGTTTTCATTAATTCCCTTGATGTTCTGGAACTTTTGATCTTCCAAATGAATTTTGTTACTGTTTTTTCTAGCTCTAAAAAGTAATTTTTGGTAGCTTAATTGTTAGGGCACTGAATAAGTAAATTAATTTAGGTAAAATTGTCGTTTTGATTATATTAGCTTGTCCTACTCATGAGCAATTGATATTTTCCAACTATTTATATCTGATTTTTAGATTTAGATCTGATTTAGATCCAATATTTGTGCAAAAAGTGCAAAATTGTGTTCATATGGGGTTTGTTTTGGCAGGTCAACTCCCAAATATTTTATAATGTCTACAGTAACTTTAAATGGAATTTCTTTATCTCTTGCTGTTGGGCTTTCTTATATAGAAATGACAATGATTTATGTGGGCTTATTTTATATCCAGCAAATTTGCTAGTTTTTTCTTGATTCTCTAAGTATATCTATATCATCATATCATCTGCAAAGAGAGATGATTTATTTTCTTCTGTGCCTATTCTAATTCCTTCAATTTCTTTTCCTTGTCTTATTTCTAATGTTAGCATTTCTAGTACCAAATTGAATAACAGTGGTGATAACCAACATCCTTGCTTCATCCCTGATCTTACTGGAAATGCTTCTAGTTTATCCCCGTTATGTATAATGCTTGCTGATGGCTTTAGGTAGATGCTACCTATCATTTTAAGGAAGACTTCCATGATTTCTATGCTTTCTAGTGTTTCTAATAGGAATTAATGTTGCAGTTTGTCAAAAGCTTTATCTGCATCTATTGAGATAAACATACAGTTTCTGTTAGTTTGTTGTTGATATGATCAATTATGCTGATAGTTTTCCTAGTATTGAACCTGCCCTGCATTCCTAGTATAAATGCTACCTGATCATACTGTACTGTTTTCATGATAAATTGATGTAATCTTTTTGCTAATACTTTATTTAAAATTTTTGCATCTATATTCATTAGGGAAATTGGTCTATGATTTTTTTTTCTGTTTTGAATCTTCCTATTTGAGTATCTGTACCATATTTGTATCATAAAAAGAATTTGATAGGATGCCTCCTTTCCTTTTTTCCCCCCAAATAATCTATATAGTACTGGAACTAATTGTTCTTTAAATGTTTGATAGAATTTGCTTGGAGATTTTTTCCTAGGGAGTTCATTGATGACTTGTTCAGTTTTTTTTTTTCTCAAATGAGGTTATTTAAGTATTTTAAAAAAATAAATTTTTTTTCTGCTAATCTGGGCAATTTATATTTTCCTAAATATTTATCCATTTTGCTAAGATTATCAAATTTATTGGCATACAGTTGGACAAAATGTTTCCTAATTATTGTCTTAATTTCCTCTTCGTTTATGGTGAATTCACCTTTTTTGATACTGCTAATTTGAGTTCTTTCTTTTTTTTATCAAATTTACCAAAAGTTAATCTATTTTATTGTTTTTTTTAAAAATTCAGTTCTTAGTTTTATTTATTAGTTCAATAGTTTTCTTAATTTCAATTTTATTAATCTCTCCTTTAGTTTTCAGAATTTCTAATTTGGTATTTATTTGGGGATTTTTAATTTGTTCTTTTTCTAACTTTTTTAGTTTCATGACCAATTCTTTGACCTCCTCTTTCTCTATTTTACTCATGTAAACATTTAGAGATATAAATCTTCCCTTAAGAACTGCTTTAACTGCATCCCATATTTTTGGTATGTTATCTCATTATTGTCATTCACTTGAATGAATTTATTGATTGTTCTTATGATTTGGTGTTTGACTCATTCATTCTTTAGGATTAGATTATTTATGTTCCAATTAATTTTTAGTCTATCTTTACATGGCCCTTTATTACATATAATTTTTATTGCATCATGATCTGAAAAGGATGCATTTAATATTTCTCCCTTTCTACTTAGGATTGAGAGGTTTTTATGCCTTCATATATGATTAATTTTTATGTATGTGCCATGTGTCACTGAGATAAATGTATATTCCTTTCTATTCCCATTCCATTTTCTCCAGAGGTCCACCACTGTGGTAAGTTTTTAAATAAGTAACTGACAATAAGGCAACTAGACGGCATAGTGGATAGGGTGCTGGGACTGAAGTCAGGAAAATTCATCTTCCTGAGTTGAAATCTGGACTTTGACACTAGCTTTGTCATTCTAGACAAGTCACTTTATCCTATTTTAATCCTTTATCACTTTATCCTATCCCTTCAATTTCCTTATCTGTAAAATGAGCTAGAGAAGGAAATGGAGAAAGTACACATCTTTGTCAAGAAAATCTGAAATGGGGTTAGAGTCAGACATGACTGAATTGACTGAACAACAACTGACAATAAAAGCCCAATTCTAGGAGGGACTAATTCAGAAGACATGCCCCACTTATAAGTGAAATTGGTGAAGCAAATGTTTAGTAGCAAACATTCTAAGTTTGAGCCTGGTGTTCTCAGGGTCCCTCCTGGTTCAGGAGTATGTGTTTGAATTACTCTTCTTGATATATCTTCTTGGTAATTTCTCTCTGTAAAAGGCAGTTTATATTGATTGGTTGAATATTATCAGTGCACTATTCAATGCGTCAATCAATGATATAAAGGAGATTATAGTTATAACCTGCAATTGATATAGAGGAGAACACATTATGTGGGTGGGGATTTCCAGTTTCTCCCTGTCTACTGACTCCCCATTTCTTATAAATAGTCTCATGTTAAATCCATTGCTAAAAAAAAAAAAACAAACAAACAAACAAACAAAAAAAAAACAAGCATCACTTGATTCTGCTTAGTACTCATGCTAACTCCCCAAATATCCCCTCCCTCTCACTTCTAGGGTAAGATGCTTCTAGGAGAATACATCAATGCTCTTTGACTTCACTGTTTCCTCAATTATTAAAACTACTCAGCTCCTTGCAGTTTGGCTTTTGTCCTAGTCATTGAACTGAAACTGATCTCCTCAAGGTTACCAACAACCTTTTAACTGATGCAAGGGAGATAAGTGAGGTTTGAATGGCTCATAATAAAATGACTGTCAGGGCAAAGGAACTCAGGGAAAGTCCAGCAGTTCAATTCCTCTCCTGTATTCCTCTTTCTAGTCTCACTTTGGGGCTTACAATAACTGGGCTCATAGGTTGTTTAGGGGTGATTCAGGTTCAATTACATCAATTTTCTCTGGTCTCAATTTACCTTTTATTACCATGATCCAATTTAAAACTTGGTAGGTACTGGCAGTGTGGCCTGGATTAGTTCTCAGAGGGGGCTCATTTTTCTCCATTCTGCCTTAGCCCCAGGGGCTGATGTCCAAACTGAGCCCTGGATGAGTCTTGAGTTTATCTGTCTCTATCATTCCTCGATAATGACATGGTTTATGATTAACATATTAAAATGGTGTTATTCTTCAAGGAGCATGAAATAGAATATAAACAAGTAACAAATATTCAGTCAGCTAGGATTTATGAAGCACCTACTATGTTTCAAGTGCTATACTAAGAACTAACACTGCACACAAAGGCAAAAAAAAATCCCTGCTTCTACTGAGCTCACAATCTAATGGAAGAGCAGTTAACTTAAGTTGTTAAGTTAACTTAGAGACAAAATGCAAACAATTACATACAAACTAGATACGGGATAAACTGTACAGGAAAGACAGTAAGATTAAGGAAGACAGAAAGGCGACACTTCCATTGAAGCTTGAGGGAAACCAGGGAAGATAGCAGGTAGAAAAAAGGACAGAGAGAGTTACCTGCCTGAGATACAGCCAGTAAAAATGCTTGGAGTAAGGAGACAGAGTGTCAAGTTTAAGGAATAGCAATCAGCCAGGTTACAAAGGGGGAGGATGATATGATCCTACATTCCAGGAGGATCAGTTTGACACTGAATGGAGAATAGACTAGAGAGGCAGGCAAACCAAAAATCTAGAGATGAGTTGAGGAGGAGCCTGCACCAAGGCAGTGGCAGTGTCAGAAAAAAGAAGGGGACACATACCAGTGATGTATAGGTAGAAATGTCAGGCCCTGACAACTGATTAGATATGAGGAGTAAGAGAGTAAGGAGTCAGTGATAGTGTCTAGGTTCCAAACTCAAGTGGTCAGGAAGATGGTGGTATCCTTGACAGTAATAGGAAAGTTAGGAATACTCACTATTGAAGGGAACTGACCAACACAGAGAGAATATGTCAGACAATGAATTTTCTGAAGGCAGGGAGTAAGAAGGGCTTCCTGATTAAATACTATTTCCCTAAAATAAACAGTATTGTCATTCTGAGATTATTGTGCCTCATAATACAAGGGTTATAATAATACATCTAATAACCTTTTTACAGACTTCACCACCCTTGATCTCTTTGTATAGTTCTTAATACTGCTAACCTCTCCATTTTTTCTGAGTAGTCTTCCTACCTTCACTTTTGTAATCATTCTTCTCCACTTTTCTGATAGCTCCTTCTCAGTGGCTTTCCTAAGGTTTCAATTCACTTCCTTAGGATGGATGGCCTCAAGGACCACATCTTAGGACCTCTTCTCTCTGTACCTTTTTCCCTTAATGAACTCATCTGATTCACTAAAACCTCCAGATTTTTTCAGAACAATACCACTGTTTAGATCCAGCCTCCCCATCTTGAACTTGTAAAATTGACCTATATGAAGTGGCTTATATAAGGTCATGTAGCTGGTAAAGAACAAAAACATAATTCTAAATCTTAGTAGAGCAATTAATAAGGTCATCTGATAAAGAAGTAGAATGAAAGGAGTCATATTCATGGTGAAGAAAAAAATAAGAAATAGCTGTTTTCCATGGAAAGTCAGCAAGGAAGAAATTATAGGATGTCTAAATGGATCATGTTAGATACCATAAATTAGAAATAGAACAGGTCTGAACTGGAAGAATTTAGTTAAGGTTTCATTTTTCTTTCTTCTTTTCCTCATCTCTCTCTCTTCTAAAATATAATCAGATCATTCTCCCTCCTTAATTTTCCATCCCCATAAAAGAATATCAAAATAAATAATCCCCACAGTATCAATCATTAGACAACTAAAGAAATGTATAAGACCCAGATGTATCAACTGAGTATTAAAGTTGTAAACAGATGCAATTCACCTTTACGTACTCCCTACCATACTCCCTACTTGATGGTTCAGCATTTTCTTTAAAAGTACTAAGTTCATTATGCTTATATCTGGATAGAAACCCACTGCTTTATAGAAATTGTCCATACTGTGCAGCAAAATATAAAAAGGATTGAATTTAGAGTAATGGGCCTGGATTTGAGTTGTGATTGTGCTTACCTTGTGGAAATTACAAGATGGTCTTTAAGGTTCCTTATAACTCTAAAACCTATGATTTAAGAATGTTAAGCATGCTTCATGGGAATTTCAATAAGTAGGTTTCTTGCATTTTTTCATTTATTTCTTTAACTTCAGTGCTTTTCTACATCTCTTCACTTTATATAAGATCAGTTGGTTCACCTATTTAGACATTTTATTAACATATTTTATTTTTATATCACCTACATTTACCAATATATTCCTCCCCCTCTTTTACCCAAATAATAGGCACTAATCTCCTGATTTATAGTCCAATGACTGTCATAAAAATGCTCCCCAAGAAGCATATCTCCATTTTTGCAGTGAGAGTGAATTGACTTTACAATTTTCCTGTAGAGAAATTCTCCTTACATCTTTCCACAAATATATATATGTTCCCTAAAGACAGATGATCAAGGCTAAGAAACAAAGCTTAGCTACTTCCCAGTTTTAATTGTATTCTTGTCACTCTATCTTTCAAACTTTATCTCTCAAACTTTTATACATTTCTTTTATAAAATGGGCAGTCATTGGATCTCAAATTGTAGAAAGATGAAAGTTTAACAATGCCTGAAGTTCAAAGGCAGTCACTACATTTGGTAAAATCGATTTGAAAAGACAACTGAGTAATTCTTCAATGAATCTGTGATCTCATCAGTCATGCAATTAATAAAAAGTATTGATGAAATGTTCATTTTTATGTCATATCCTGTACTAGATATTGGGGATATAAAAAATAGAATGAAAAATTCTCAGCCTTCAGGGTACTTGTATTCTATTAGAGAAAACAAAATGGATATCTGTCTCCCCACCTAAAACTGCATGTCTCGATTCACATAAGCTTTCTCATACCAAATATTATCCATCCTTCCCCTTCCATATATGCTTCACATAGCTGCCCAATATCCTAAGGGCCTTGCTCCATATCTCTTGGAATTGTTTGGATACCAATGGAGCACAAAGAGTTTGGATATCATTTGCTTTCACAATCTGACTGACCTATCTACTTTTTCAGTCATATACCTGTCTGTTGATATGCTTTACTTCGTTTTTCCTATTCAATTACTCATTTGGTAATATGCTGTTCTCATGCACCTCCCTGTTGGCCTTTGGGTGACCTTGCTATTTGGAAAATTGGTGTGCCCCCTTTGATGTCATAATACAGCCTCTAGGCCTATTTCTACAGGATGTATTTTACATTAAACCAGCAACTAAGGTGCTGTTCATGAAAATGATTAAGGAACTGGAATATTTAGCCTGGAGAAGAGATTCAGCAGGGATATAATAAGCAGTTTCAAGAATGTGAAAGGCTGTCAATCAGAAGCAAGATCAGACTGGTTTTATTTCAGATAACAGCAATGTGTGGAAGCTGCAAAGAGGCAAATTTAATTTTGATTTCAGTAAAAGGTTCCTAACAATTAGAGCAAGTCTTAAATAGAATTGGTTGCTTCATAAGGTAACAAGTTCCCCTTCGTTAGATGTCTTCAAGCCAAGGCTGGATGACTACATCTTGGGATGTTGCAGAGGGTCAGATCACAAGTTCATAGATTTTAGAACTGGAAAGTAACCTTGAAGGTCATACATAAAATTCATAGGAACATAGTTTTAGAATTGGAAAGGAGCAGAAGGGCCATTTAGTGAGTCTCCAACTTTTAGAGAAAAGAAACTAAAGCAATGGCACACAGGTTATAATTTAGATAATTTAGATATCCTATTTCTGCAGTTTCCCTCCCTCGCCCCTTTATAATTTCATTCTAAAACTAAGGATTCTGGTAGATGGAGAGGCAGGAAATTATGCAAGCATATGGAACCCTTATGTGAAACCAACCATCAATAATCCTTAAAATGTTCACCCCTTTTAACTAAACAAATCCAGTGCTTTGCTTAGGATTCATAATTACTAGTGGTAGCTTAAATCTAGTTCCCTTAACATTTCTTCCATCTGTCAGTAATTTTCTACCAAAAGAGAAATTAGTGCAAAAATTAAGAGATGGGGCTCCAACTGTCTGTACAAAGTAATACAACCACCTACATACACCACCAAAGGGAGGAAACCCAACAATGTCTGAATAGGTGGGGGGCTCTTCCCAAATGGCTACTCTGAGTCCCGTTCAGGGAATCAAAAGGTCCTTCTTATAAGGGAACCCCCAAAGCAAAATACCAACTCCCTGCATATGTAATAAAGACTTGGCCCCTGATTGACTCCGGGCTAGTAGGCACAAAACCTACTTGACTCAGCACAACTATGAATTATCAGGGCTCAAAGGAGATTGATCTTTCAGATGTTCTCAATGAACCTGGAAAACTGAACTCCAGAAAGAAAACAGCAAAAAGTCCCACTTTGCTTGGATTTACAGTGTGCTATCCACTTCCAGGGAGCTGATAAACTTAAGAGTACAGATTGGAGCACGTTTTTGCTTTCTTTCATTTTCAACATAGTTAATGTGGAAATGTGTTTTGCTTGACTGTACATATTTGTTATAGGTTTTGTTTTTCTTGCTTCCTCAATGGGTATGGGAGGGGGAAATGGGAAGGAGAAAAATTGTTGCTGAAAATAAAATAAAATTGAATTTAAACAACAGGGAAAAATAGTAGAATTCCATGGCTTGAAATCACAGATCATGAAAATATTGATGTTAAATTGAAGATTCCATGTAGATAATGAGGTTCTCCAGATGTTCTCACTTGTGGATGAAATTATGCTGATTGCATCAAATCTAAGAACAGTGGAAAGCCTTTTAAATGAAACCTATAATAAGTCAAGAGTTTGGGGGGGGGGGAATGTGAATAAAGAATACCTGTTGTCCAGTTTATTATATGCAGTTGAATAGACAACTCATAGACTTTATCCATCAGTACATATGCCTCAGATAGATTATGAACTTGAGCTCTGGAGTATGGAAAGAAAAATGATAGATTGCCTTTGGGTAAATTTCCCCCTAAAACAAAGGCTTTCCTCTCCAATAAATTATTATAATAACTCATATGCAAAAAAAGATTGGGGAAAATGTCTGTTCTTTTAATAATGCCTATAATTTTACCAGAAGTCAAGGTTACCTCACTAACTGTATTTTGCTGACTCTTTTTCTCTTTCCTTTTTTTCTTTTTTTACTGAGACAACATTGACCTTTTCCAGTTCTGCAAGACTTCTCCCATTATCCATGTTTTAATAAAAGATTACATCTGCAAGTTCTTTCAGTACATTGGAAGATGGTTACTTTAGTTCTGTTTACATGAACTCATCAAAACTAGTTAGGTATTCTCTAAATAGTAATATTTACTGCTTTAACTCCAGGTATGCTGTCCTGTCCTCTGTACCAGGGTTTCTTAAACTTTTTGCACTTGTAAACACTTTTTTGGTCTCAGCAGCATTTGCTGTTGCTGCATGGGCATAACAGCATACACAGTGTAAAGTGAGGATATGGTGTGTTCAAAACAAAGGTTTCAGTGAAGTTGCATGATGCCACAAAGGCAAACACTGCCAGAAAAGCCTCAGATTCGTTACACATTTAATTTTGAATTAATTTTTGGTCATTGCATCCTTAGAAACCTCTTCCTATTGCCAATTTTTTGGTAACATGAGGTCATGATCCACAGTTTAAGAACTGCTGTTTGAGATTGAGTAAGGGAAAGAACAAAGGAAAAAGAGAAGTATTTCTCTAAAATGTATGTTTCATGGACATAATTAAAGAAAATCCTGGCTCTCCTAGGTAGCACAAGGAGCAGAGCTATGTAGTACAAAAAAAACATTGGATCTAGAATAATAATGTTTCAATTTGAGTCACCTGTCTCCCACCTTCTAATTTTTATACACTTTATACAAGTGACTACACCTCGCTGAAACAGTGTTTTGGTGAGGCAATATAAAATGCATCAAAATTAGTGCAAATATCTCTAAAGATGTATAACAAGGCAAAGAAAATTGAACTAATCCCTAATGAGGCAGAGGACCCAGCAGATTTAGAAAAGAACTTAGAACCAAAATAGGATGTTCATGAATGATTTGAGAAAGAAATATGAATTGTGAAAGCAGAATTCATGACTTGCAAAGAAGTCATTGTCAAAACAGAAAATTTTAAAAATTAAAGAAAAATTTTAATACAAAGTGGCAACTCTATCCACAGAAGCAAAAAAAGAAAGAACAGATGATTGGTAATACAGACATATTATACACATATATAAACAATAATCTGAAAGAAGAGAAGCAAAAAGTAGGAACATTTAAAGATCAGATGGTCTTTTGACAAGCAAAACATTATCTTGAAGGCAGGATGAGCAGAGGCAACTTAAGGACTGTAGATCTCACAAACGAATATGACAAATCAAAAAAAAAACTGAGCAACATAATGTAAGAAACAATACAACAAAACTACCTACAAGTCCTGAACTCAAAAAATACTATGCCAATCAAAAGACTCCACAGGTCACCTTTAGAAAAAAAATAACCTCTGCTACAAATTCCAAGATATATAGTGATTAGAGTGAGCAAGTTCAAAGATAAACAAGAAATTTCAGCAAGCTACCAGGAGAAAGACCTTCACACACACACATGCCCCCCCCACACCACATACACACATGTGTATGTATATGTATGTAGGCATGTTCATGTGTGTATGCATGTGCATGTGTACATGTGTATGCATGTGTAATCAAATGAATTAATATAACAAAAGATTATTCTGCGCACACCAGAAACCAGGAGAGAATAAAATGTGTTCCAAAGAGCAAGGAAAGTGAAGATGCAATTCAGAGACATACACTACAAACCTGATCATAATTATCAATTTAAAAAGCCAACAATATGGATACTAAATAAATGAGATATTTGAAGCATTCCTACATAGAAAAAAGTAAGGATAACATTTGCTTTTCAATAATTCCAGAAAACACACACAAGAAGGGTAAAAGGCAACAAATGAAGACACATAATAAAATAAATTACCCCCTCCAAAAAAAACTTGAAAGAGAAATATATCTATGGGGTATAATAAGAGATGGATCATTAAGATATTTCTTTTTTAAAGTACCTGAGGAGATAATAGTGAAAGCAGAACTCAAATAGAAGTAATCATGGAAGAACAAGCTTGAAATATCATGAACTAAACCTCACAACACTTCACTCCCACTTCGCTTCCTCTCACTCTCTTCCTAAGTCTTCAGTCTCTGAAGCATAATTTCATCATTCAACCAAAACTGCTCTCTCCAAGGTCACCAATGATCTCCTATCTGCCAAATATGATAGCTTTTTCTGAATCTTCTTTCTAGACCTTTCTGCAATCTTTGATGCTGTCAGTTACATTTTTTTTAATACTCTAACTTGTCTTCTGATTTCTAGCCCTGTTTCTCCAATTGGCTACTGAACATCCTGAATTTGTTTATGTCTTAAAAACATTTTAAACTCATCTTGTTCAAAATTTAACTCATGATCTTTCCCCTTAAAGTTTTCCCTCTTTTTAATTTCCCTATTATTGTTGAGGGCACAATGATCTTCCCAGGCATCCAGTCTCCCAGGCTACAGTGTCATTCTTGACTCCTTATTCTCTCATTCAAACTCTTTTCCAGTTCTATCCATTTTACGTACATTACCTCCCTCATATACTTCCTCTTCTTTTCTCTGACTCTGCCACCATCCTTGTTCAGGCCCTCATCTCCTCATCTGTGGACTATTACAATGTCCTGTTATTTAGTTTCCCTCAAGACTTTCCCCACCCCAGTTCTTTCTCTGCTTAGCCGTTAGATTGACCTTCTTAATGTAAGTCTGATCATGTTGCACCCTTCTTCCCCACTGAATACACTCCAGGAACAAATATGTGTTTGACTTTTAAGGCCCTTCATAATATTTTCCCTTCCCATCTCTTCAGACTTCTTCCATCTTATTCCCTTATACTTACTCCAACCTTTCTGTTCTTTTCACATGAAACTCCATCACTTGACTCAAAGCATTTTCACTGACTGTCCCACATGCCTAGAATATTGTCCCTTCTCATCTCCATTCCCTGGCTTCCCTGGCTTCCTCTAATTCTCAGCTAAAATTCCTTCAATAAGAAGTCTTTACTGATCTACCTCTATTCTAGTGCCTTTTATCTCTAATTTTCTCTAATTTATCCTATCTTTCTTATTTGCACAAAGATACAATCTTGTTTGTACTCGTTAGTTTGTGAACTTCTTGAGAGCATGGACCAGAATTTGCTTTTATTTAGCAAAATGCCTGGTATATGGTAGGTGCTTGATAAATACTTATTGACTTTACTTGATGAAATAGAGATCTTGAATAATCCAATCTTATAAAAGGATATCAAACTAACTTTAAATGAACTACCAAATGAAAGGGAGGAGGAGACTTTTGGATTTGCATGGATTCTGATTAATTCACAGGCAAATTTTATCCTTTAAAAAAACAATACTATAACACTACCAAGAGTAACAATAGTACAAAATTATTTTCAAAAATTGAGAAAGAAAATATTTTCCTAGACTCTTTCTATGAAAGAAATATGGCACTAATACCTAAGCCAGCAAAGGAAAACTAAGGGCCAATATTTTTATTGAATATCAATTCAAAAACTTTAAATCCTTGTCAGACTATGGCAACTTATCAAACAAAAAAAAAGGGAAACCCATTCATTATAATGAAGTTCAGTTTATAACAGGGATGAAGTGATGTTTCAACATTAGGAAAACAATCAATAAAACATTTTTCAAAAATCCAAAATCACACAATTATCTCAATAAATGCAGGAAAAGCTTTTGACAAATATGATACTCATTCATGCTAAAATTCCACAAAGTATAGACATGGGAGGACATTTTTGAATATAATAAAATTTTTTCTTTCTAAAACCAAAAGCAAGCATCTTATAAAATGGGGACACAGCAGAACCTTTCCCGTCAAATATAGGAGTAAAGCAAAAATGCCTTCTCTCCACACTATTATTTGATGTAGTTCTGGAAATGCTAGCTATAACAGTAAAAGGAAAGAAAGAAACTAAAGGCGTAAGAACAGAAAAAGTGGAGACAAAACTATCTATTTGCTGTATTTGCTGATTATGTGATGATCTACACAGAAAAGCTTAGGGAATATACAGTTACTAAATGAGAAAATTAATAGTTTCTGAAAAGACACAAGTAAAATCAACAGCATTTCAATAAAATAATAAAATTTTAAAAATCCGCAAAAAGGTAAATCCCATTTAATATAATTACAAATACATAAAGTATATGGAGGAATTAATCAAAGCATACAAATAACTTATGAAATGCTTCTTAAATAAGGAACAATTGTGGGGGGTATACAGAAATAGAGATATTTTCATTTTCAGTTTTTTTAATTGGCTGATCAATATTGATAATTTGTCTCTTTTGCCTTTGTTTTTTTCTTTAAAAAATATACTTATATTGCTGTGTTGTTCTCTGGTAAGAGAAGAGAGAGAGAGAGAGAGAGAGACTGGGAGAAATTCTGATGATATACAATACAAAAGATAAAATTATTTTTAAAAAATAGTAAAGATATTTATCAGTAACATGACAAATCTGAGTAATTTCATTTCTTTTTTGATAAAGTTGGTGAACTGGTTTATTTATCTAGATTTGAGCAGCATATTTGACAAAATCGTTAATACTTGTGGATAAGATAGAGAAATGGAATAATAAGGCAATAATAAAGGTAGTTGAATTTGTAACCTGATTGAATACCTGGACCCAATAGTAGTTATTAATGATTCAATATCAATGTAGAAGTTAGTTCATTTTTTAATGACCCATTAATCTGTGTTTGGCATCATGCTATTAATATTTTTAATGAGAGAATGACATGTGGCAGATCCATCAAAAATGCAAAGGATGCAAAGCTAAGATGGAGAACTAGCCCATTGGATAGCAGAGCAAAGAACCCTGGGCTCTGATAGTTATGCAGATTTCATGGTGTTAGGTTCCAACGAAACAGGAAATTGTGCTAGCTTCTGCACGTGAACAGTGTCTCAACATGTACATACTCTAGGATTCTGATTCCTTGAGGTCAATAAGACTTCCCTTAACCTCAGATATTATCTCTCCTTCTTCTACCCCATTTCACTCTCAAATTTAGCATTTTAGTAGTTCCCCCACCCCCAACAATCTCCCACAGCCTAAGGCTGCTTAAGAATGTCAGTCTCTACTGACAACCATGGAAAATGAAACTGATGGACAAAGTAATTTGTTCAAGGTCATACGATGTGCCAAGAACCTCAAGCTGGCCTGTTATACTATGGTGGCTGAGCTACGTGTTTTGCAATGAAGGAAGGCAAAAACAAACAAAAACAGAAGTGAGAACTCTTTGCAGCCAAGGAATGTAGCTCTGGGGATCCTGGTTGCCTGGGCTTCCCAGCAGGTTTCCCTGCTGTGTTAATGTTTCTTGTGGGGTGTGTGTGTATGTGTGTGTGTGTGTGTGTGTGTGTGTGATATGTCATTAGGTGATAAATTTTGTGGCCTACACTTAAAAATGAAGGGCAGTGTCAATGCACTGATAGGCACATCCTTGACAACATGTCCAAGCACTAACCATTTTCTCTCAGGTTTCTCTGTATCAGAAGCCACAGGACTTGTAATTAGCTATTGAAAGAACACTATAATTTGCCTATTATTTCTTCTGAAGGGTTTCCCAATGCACATAGCAACCTAGCAACCTCTAAGCTTCTGAAAGACCTCACCCTGTGTAATGAAAGTAGTTAGAACTTTGTCTGTTTTCTATTTGTTGTTGTTATTTCAACCAGGCTTGTGATTTCTTAAGTATGGGGAATTCCCAGTAAGGAACTTCCTGTTCCAATGCAGGTCTACACCTTCTCTGCAACTGGTAGTTTTAGAGGGCTTTAGTATGCGTTAGAAGAGAGACAATATAATATACTCTGGAGCTACTATGCCAACTCCCATTCATACTAATAAGATAGGTCCCCAGAGCACAGTGCCTCAGTGCTCTATGGATATCCCTATGGAATTGGGAAATATCTTTTAATGTTTATGATTCCCTATCATCAGCTGAGAATTAATCTTGTCAGTTATCTTTAAGTAGCTTTCACAAAAGAGCATGTTTAAGGTGGTACCCTAAGAATGGTTGGTACAAAACATCCCTGCAAAAGTCTGTGACCTCCTATCCAAGTAATACATACAGAGTCTGGGGAAAGTGGTCTCAAGCTTAGACAGAATGTATGGCAAAGTGTAGTCAAGCTCTTGATGGCTGGAAGTCTTTTTCTCCTCTATACTTAAGAGGTTCCCTTTATGTATATAGTCTTTGCTGGGCTCTTTGTAGAATTTCATCCAGTCTGTCTTTGATTCCCAGGGCAAAGTCACTACAGTGACTACTGTCTTGAAAAACAATGCTCTGGAGCATTTCAGTGTAACAAAATCCCATTCTAGCCAAGGAGGAGGCAGAAGGAAAACCAAAGTTGAAGTGTTATCTTGTCTCTCTCACCCCAAGGAAATCTTTCTCAGAGAGTTTAGTTAAAACACTCTTTCCTTGTTAGCTGGGGGTTTAGCTGGATCCGAGTTTCCCCCAGATGCTCAAAACATCTGGGTTCTGAATAGATCTTTTATTTTATAGATGAGACTCACAGGACATGACTAAGTTTCCTTAGTCAACTAGAACACTCAGTGCTATTCAATTTCTGCCCCTGCTCCTGCTTCTCTTGTCTCCTGAACTTTATTGGTCAGTTCATGGTTACTGTTAGGAAAAGTGCACATTATCAGAATTAATGTTTTGTTATAAAGAATTATATGCAGAAAAAGTGTATTGTCAGCAATCTGTAGTAAAAGATTGCAGGTTTTGGCAGTTGTGAGAAGCTAATCCCATATTTCCCATAGGGTCAATGTATCAATATTCATATGTTTTACTTTCCTGTAGTTTTCTAGGAATGGTGCTCCACAAAAGTTGAGGATTGATTATACTGTCATATATAGTCATCCCTCAATTGATGAGTAATCCAAATGTTCTAGTTCTTTACCATAAGAATAAGATTTTCTATGAATATTGTAGTATTTTTTACTTTCTTTGATCTCTTCAAGGTATAGACCTATTAATGGTATTTTTGAGTCAAAGGTTATTAATTACCTTTTGGCCATAATACTAAATTGCTTTCCAAAAAGCCTGAACCAATTCATGGTGCTGGAGTAGGAGCTGCAAGGTCCTACCTTTCCCCCAGAGCTATGAGTCCCTATCATTTTCTGCATATGTTGAGCAGACAACCTCACCACTCTAGCCATCCTATCACCAGTGACCTTGTGGTCTAGGGACTTTTCCAAGCCTGGCTAACACAATGAGACTTCTCACTGCCTGATAGTAACTTATGTGATATCAAAGCCTCCATTAACATCTTATGAATATGATAATGAAGGGACTCCCAAGGGTGAAAGTTCAGCTGTTTCACAATAGCCACGTGGAAGACCCAGTAAGCACGAATGCAAGTCATCCTTTTGTTAGCATAGCACAAAGATTATATCATAGCAAATTTCCTTAAGTCAGTCCCCCTTCAGCTCTGATATAAGGTAGTCACCATTCCCCTTCCACCAAACCTGACACTACTTGGTTCTGTTTGATTTTACGGCAATAAAACTTCACCCACCGAGAAACTGTCTGACCCTGGGTAATTTTTACCCTTCAAACTCACTCTCCCACTGCAGTTCTACCAACAGTGCATCAATGTGCCTCTTTACCCCTCCAACATTTGTCATTTAGGATTTTTGTTAGCTTTGCAAATCGGATCTTACAAAAGTAACCTCAGAACTACTTTAATTTGCTTTTTTTTAAATTTTAGATTTAGAGTACTTTTTCCTACGGCTCTAGATAGCTTGGCTCTTTTTTCCTAGAGAAGGACCTATTCATATGCTTTGACCAATTGTTAGTTTTGAAATGACTCCACTTCTTAGAAATGTGAATCATTTCCTTGTAAATCTTCTGAATGTTATCAGAGAAACTTGCTACAATTTTTCCCCAGTTAACCATTCCAAGACTTTTTAAATTTTTTCCACCAAAGACCTTTTTCCCATTTTGACACTTTTCATTAACATTGCATAGCCTGAGGGTATGTGCAGTACAAAGTGAATGCTTGGTGTGTTCAGAACCAAGAGTGCAATGAAGTTGCACCGTGCAACACAGGCAAGAGCTTCTAGAAATACCTGAGTCCTTATGAGTTTGACTTTGAATTAATTTTTGATCATTGTGCTTTCAGAAACCTTTCATTGTTGCCAAATTTTTCATGACCCATATGGGATTATGATCCACAGTTTAAGAATTGATGGTTCCCATTCTAATCTTATCTATTGTTTGTGTAAAAACTTTTTTTAAAATTTTGTGTAACCAGGTGTTTGTTTTATCTTCTGTGAACCTTTCTACCTCATTTAGTCATGAATTCCTCCTCTATCCATAGATCTGAAAGATAATTTCTTTATCATTCTTCTAATTTGTTTATATTTTGACCTTTTATAGATAGGTCACTTTTTCTTTTGGCTCATATCTTGGTATATGGTATAAGGTGTTAGTCTAAACTTAATTTCAGTCAGATCGCTATCCATTATTTCCAGGAAGTTTTGTCAAATAATGAGTCCTTAACCCAGTAGCTAAGGTCTATGGCTTTATCAAATGTTAGGCTCATAGATTTTATTTTATTTTTTGCTTCAGAATGTTACATGCTTAACCTGTTCCACTGATTGATCTCTCTATTTTTTAACCAGTGTCAAAAGATTTTGATGATTACTACTTTGTAACACAATTTAGGATTCACTGTTAAAGCCACTTCTTTCTCACGTTTTTATTTCATTATTTTCCTTGAGACTACTGATCTTGTTTTGTTATTTTTTGAATTGCTATTTTTTTCTCTAGTGCTATAGAGTAATTCTTTGGTAATATTATTGATGTGGCACTTGATAAGTAATAACAATTTAGGTAGCATTGTCCTTTTTATTATGTCAATCCTGGGATGGGGAACCTGTAGCCTTGAGGCCACATGTGATCCTTGGGTACGGTCTTTTGAATGAGCTCAAGTTTTGCCCCAGAGGATTTGTTCCATGAAGTGTGGATTCAGTCAAAGGCTTGACTTGACTTGAGGCCCTAGAGGGCTACATGTGGTTCCTCAACCCTGGATTAGGCTAACATATGAGCAATTAATATTCATCCAATTATTTAAGTCTGTTTTTATTTCCACAAATACTATTTTTTTGGTTTTTATATGGTTTTCATTATACATCTTGAAAGGTAAACAGTCAACTATTTTATTTATTCTATAGTTATTTTATTTTTAAAATTATTTATTTGTTTTCAGTTTCCTACAATCACTTCTACATATCTTAGACTTTTTTCCCCTCTCTCCCTCTCCTTCCCCTTTCCTTCCCCCTCCCTCCCTGAGATGGCATGCAAACTTATATATTTATTAATTAATTAATTTATTAATTAAAAAGAATGGGAGAAACCATAAAACAAAACAAAACATAACACAAGAGAAAATACTCTGCTTCATTCTGTGATCCAATTCCATAATTCTTTCTCTAGATGTGGAAGGCATTTTGCCTCGAGTCCATTGGGAAATTTTTAGGTCCTTGCATTTCTGTGAAGTATTAAGTCTACCCGAAAAATTCCTCTCACACTGTGATTGTTGCTGTGTACAAAGTTCTCCTGGTTCTGCTCCTTTCACTCAGAATCAGTTCATATAAGTCCTTCCAGACCTCTCTGAAGTCTTCCCATTCATAAATTCTTATAGTACAAATAGTATTCCATTACATTCATATACCACAACTTGTTCAGCCATTCCCTAATTGATGGGCATCCCCTTGATTTTTGGTTCTTATCTACCACAAAGAGAGCTGCTATAAATACTTTTGTACATGTAGGACCCTTTCTCATTTTTATGATCTCTTTGGGAAACACTCCTAGAAGCAATATTGCTGGGTCAAAGGGTATGCATATTTTTGTAGCCCTTTGGACATACTTCCAAATTGCTCTTCAGAATGGTTGGATCAGCTCACAGCTCCACCAACAATGAATTAGTGTTCCAACTCTCCCACATCTTCTCCAACACTTATCATCTTCCTGTTTTGTCATGTTAGCCATTCTGATAGGTGTGATATGGTACCTCAGGGTTGTTTTGATTTGCATCTCTCTAATCAGTAGTGATTTAGAGCATTTATTCATATGATTGTAGATAGCTTTAATTTCTTCCCCTGAAAACTGCCTGTTCATATCCTTTGACCATTTATCAGTTGGGGAATAACTTGTATTCTTGTACATTTGATTCAATTCTCTATATATTTTAGAAATGAGGCCTTTATCACAGACCCTAGTTGCAAAAATTCTTTCCCAGTTTTCTTCTTCCCTTGTAATATTGGTTGCACTTGGTTTGTTTGTGCAAAACCTTTTCAATTTAATGTAATCAAAATTATCCATTTTGCACTTCATAATGTTCTCTATCTCTTGTTTGGTCAAAAATTTTTCCATTCTCCATAAATCTAATGTATGAACTATTCCTTGCTCCCCTAGTTTGTTTATACTATCAGTCTTTATACCCAGATTATGTCTCCATTTGAACTTTATTCTTGTGTATCATGTCAGGCATTGGTCTATGCCCAGTTTCTGCCACACTGTTATCCAGTTTTCCCAACAATTTTTGTCAAACAGTGAGTTCTTATGCCAGAAGCTGGGATCCTTGGGTTTATCAAACAGTAGAGTACTGTATTCACTGTGTCTTGAGCACCTAACCTATTCCACTGGTCCACTCCTCTATTTCTTAGCCAATACCAAGTGGTTTTGATGATTGCTGCTTTATAATATAATTTGCGATCTGGTAGGTCGAGGCCACCTTCTCTAGTATTTCTTTTCATTAGTTTTTTTTTTGATATTCTGTACCTTTTATTCTTCCAGATAAATTTTGATATTATTTTTTCTAGCTCTGGAAAATAATTATCTGGTAGTTTGATTGTTATGACAACAAATAAGTAGATTACTTTAGGTAGAATTGTCATTTTTTATTCTATTAACTCAGCCTACCCACAAGCAACTGATGTTTTTCCACTTACTTAGATCTGACTTTATTTGCACAAAAAGAGTTTTGTAATTGTGTTCATACAGTTCCTGGGTTTGACTTGGCAGGTAGACTCCCAGGTAGTTTGGTGTCTACTGTACTTTTAAATGGGATTTCTCTTTGTATCTTTTGCTCTTGGGCTTTGCTGGTAATATATAGAAAGGTAGATGATTTATCTGGGTTTATTTTGTAACCTGCAACTTTCCCAAAGTTGTTTATTATTTCAAGTAGTTTTTTTTTTTCTTTTACTTGTTTCTCTGGGATCCTCTAAGTATATCATCATATCATCTGGAAAGAGTGATAACTTAGTTTCTTCTTTGTCTATTCTAATTCCTTCAATTTCTTTATCTTCTCTTATTACTAAAGCTAATATTTCTAGTACTCTATTGAATAACAGTGGTGATAATGGACATCTTTGTTTCACCATTGATCTTTTTGGAAATGCATCTAGCTTATCCCCATTGCATGCAATGCTTGCTCATGGTTTTAGGTAAATAGTGCATATTATTTTATAGAAAGTTCCATTTATTCCTATGCTCTCCATTGCGTTCAATAAGAGTGGGTGTTGTATTTTGTCAAAAGTTTTTCTGCATCTATTAAGATAATCATGTGTTTTCTGTTAGTTTTGTTGTTGATAATATTGTTCATAATATTGAACCAGCCCTGCATTCCTGGTATAAAACTTACCTGATTGTAATGTATTATTCTCATGATTAGTTGCTGTATTCTATTTGCTAGTATCTTATTTAAATTTTTTGCATAAATATTCATTAGAGAAATTGGTCTATAATTTTCTTTCTCTGTTTTGTCTCTTCCTGGTTTGGGTATCAGAGTCATATTTGTATCATAAAAAGAATTTGGTAGGACTCCTTCACCCAGTTTTCCCAAATAGTCCACATAGTATTGATATTAATTATTCTTTAAACATTTGATAGAATTCACTTGTAAATCCATCTGGACGTGGAGATTTTTTCCTAGAGAGTTTATTGACAGCATGCTCAATTTAGTTTTCTGAGATGGGGTTAATTTAAGTATTCAAATGCCTCTTCTGTTAATCTGGAAAATTTATATTTTTAAAAATATCCATCCAACTCATTTAGTTCGTCAAATTTATGGGCATACTGTTGGGCAAAGTCATTTCTAATTATTGTTTTAGTTTCCTCCTTATTGGAGGTTAGTTCACCCTTTTCATTTTTGATATTTAATTTGAGTAATTTGGTCTTCTTTTTTCCTTTTTAAAATCAAATTGACCAAAAGTTTATCAATATTATTGGTTTTTTCATTAAACCAACTCTTAGTTTTATTTATTAGTTCAATCATTTTCTTAATTTCAATTTTATTAATCCCTCCTTTGGTTTTAAGTATTTTTAATTTTGTATTTACTTGGGCATTTTCAATTTGTTCTTTTTCTAGCTTTATCAGCTTTGTGCCCAATTCATTGATCTCCTCTTTCTCTATTTTATTCATGTAGGCATTCAAAGATATAAAATTTCCCCTAAGAACTGCTTTTGCAGTATCTCATAAGATTTGGTGGGTTGTCTCATTATTGAAATTCTCTTGAATGAAGTTGTTGATTGTTTCTATGATTTGTTGTTTAACCCACTCATGACTTAGGATTAGATTATTTAGTTTCCAATTGGTTTATCTTTCCATGGCCTTTAATTACATGTAACTTTTATTGCATTATTATCTGAGAAGGATTCATTGACTATCTCTGCCTTTCTGCACTGGATTGTTAAGATTTTATGCCCTGGAAACTGTATGAGAAAAAGTCTTATTCCTTTCTATCCCCATTCAGTTATCTCCAGAGATCTATTATATCTACATTATCCAGAGTTTTACTGACCTTAAATTCTTTCTTGCTTATTTTGAGGTTAGATTTATCAAGTTCAGAAAGGGGGAAGTTGAGGTCCCTCTATGGTATAGTTTTGCTGTCTATTTCTTCTTGGAACTCCCTTGACTTTTCCTCTAAGAATTTGGATGCTCTGCCACTTGGATTATATATGTTTAGGAATGATATTACTTCATTGACTATCATTCCCCCCTCCCTTTTACTCCCCTTTTCCCTTACTACTTCTTCCCTCCCTCTTTGCCTCCCCTCTCTTTTCTTTCTCTTTCCCCCTCCTATAACTGAATTTATTGTTCCCTCCCTGAACCAAGTCAAATGAGAGCAAATCTCAAACATTACTCATCTCCCTCCCCTCTTTCCCTCTGCTGTAACATGTTTTTGTGCCTTTTCATGTGATGTAACTTACCTTTTTCTGCCTCCTCCTTTTCACATCTTCCTTTAGAATCCCTTCTCATCCTTAAATCACGTTTTTATCACCATATCATTTAATTTGTACCCGCTCCCTCTATCTATGTACATCCTTTTTAAATATCATAATAAGTATACAGTTCTCAAGATTAACAAGTATCATCCTCCCTTATAAGGATGCAAACAGTTTGCACATATTGAATAACAAGTTTTTTTCCTCCCTGTTTACTTTTTTATGCTTCTGTTGACACTTGTGTTTGAAGATCAAATTTTTTATTGAGCTCTGGCCTTTTCATCAGAAAGGTCTGGAAATCCCTTATTTCGTTGAATGTCTATCTCCTTGTCTGAAATTTTATGCTCAGTTTTTCTGGGTAATTGATCCTTGGTTGTATTGCCTTATGGAATATCATAATTCTTTTTGAGCTCTTCCATGGCCTGAGATCAATTCATATTTTTCTTGGAGGCTTTTGATATGGGAGCTTTTACTTTGTTGTCTTCTGTATATATATCATGATCTTCTTTGTCACCAAAGTAAGATTCTATAGTCTGAGGTTTTTTATGCTGTTCACTCATGTTCCCAGCCAGAAATCGACTTCTTTGTCAAAATAGGACTCTTCTTCCAGTGGGGTTGGGGTTGGTAGGTGTACTGTCCCAGGCTTCAGGTGTCTTGTATCAGCCACTCAATCCTTCACAATCTGTGGGCCCAGAGCTCTGGAAACAGTTGGCTCAGTCACCATCCTACTGCTGGTGCTACTACTGCTGGCTGGTGCTTCCTCCTCTGCCCCATGACTGGGGCCACACCAGTTTCCACAGAATTTTCCCACTGACTTTCTATACTATCTTTGGTGTTTCTGTGTTGAGAAGTCTGGAAACTGCCACAGCTGCTATTTATTCAGCCCCCTGAAGCCTGCTCCTACTCTGTCTGTGCTAGTGCAGCCCATGACAGACCATGTTCCACTCCGCTCCCAGCCTGGTACAATAGATGTTCCTGTCAACCTATCAGGCTGTCTTGGGTTGGTGATTTGTTTTACTCCTTCATTTTTTGGATTCTACAGCTCTAGAATTTCTTTAGAGTCATTTTTACAGGCATTAGGAGGGGTTTGGGGGGAGAGCTCAAGGAAGTCCCTGCTTTTACCCCACAATCTTCCCTTTCTTTCATTTTAACCACATCTTTATGATCTCTCATTCAAGCTTAAGCTTTATTTCTGTCATAATTAAGAATTTCCCAAATCTACCAGCCTTCTTTTCTTTATTCCCTTTCCCCCTCTTCCTTTTTTCCATTTTTTAAAAATTTATTTCTAAATCAAACTTTTTGCATGTGTGATTGTATTCTGCATATTCTATCCTCTTTCAACCAGTTCAGATTCAAGTGAGTCTAAATGATGCCCACTCTCCCCAACCATTTCATGTTTGTATACACTTCTACTTGTGCCCCATAATTATGTAAGATGCATGTTTCCCTGTCCTACACCTCTCTTTTTCTCCTACGTTACCCAAGGAACTACATTTCCCTCACCCCTTTCCTTTCATCTTTCAACATTATCAAAACACAGCAAAACCACTCAGTACCTCTGTCTCACTTGATTCCCTTTATGCCTCCTAATGATACTGTGGTTCTGAAGGGAGCCTTGTATCATGTCTCCCTATTAGAATGCATTTAATTTATCCTTATCTATTCTGATTGTTCAACTTTTTTATGTTTTTCTCAACTCCTGTGTTTATATTCCAAAATTTCTATTCACCTTTACTCATTTTATCAGAATTGCTTGGAATTTCTCTATTAATGGAAAGTCCTATTTGTCTTGGAGGACTATATTCAGTTTTCCTGAGTAAGTTATTCTTACATCTTGGTTGTAGTCCTATATTTTTTGCCTTTTGGAATTAAGCATTCAATACTGTCCAGTCCAGAATAGTGATAGCTTCTATATCTTCTGTGATCTTGATTGTGGTTCCTCAGTAATTGAATTTTTTCTTTCTCAACACTTATTTAGGAGGCTCTGAAATATCTTGGAGCTTGATTTAATCACTCACAAATGGGACTATCTGGAGGACTTCACCATCAATAGGAATTCTATCTTTAAATTGTGCTTTGTACTGAACATCTTATATCATAGTGGAAAGTATTTTTGTTGAGCATGAATCTCCCTATTGAATACCTCACTTTACCCATATAAGTGTTTCCCTTCTAGTTTTAAATAGCATTGATTCTATTTGTGCAGAATCTTTTCAGAATCATCCACTTTATCCTCTGTGATTCTTTTCATCCTTTATCTTATCATGACTTCATCTCCTAATCATAATCCTTAAAGGTAGTTTCTTCCTTTCTCCTCTATTTTATTTATGATATAAGCTCATATATGTAGTTCTAATATTTTTTTTTCTTTAGCAACTTTTTTCCTTTTATTTATTTAGTTTTCATTTTCAACATTCACTTTTATAAGATTTTGAGGTCTAAATTTTTCTCCCTCCCAAAGATGGTGTGCAATTTGATATAGGCTATACATATGCAATCATAACAACATACTTCCATATTAGTCATATTGAAAAGAAGAATCATAACAAAATCATAACAAAAATCATAACAAAAAATAGTCACAAGAAAGACAGAGAGAGAGAGAGAGAAATAGTATGCTTCAATCTGGACTCAGACTCCATAATTCTTTTTCTGGATATGTATTGCATTTTTCATCATGAATCTTTTGGAACTGTCTTAAATCATTGCATTGCTGAGAAGAACTAAGTCAATCAAAGTTGGTCATCATGCAGTATTGCTGTGACTGTATAATGTTCCCCTGTTTATGCTCACTTTAGTCAGCATCAGTCTATGTAAGCCTTTCCAAGTTTTTCTGAAATATACCTGCTCCTCATTTCTTATAGCACAATAGTATTCCATTACATTCATGTACCGTAATTTGTTCAGTCATTCCCCAATTGATGGGAATCCCCTCAATTATTAGCTACCACAAAAAGAGTTGCCATAAATATTTATGTATATGTGATTCTTTTTCTCATTTTTATGATGTCTTTGAGATACAGTCCTAGAAGGGGTATTATGGGATCAAAGAGTATGTAAAGTTTTATAGCCTTTTGAGTTGGAAGTTACTCTCTGGAATGGTTGCATCAGTTTACAACTCTACCCACAATGCATTAATGTTCCAATTTTCCCACATCTTCTCCAACATTTATCATTTTCCTGTTTTGTCAGATTAGTCAATCTGATAGGTGTGAGGCTACTTTAACTGACATTTCTCTAAGCAATAATGATTTAGAGAATTTCTTCATATACTTATAGAAAGCTTTAATTTTTTCCTCTATTGGAGAATGATTCATATTCCTCTAAGTTTGACTCAGTTCTCTACATATTTCATAATGTTCTCTATCTCTTCTTTGGTTATAAATTCTTCCTTTCTCTAAAAACCTGACAGGTCAACTATTCTTTTCTCTCTTAATTTGCTTATGGTGTCATCCTTCATGTCTAAATCATGTTCCCATTTTGACCTTATCTTGACATACAATTAAAGATGTTTTTCTATGCCTAGTTTCTGCCCTATTCTTTTCTCGTTTTCCCAGTAACTGTTGTCAAATGGTGACTTCTTATCCCAGAGGTTAGAGTCTTTGACTTTATCAAAAAAAAGACTATAGATTGCTATAGTCATTAACTATTATGTGTGGTTTACCTAAACTGTTCCACTGATCCATCACTCTGTTTCTTAATCAGTACCAAAAAGTTTGACGATTGCTGCTTTATAATACAGTTTTACATCTGGCATGGCTAGACTACTTTCCCTAGCATTTCTTTTCATTAATTCGCTTGATATTCTGGACCTTTTGTTCTGCCAGATGAATTTTTTCCTAGCTCTACAAAATAATTTTTGGTAGTTTGATTGGTATGTCTCTAAACAAGTAAATCAGGTTAAGTAGAATTGTCATTTTTATAATATTAGCTCAGCCTAACCATGAGAAACTGATATTTTCCCAATTATTTAAATCTGACTTTATTTGTGTGAAAAGTGTTTTGTAATTGTTTTCATATAGTTCCTGCATTTGTCTTGGCAGGTAGATTCCCAAATATTTTATATTGTCTATAGTTACTTTAAATGGAACTTCTCTTTCTATCTCTTGCTGCTGGGTTTTGTTAGTAATATATAGAAATGTCAATGATTTATGTGGGTTTATTTTATATCCAGCAACTTTGCTAGAGTTGTTAATTATTTTAAGTAGTTTTTAGTAGATTCTCTAGGATTCTCTATCTATCATATTATCTGCAAAGAATGATAGCTTTGTTTCCTCATTGCCTATTTTAATTCCTTCAATTGTTTTTCTTCTCTTATTGCTAAAGCTACCATTTCTAGTACAATATTGAATAACAGTGGTGATGATGGACATCCTTGTTTTACCCCTCATCTTACTGCGGATGCTTCTAGCTTATCCCCATTACATACAATACTTGCTGATGGATTTAAATAGACGTTATATGTCATTTAAAGGAAAAATCCATTTATTCCTATGTTCTCTGGTGTTTTTAATAGGAATGGGTATTGTATTTTGTTCAAAGTTTTTCTGCCTCCATTTAGAGAATCATATGATTTCTGTTAATTTTGTTATTGATATGGTCAATTTTGCTGATAGTTTTCCTAATATTGAACCAACCCTGCCTTCTTTGCACACATCCCACCTCTTCCTAGTGTATTATCCTTGAGATAAGTTGCTATCTTCTCTTTCCTCATATTTTATTTAAATTTTTTCATCTATATTCATTACGAAAAATTGTTTTATACTATCTTTTTTTTTTTGTTTTTGCTCTTCCTGGTTTAGATATCAGCACCCATATTTGTATCATAAAAAGAATTTGATAGGATTCTACCTATTTTTCCAAACAGTTTATATAGTATTGGAATTAATTGTTTTTTAAATGTTTGTTAGAATTCACTTGGTTTTTTACTGTTTTATTTGTTTTCAGTGTTCTACAATCACTTCCATATAACTTAAGATTTTTCCCCCTCCTCCCCTTCTTTCTTTCTTCCCTCCCTGAGTCTGCATACAATTTTATATAGATTCTGAACATACATTCCTATTAAATACATTTTCACCTTATTCATGTTCCTTAGGAGAGTTGAAATGAATGGAAGAAATCCTAAAAGAAACCAAAACATAATACAAAAGAAAATGATCTGCTATCTTCTGCAATCAAATAGAATTTACTTGTTAGCCCATCTGACCTTGGAAATGTTTTCTTAGGTAAATGATGGCTTGTTCAACTTCTTTTTCTGAAATGGGATTATTTAAGTATTTTATTTCCTCTTCTGTCAATCTGGGAAATGTGTATTTTTTGTAAATACCCATCTATTTCACTTAGATTGTCAGATTTGTTGGCATACAGTTGGGCAGAAAGCTCCTAATTATTGGTTTAATTTCTTCTTCATTGGTGGTGGATTCACCCTTTGTGTTGTTGATACTGGTAATTTGATTTTTTTTCCTTGTTGTTTTAATCAAATTAGCCAAAGGTTTATCTATTTTATTGGGTTTCTCATAAAACCAGCTCTTAGTTTCATTTATCAGTTTAATCATTTCCTTAATTTCAATTTTATTAATTTCTCTTTTCAGAATTTCTAATTTGGTATTTAATTGGGTATTTTTAATTTGTTCTTTTTTCTATTTTTTTTAGCTGCATGTCTAGTTTATTGATCTCTTTCTCTATTTTATTCTTGTAAGCATTTAGAGATATGATTTTCCCTAAGAACTGCTTTGGCTGCATCCCATAAGTTTTGATATGTTATCTTATTATTGTCATTCTCTTGGATGAAGTCATTGTTTCTGTGATTTGTTGTTGGACCTACTCATTCTTTAGGATGAAATTATTTAGTTTTTAATTAATTTTTAGTTCCTCTTTCCATGGCCCTTTATTACATGTAACATTTTTTGCATCATGATCTGAAAGAAATTCTACCTTTCTACCTTTCTACATTGGATTGTGATATTTTTTTGCCCTAATAAATGGTCGGTTTTTGTGTAGGTCCCATGTACTGCTGAGAAAAAAAAAAGGTATATTCCTTTTTATCCCCATTCACTTTTCTCCAGGGGTCTATCATACCTAAGTTTTCAAAAAATTTTATTCACATCCTTAACTTCTTTCTCATTTATTTTGTGATTAGATTTATCTAGTTTTGAGAGGAGAAGTTTGAGGTCCCCCAGTAATATACTTTCACTGTCTTTTTCTTCCTATAACTCACCTAACTTCTCCTCTAAGAATCTGCATGCTATAACACTTGGTACCTATATGTCCAGTATTAACATTGTCTGTGATACCTTTTAGCAGGATGTAGTTTCCTTCCTTATGTCTTTTAATTAGATCTATCTTTGCTTTGTCTGAGATCAGGATTGCTACCCGTGATGTTGTTTTTTTTTTTTTTTTACTTTAACTGACGCATAACATATGTAGATCCAGCCTTTTACCCTACTCTGTGTATATCTCTTCTGTTTCAAATGTGTTTTTTGTAAACAGCATATTCTAGCATTATGGTTTTTAATGAACTCTATCCACTTCTGTTTTATGGGAGATTTCATCTCATTTACATTCACAGTTATGATTCCTAACTGTGCCTTTCCATCCTATTTCCCCTAGTATTTATGCTTTTCTCTCTCCACTTTCCCTTTCCCTCCTCACAAGTTTTTTGCTTCTGACCACCACCTCCCTCATTCTGCCCTCCCTTCTATCACCTCCCTTTTCTTTCTCTTTTCCTCTACTATTTCTTCCCTCCCTTTCCTCTCCACTTCCTCTAGGGTAACTTAGATTTCTATACCTAATATAGTGTGTATGGTATTCCCCCTCTGAGCCAAATCTCATGAGAGTAAGGTTCAAACAATGCTTGTCTCCCTTCTTCTCTTCTACTGTGCTATGTCTTTGCACCTCTTCCTGTGATATAATTTGCCCTTTCTTACCTCTTTCTTTCCGTTTCTCCCAATAAAATCCCTTTTTTACCTCTTAATTAATTTTTATTATCATATCAAACTCGACATATCTACACCCTCTATCTATGTACACCCCTTCTAAATGTCATAATAATGATACAGTTCTCAAGAGTTACAAGTATCATTTTCCCATATAGGAATGTAAACAGTTTAACTTTATTGAGTATCATGTTTTCTTTTCCTTTTCTTTTAATCTTTTATGCTTCTCTTGAGTCTTGTTTTTGAACACTGAATTTTCTGTTCAGCTCAGGTTTTGTCATCAAGAAAATTTGGAAGTCCCCTATTTCATTGAATGTCTACCACCTGAAAAAAGTGTTCAGTTTTGCTGGGTGGTCAATTCTTGGTTGTAATCCAAGATCCTTTTGCTTTGCAAAATATCATATTCCAAGTACTCCTTTTAATGTAGAAGCTGTTAGGTCCTGCATAATCCTAACTGTGGTTCCACGATGTATAAATTGTTTCTTTCTGGATGCCTGCAGTATTTTCTCCTTGACTTGATTATTCTGGAATTTGGACACAATACTCCTTGGAGCCTTCATTTTGGTATCTCTTTAAGGAGGTGATCAGTGGATTCTTTCAATGATTAGTTTACCCTTTAGTTCTAGAATCTTTTAACAGCAAGCACCCCAGCATATACAAGCGGGCCTGCTGCACAGGTTCTTATATCTGTTTTTCTAAGGAAAGCAACCTTAAAAGCAGTAAACAATCTGACGTTAATCTAGCACGTATATCATTCACTTGGTTAAGGTGGGAAAGTCAACACCCTGAACTTCAGAGAAAATGCAAACAGAAATTACAAATAAAAAGACCAACAGATAGGGTTTCCACCTGTCTGACTATAGACAATTCACACATCATTATCCAAGAGAGAAACACTGATATCTGGGTTTTCAAAGCTGGGGGGCTCCTTAACAGATACTCAGAATCTTGTCTGGCCTAATCACATAAACATTTTTCCAATGATTTGAGCCCCAAAACAAAACCTCACCTTAGAGTATATATATACACGCACTGTTCAGAGTCAGAGGGCATGACCCTCATGACCCATTGCCTCATTAGCAACTAAGAAAAGGTGTAGGCCTTCATACAAAACAAGCCTTCCCTAATCAAGCTTCCTTTAACAGTCACACCTGAGGTCTATTAATGGGCAGGGAAGATTTTTAACTCCCATTACAGATCTCAAGGCAGTTTTCTTTGATAATTTCTTGAAAAATGCTGTTCAGGTTCTTTTTTTGATTATGACTTTCAAGTGGACCAATAATTCCTAAATTGTCTCTCCTGGATCTATTTGCCAGGTCAATTAACTTTTTTTCTGAGAAGGTATTTTATGTTTTCTCCTATTTTGTCATTCTTTTGGTTTTTGTTTGACTTATTCTTGATGTCTCATAAAGTCATTCACTTCTACTTGCCCAATTCTCATTTTTAAGGAATTTTTTCTTCAGTTAGCTTTTGAACCTCTTTTTCCATTTGGCCTGTTCTTTTTTTTAAGGAGTTGTTTTCTTCAGTCAATTTTTGTCCTTTCTTTTCCAAGCTGTTGACTCTCTCTTGTATACCTCTCATTTCTTTCCCCAATTTTTCTTCTATCTCTTTTATTTGAATTTGAAAATCCTTCTTGATCTTTTTCAAGAAGGCTTTTTGGGCTTGAGACCAATTCACCTTTGAGGTTTTGTATATAGGTGTATTGACAATGTTGTCCTCTTATGATTTGGTGTTTTGATCTTCCCTGTGCTCATAGAAACAGTCTGTGGTCAGTTTGTTTTTGCTTCTTGCTTATCTTGGTTGCCTGTTTCCTGGCTTTTAAAGCTGACCTCTGCTTCTGGCACACAAGGGGCACTATCCAAAGCCTCTTGTGCTGAGGACCAGGGGCCTATTCACTGACTTTGTATGCTGGGGCCTCAGGTGCTGGAAAATGGAAGCTTCAGGGGTCTGGTATCTTACCTGGAACTGATCTGGGGTTCTAGTTGTGATGCCTTGTATGTGCTACGGCCAGGTGGGGTTTTTCTGCATTTCCCCAGGGCTACACTGAAGCATGTGGGGTTCTGGCTGCTGGAGGACATCTGCCTGCCTGGGGCTGCACTGAAGCCCAAGGAGGTCTGCTGCTGGAGGATGACTGCCCATTCAGGGTTACATCATAGTGGCAGGCATCTGAGCTGGAATCTATGAGTTCCCCTAGGTATACTAAGACATGAGGTGGTCCTGTTGTTGGTATTTGCCTCCTCTGTCATCCTTTCTCCCGCTAGTTTGCTGAGATGTTTCCTGTCCTAAAATGTACTTCCTTTTTATCTGAGTGAGATGGACCTTTCTTACCAATCCTCCAAGTTTCCCTGGTTAAAAGATTGCTTCACCTAAACTTTCTGCTGACTCCACTGTTCCAGGGTTTTTTCCTGGGGTGCTGTTTTCTGTTTTTTTTTTTCCAGAGGTGATTAAGGGAGAGGGATAATGATGTACTGCTTACTTTGCCATCATGGCTCCAAGAAGTGAAATCATAAATCTAGTATTTTTTAGGAGTTTATTGTGGTATATACTATCAGATCATTATCTAAAGTTAATATCTGCCAGACTAGTTTCCAGTGTTCCTAGCAAGTTTTGCCTAATAGTGTGTCCTTACTACTGTACTTAGGGCCTTTAAGTTTATCAAAGATTGTCTTACTGTATTAATCTACATCAGTTCCATTTTTCTGCTTTTTAACCAATACCAAATAGTTTTAATGATTATTGCTTTGTTCAATCAATATCTCATACTTCTAATTCCCTTCCTTTCTCATTTTCATTTTCTTTGAGAATCTTGACATTCTGTTCCCTAGATGAATTGTGTTATTCTTTTCTTGTTCTTTAAAGTGACCATTTAGATGTTTAATTGGTATGACACTGAATAGGTAAATTAATTTTGTTGTATTTTTATCATTGTCATCATCATCATCATCATCATTGTCATCTTATTCCTCATCATTATTACATTGATATGACCAAACAATGAACTGTTGAAATCTCTTTACTTTTTTCCCCTTTATGACCACTGCAAGATAAAGTATCCAAATGTCTCTTTCATGAAATGATATTTCATGTTGCTTTTGTACACATAATATGATCAACTCCACTAAGTCATTTAAGTGCAATTTTAAAGTATTATATCAGTACCAGTTACTGTTATTTCAGAAGAACAAATACAGGTCTATGGTGGTAAATGTTTAAAAACCGCCATTTTGGGGAAAATGTAGACGCAACACACTTTTAAGTTTAATTCCCATTATTAACATTTTTTGTAGCTTACTCCAGAACACCCCTGGACAAGTATCACCTCTGGTTCAGAGCTGAATACAGAAAAACATTGTCTCTTTTTGGCCTGGGGAATCTTAGAGTTGTACCCTGGGAGACTGAGTTGGTGAGAACAATTGGATATTTGTGTTATTTGGTCACTACACCACCACCACCCACCTATCCCTTTCCCTATTCCCTCCCCAAGGGTTTAAGAGAAATGAAAGGTGGTTTTGGATGAGGTAGTTGCAAAAAAAAAAAATTGCTTTAGGATGTATTTCACTGTGACTGCTTATTGACATATACTTTAAAAAGTTTGCTTTTCTTAGGTAATTGAAAAGAAAATCACGAGAGGCAACTATGATGAGAGTATTGACTAAACTAGGAGTCAAGAGAACTGGGTTCCATTTCTGTCTTTGCCCTTAACTCGGTATAAAAGCATCCATCTAGAGTTGGAAGGACCTCAGGAGTCATTCGGTTCAAACCCCTCATTTCATAAAGAGAAAATATGAAAGTCCAGTTAGGTTAAGTGATTTGTCCAATGTATAGAAATTAAGTATTAAAGGAAAACTACTGAGCAAGTCAGTACCTCTCTGAGCCTTCATTTCTTCATCTGTAAAATAAGATTGTTGGACTAGCATTAAATGGTCTCTATTACTCCTTTCCAACACTGACATTCTATCACTTTTATTAGAAAAAAGATTATAAGGAGTTGACTTTGGATCTCCAGGTTGGGGGGAGTGGGGAGAGGGAGGTGGGTAGATTAGGCAAGATTCCAGTGTTACTCAAGTTGAAGTCCTTCCTCTCTGAACAGCTACAGTGTCCTTTTGGCCCAAAACAGTGAAAGGAATGCACCCTGACATTATTGATAACTGGGATTCTTGTTCTTTAAAGATCCTTGCCAAAGTAGTAGCAGGAATGTTTTAATGGTTCCTTTGTCTTTCTTTTTCTTTGTTTCTTTGTTTCTGTTTCTTTTTCTTCCTTTCTTCCTTCCTTCCTTTCTTTCTTTCTTTCTTTCTTTCTTTCTTTCTTTCTTTCTTTCTTTCTTTCTTTCTTTCTTTCTTTCTTTCTTTCTTTCTTTCTTTCTTTCTTTCTTTCTTTCTTTCTTTCTTTCTTTCTTTCTTTCTTTCTTTCTTTCTTTCTTTCTTTCTTTCTTTCTTTCTTTCTTTCTTTCTTTCTTTCTTTCTTTCTTTCTTTCAGAAAAGCCAAGAATGAACAACATCCTGACATCAGCCACAGAGCCCTATGACCTTTCTTTCTCTCGATCCTTCCAGAACTTGGCTCACCTCCCCCCATCCTATGAATCTGCAGTTAAGACCAACCCCAGCAAATACTCATCTTTGAAGAGGCTAAGTAAGTGTTTTTGGTTGTGCTTTTGGTTGCACTTCAGTTTCAAGTTGCAGCTAGATTTCCTTTTCTTTACCAGGACATGGGAACTTGTCCCATCTCTTTCTCCCAAGCAGAAAGGAAAAGAATGAGGGTGGAGAAGAAAGGCAGCATGGCTTAGTACAGAGATGTCAAACTCAAATACACAAGGATCTCTGTGGGTTGCATATTGACAGTTTTAAAATGTAATGTTATATATTTATTTATTTTGTTAATTATTTCTCAATTGCATTTTAATTTGATTGGGGCTGCACTTGGGAATGTTGAAGCTATGTGTTTAACATCTCTAGTTTAACAGACATGGTTTTGTGTTGTTTTTTCTAAACCTAGATCTGTGAACTTTATCTATTTCAACACAATTGATTCCTTTGTAATTCTTTGTATTATATCTCTTGCATTTAAAAACATCATTATGAGAAGACATCTATAAGATTCACCTAATAGACTGAATGAATCCATGGCACAAAAAATGTTAAAAATCCCCATTTTAATGGAAGTTATGTTAGATTTGGAAACAAATGACCTGGTTCTGAGGTCTAACTCTTTCTGTTACTAGTTCTGTGACTGGGGAAATTACTAATTTTTCTAGATTCCAGTTACTTCATCTGTAAAGTAAGCAGATTAAGCTAGATGATCTCTTGGGTCTCTTCCAACTCAAAAATCCTACAATTTCTATATCCTTTTATAGACTCATTGCTGAATTCAGTATCAACTACTCTTCCATTCTCAAGCTTGAAGAGACCCTGCACATTGCAGAGGGTTAGTCTATGCTGCCCTTTCCTCCACTTTACTCTAAATCCCAAAGCAGAATGATCTGAGATTATTCTAGTGTCCTCCCTAGAAGTCTATCAACCATTTCTGACTTGTGACCAGTGTAAAAGCCAGTATTGCCAAAACCATATCCCTTTACCCTGGCTACATTGCTTACTGAGGAGGTGATGTTCAATAAAGCAGTTTCCTATCATTCCCACCTTTCTCCTTCATTCCCCAGAAACCTTGAGCTAAGGTTAACTTGACTAATAGTGTAACAATTGTGACCTCCTGCTCCTACTTTCAGTTTTATCAATCTCTTCCTATGCCAGTGGCTCTATGAACTCCATCATTGTTATTTGAATCTAAGGTGTCTTTGAGAGGAGTTAGACCTAAAAGACAAAGAAATGCCATGGAGAAAACCCACTTTAAAAATACTTGAAAGTGCTCCATTATGATATTTTAACCCCAAGTAGAGAACAGGGACTGAGTATCTTCTCAAAACTGACAATGACCTTATTAAACAAAAAGAGGGACCATTAAGACTCCTAGCTGTCTTTCATGGTAGGAAGTTTGATTGCCATAACCAGGGATGTTTTTGCCTGACCATCTCAAGGAATTTTGACTTATTCTCAGTTAGACAGTGAGGGGCAGGATCATTCATCTTGCCCTAAACCAGAAATGAGGGAACTTGTACTGTGTAGAAATTTAAGAGATGAAGTCTGTGAGAAGCTTTGTTTCTGGAGATTATGTGTGAATAGGACATATGTGCATTCCCAGGGATATACATTGCTTTGGTTTGTTTGGAGAATATGTGAACATCATGTGTAAAGTTTCTACATGCTCAATGGTGTATATTTGTATGTGTGCATACAAACATATATATGTATAAGTATGTATATATATATTCATGTATATGCATGTATGTGTATATTTGTATATGGTATATGTGTGTATACATATACACATGTTTGCATGTTGGGTGTATACAAACCCTGTTGTAGAATGCATGCTTGGAATACATCATAGCTATAGGTGTAAAATATGTAAGTCCGTAGAGTCTGTATAGATTGTCGGCAGCAATGTAACTTAATGGATAGAATCCTGGACCTGAAGTCAGGAAGATCTGAGCTCAAATGTGTCTTCAGACACTTCCTAACCTACTACTTGTGTCATGTTTGACAATTTACTTAAAACTCTGTTGACCTCAATTTCTTCATCTCCAGAATAGGAAAATAATAGTACCTTCCTCCCAAGTTGTTATGATGATCAAGTAAGATAATAATTTTAAAGTTCTTTATTATAGTTTCTATTAATTCAAAGATAATTAATGCTTATATATAGACACATAGACAAATGGAATTTCTACTTAAGTATTGATTTAGAATATGGATATATGATATTTGTGAACATAAGATGTGTAGTCATATGGGGTTTATGTGTAGAATGGGAGATTTGTATGTCTTGGCATATAGGGGAGAAATATAGGGTATGTGAGTTTATGAAATACATACTATACTATATCATTGATTCTTTGAGCTCATAGACCAAGAGCTATAAGGGAAATCAAACACCATCTAGCCCTATAGGTACATTTGGGATGTATTACAGATTGCATATGTGTCCAGGATTATAAGGAAGATAAGGTAGAGTATATAATTTTCATATGTGTTTATATGAATGTGCAGATTGGATGGATGGGTGTAGGTATTGTTACATGTGTATAATTTGTGTATGCAGTATTTAATCATGTTCAATAAACATGTCCACTAAGTACAAGGTACTTTGTTATTCACAAAAATATATGTAAAACACATGAGGTAGAAACAAAATAGCAGAGAAAAGGCAAGGGACTCACCTCAGCTCTCCCAAATTCTCTTCAAAAGAACTTTAAATAATGCCTTGAAATGAATACTGGAGTTGCAGAATCCACAAAAGGACAGGGTGTAACAATTTTCCAGCCTAAGACAACTTTGAAGTTTAGCAGAAAAAGTCTGTTGCTCAGAAGTGAGAATGGAGCACACTCTAACACAGGTTGAGACAGAACAGGCCATGCCCCAGCAGATCAGTACCAAGCCTTGGAGGCAACTGGATCCGCAGTGACAGCAGCAACTGTAGGAGTTGTCAGCCCACCAACAGTAAGGAAGGCAGACAACTGGTAAGAAGGATATTACAGGGGTCCTTTAGCTAGCACTGGGTACAGAACTACGTTCCATTACCCATACATAGATCCAGGTCATATTCCTGAGTGAGGACAAGCACTAGCATACCAGAGTTTGCACCTGTGAGGTAGCAGGGGAACCCTGGTTATAGTTCCAAGGTAGAAAAGAGTGCTTGTGGTCACCCTCAGACCAGATCATGGACCAGGAGATCAATGACCACACCTCTTTTTAGATCATACCACCTTGAAAGAAATGAAAACTTACAGACTCCCCAGAACTAGCTCTGAAAGTAGCAGCAAAAAAAGCTTGAAATTTAAAACAGTGCTCCCTCCACTCCAAGATCAGAGCCCCATTTTAACATAAAATTAAAAGTCAAGAAATTGGCTAGGAAAATGAGGAAACAACAACAAAAGAACCTGACCATGGAAAGTTACATGGTGACAGGGATGATCAAAATACAAACTCAGGAAAAAAATACTAATGTCAAAACTGCTTTATCCAAAGCCTCAAAGAAAAATGTAACCAAATGAGAAAAATGAGACCAATGATGAATTGGTCTTGTGCCAAAAAAAAATTCCTGGAAGAACTCAAAAAGGAGGTTAAAAATTTAAAAAATGAAATAGAAGAAAAATTGGGAGAAGAAATTACAATGATGTAAGAAAATCATGAAAAAAAGTCAATATCTTAGTAAAGGAAGCACAAAAAATATAAAGAAAATAACATACTAATAAAAGGAATAGTTCAAATGATAAAATAGTAATAAATTAATTTTAAAAGGCTAAAAAATTCACTAAAGAAAACTCCTTAAAAATCAGAATTACTCAAATAGATAAAAAGTATAAAAATTCAATTAAAAAAAAGATCTCCTTAAAAAACAGAATTGGCCAAATGGAAAAGGATGTACAAAAGTTCATTGAGGAAAACAATTGTTTAAAAATTAAAACTGGATAAGTGGGCAGTTGATGAGATACCAAAAAGCAACCAACCAAAATCAAAAGAATGAAAAAATAGAAGAAAAATGTGAAATATCTCATTAGAAAAACAACTGATCTGGAAAACAGATTGAGGAAAGGTAATTTAAGAATTATTGGTCTACCTGAAAGCCATGATCAAAAAAGATTCTATACATCATCTTTCAAAAAATTATCAAGGAAAACTGCTCTGATATTCTAGAACTAGAGGGTAAAATAGAAACTAAAAGAATTCACTGATCAGCTCCTGAAAGAGATCCCAAAGTCAAAACTCTCAAGAATATCATAGCCAAATTCCAGAGCTGCCATGTTAAGAAAGAAAATATTGTAACCAGTCAGAAAAAAATAATTCAAATATTATGGTGCCATAGTCAGGATAGCACAATATTTAGTACCTTTCATGTTAAAAGATAGGAGGATTTGGAATTTAATATTCTGAAGGACAAAAGAGCTAAGATTATAACCAAGAGTCACCTATCCAGCAAAACTAAATATACTCTGTCAGGGGAAAAAAATGATATTCAATGAAACACAGGACTTTTAAGCATTCCCAATGAAAAGATCAGAGCTGAATAGAAAATTTGTCATTCAAACAGAAGACTCAAAAGAAGCATAAAAAGTTAAACAGGAAAGAGAAAGGATTCAATAACATTAAACTTTTTTTATTCATACCTGGGAAAATGATACCTATAACTCATAAGAATTTGCTCAGTATTGAGGCAATTAGAAAGAGTATACATAGTTAGAGGAGATGGGTAGAAGTTAAATATAATGGAATGATATCTTAAAAAATAAAATTAAGGTATGAGAAAGAGGGAGAGATAGATTGGGGTAAATTATCTCACATAAAAGAGATATAAAGATCTTTTACAGTGGAAGTGAAGATGGAGGAATGGATAGGGGAACTCCAGAATTGGCTCAAAGGAGGAATAACATACACACTCAGTTGTGTATAGAAATATATTTTACTCTACAAGAAAGTAGGAGACAAAGGGGATGGGGGGGCACTAATACAAGGGAGGGTGGATTGAGGGAGGCAATAGTCAGAAGCAAAACATTTTTGAGGATGGACATGGTAAATAGTGAGAGAGAAAGAGAGACAGAGAGAGAGAGACAGAAAAAGAGAGAGAGAGGGAGGGAGGGAAGGAGGGAGGGAAAAGGAGGGATAAGATGGAGAGAAATAAATAGTAATAACTGTGAAAAAATTACAAGTTTTTCTGATAAAGACCTCATTTTTCAAATACATAAAGAACCAAGTCAAATTTATAAAAATAAGAGCTATTTCCCAATTGATAAATGGTTAAAGGATATGAACAGGCAGTTTTCAGATGAAGTCATTAAAGCTATTTGTAGTCATATTAAAAAAAAAAATGCTTAAATCTTAATGCACATTAAAACAGCTCTGAGGTACTACCATATACCTATCAGATTGTCTAGTATGACAGAAAAGGAAAATGACAAATGTTGGAGGGAATATGGTAAAATTGAGACACTAATGCATTATCAATGGAATTGTGAATTGATTTAGCCATTCCAAATAACAATTTGGAACTATGCCCAAAGGGCTATAAAACCATGCATACCATCCTTTGACCCAGCAATACCACTTCCAGGTCTATATCCCAAAGAGATTTTTTTAAAAAGGAAAAGAATACACACACACATACACACACAAACACACATACACACACACAAAAGTATTTATAGCAGCTCTTTTATAGATGGCAAAGAATTGGAAACTGAGGGGATGCTAAATGACTGAATTACATATGATTGTAATGAAATACTATCATACAACAAGAAATGAGAAGCAAGGTGCTCTCAGAAAAAACCTGTGAAGACTTACATGAAATGATGCAAAGTGAAATGAGCAGAACTAGATTATTATACATTGTAACAGCTATATTATATAATGATCAACTGAATGACTTAGCTATTCTCTCAGCAACATAGGGATCCAAGACAATTCTGAAGGAGCTATGAGTAAAAATGTAATTCACATTCAGAGAAAGAACCGGGAGAGTCTGAATGCAGTGGAAGTAAACTTCTTTTCTAACTTTCATTTTCTTAGGTTTTTTGTGTGTTTTCTTTCACAACATTACTACATATGTATAACCAATGTCAAATTGCTCCCCTTCTCAATGTGAAGTGGGTAATGGGTGGGTGGGAAAGGAGGTTAAAATTTAACAAATGTTAAAAATTGTTTTTGCATGTATTTGGGGGAAATATACTATAAAATACAAATAATAAATAAATAATATAATACAATATAATATATATAAAATAATATAATACAATATAATAATATAATATAATACAATATAAAAAATATAATATATATAACATAATATAATATATAATATAATATAATACAATACAATAATACAATATAATATAATATATAATACATATAATATATACCTCATTCTTAAAGAGTTTGCAACTTTATTTTTTGCAATATAATTTCTGCATTTGGGTATAGAAAATCATGGATAGAAATGACTAGAATACCACTGAGAGGAAAAGTGAAAAGACGTCAAGAAGTCAGTCAACAAACACATATAAAGTACCTACTCTATACCAGATACTGCGCTAAGGACTAGCCAAGGAAGTCCTGGAAAAATATAATGAGAAATTTAAGAAAGTAGTAATATCCTCCAGCTTTGGGTGAAGGAGTTTAGAGAGATTTTGTTTTTTAAATGGTGTTGAGGGAATTGAGATGACCCCCCTAACCACAAGGACTCAATTTGATGATAGAGTATATTCTCGTATGCATTTACGTAGTGGTGATCGATGACTTATTAAGTGCTTATTGAATTTATTTAAATTGCATGTGCATGAGTAATGTGTGTGTTGGGTGGGTAGTCATAGGCTATGTTAAGAGAAAATGTTGGATTGTTGTCTGGTTTTATTTCGGCATTATAAAATTGGTTCTACAATTGAGCTATCTGCCAAGTTTCATGTACTTGTTATGAAGTCCTTGATTGCTATTTGGTGGTGGTAGAAGGAGGAGCATCTCAGGCCCACAATACTGTATCAGATTGGGAATCAAGAGACTTCAATCTCAGTTCAAATTCTGGTACTAACAATGTAACATTAAACTAATCTCATTTCTCTAGACTTCAGTTTCTTCTTGTAAAATGAGGGTGATCAGACTAAGGAAACTCTAAAGTCCCTTCTAGCTCTGATGATCAGTGATTTTATTATAGGGATTGGGGTTGAAGTGTTATTGTGCTATTGTGGACCTTATTCTCTACCTAGGCCCTTATTCCTAAATGGATATGGCAACCCTCACCCCCATTATTTCATTGTCTTGCCCCTACAGCTGACAAGGAAGCTGATGAGTACTACATGAGGAGGCGTCACCTCCCTGATCTGGCCGCCAGAGGCACACTCCCTCTCAACGTCATCCAGATGTCACAGCAGAAACTCCCTCCACGTGAGCGGCCTCGCAGGCCACTACGAGCCATGTCCCAAGACAGAGTTCTGTCTCCTGAAAGAATGATGCCAGACGAGTTCAGCATGTCCTATGACAGGATCCTGTCTGATGAGCAGCTGTTGTCAGCTGAACGTCTGCATTCCCAAGACCCACTGCTGTCCCCAGAGAGGACAGCCTTCCCAGAGCAGGCTCTGTCTCGTGCCATGTCAAACATGGATGTCTTTGTGTCTACACCTGTGCTGGACCGCTACCACATGACCAAGATGCACTCCCATCCTAGTGCCTCCAGTAACTCCTACAACACCCTAGGCCAGAGTCAGATCGCAGCCAAGCGCCAGGCCTTTGCAACTCGGAAACACAACACGGTGGAACAGCTACATTACATCCCTGGACAACACACCCACTACCACACAGCCAGCAAAACTGAAGTGACTGTGTGACCAGGGTCAGAGGCAGGAATAGGCTGGGTGGAGGTAGCTAGGATAGAAGCCTGATTGTCTTCCCTAAAAGGGCCTTGGGGACTGGGCAGGACAGAGAATCTTCTGGCCCTTGTAATTCCACCCTCTCCTACCTTATCCACAAGTGGATAATTATAGAAAATATTCAAGGGAGGGATGGGGGCCAGTTGGGCTGCTTCTGCAACAGAAAGCCATACCCCCCCTAGAAGTACAGCCCAAGACTCCTGGCATTGACTCACTCTGTCTTACACATCTAAAAGTATTTCTCTCACTTTTTCAAGTGGAATCAAGAATTTGTGAGGAAAGGAGATAGTTCTGAGCCTCCTCAGCAGCACCAACTTGTTCCCACATACTCTCTCAATAGGGGTTCAGCTACTAGAGATGCTCTCCTCACTAATACCCTCCTTTCCTAGGCTGGGCTGACCAGGGTATGTGGTCAGTTAGCTGGTCAGTTTGGCAATGTGGTCTCATTCATTTAACTAGAACTACATCATGGAAATCTTCTAGTGCCTAAAAACTGCCTGCTCACCTGAGCAGTGGAGCTGCTGTGTCCATAAGCACAAAGATAACTTCCTTGCCCTTCATCAGAGTGCTCCCAGACCTTACTCTCACCTAAGCCTGAGAGCAGAGAGGTATCCATCATTTCTTGTGCTCCTTAACAGAAACTCTGAGTTAGGGAAACTTACCTAGCCACGCCTCCCTTATTCCAGCATACTCTGTACCCCCTGGGTACCCTTTTCCTTCTGATCTATTCTCTGTGAACCTGAATTCTCATGGTCCTCTAACTCAGGAGCTCAAGAGTTTTCCTGAAGTGGTGATGATGTGAATCCCCATAAAGAAGGAAACCTTGGCCTTGGTATATAGAGAATTCGTGCCAGAGAACCAGATAGCCTCAACGTCTTCTAAGATTAGAGCCCTAAACCCAGGCTACAGCTCTCCATACAGGCCTATTTCCTCTCCCCAGAACCCAGCCTGACTACCTATCCATGCCTGTCAGGCTCTGGGGGGACCCACTGTGATGGCCATGATCTGTAGGGGGAGTTACCATTCCCATCATTCAAGGTCCCCTTTTCTAAACCCTATTCATGTCAGACTGGACTGTTTCAGATGCAGTCTGTTTTAGCCCTCTGAGAGGGCAACTCAGGCCCCAAGCAGAAAATTATCTTTAGACAACACTGCCCCTCCCATAAAGCAACCTGCCCTTCTGTCTTTCCCTTGTAAGCCCCATTCTTCTTTTTTGGCCAGAGACCAGTCTCTCAATATCCTCCACCTTTTTGTCCTTTTCAGGACTTCTTTTCCCTACTTGCCTTCCAACCTCTATTCTGTCAGCTCCAAACCTAGTCACTCAATTCCCATACTGACAGCTTCTAGAACTTATCTCTGGTCTGGATTAAAGAGACTAAAGGATCTTTTTTAAACCTAACAATGAATTTTATTTTATTTTATGTTTTAATCCAGGCCCCTCTCCCAAACCAGTTATTCTAGGCTGCTTTGCAGCCTTTTCCTACTTCTTAGGTCAGAGAGATGAGAAGTATTGTGGGAGTGGGGTTGAGGGAAAAGACAAACAGTCCAACAGATCATCTAGCTAAATAAATTGATCACAGGCAGGCACTTCTATGGAAGTTAAGTCCTTAGATTTTTGCCCTGAGTTGCTACTATACCATCTACTGCTATGCCATGACTCAGCCAGAGAAAGTAAATAGAGCTCACACATATGAGCTACTGGGTAGTCATCCTCTGAAGAGCACAGGCAATTACCTAATGTAAGGCTGACCACTAAGATGAGGGCATGCCAGGCTATTTCCATTTTAGTAGGGAAGGGCATCTCCCTCATACTTAGGGCCGTGGTGCCACTGCAGTTCCAGTAGCTTCATATCCAGGCTATTAAGAAAAGAGTATCCTGAATGAAAACTCTCAATTAGTGACCCTAATTGTTCCCACTGCTCCAGTCACTCTAGCATTTCTACCAGCCTATTGGAGTACACTGTAAGAACTTAATGTTATAGAGACAACCACCCTATTATCTCCATCAAAAAAAATTAGGCTCCAAATGAAATGACCTTTAAAAAGGGTATCTTTTTCTCATCATGGAGGTAAAATATCTCCCACATTGATGTGGTGCCTTCAGAGGTCAGAGAATTCCATGAGAGCTTTGTAAACTTTCCATCAAAGTAGTTCAGAGATGACACTGAAATGAATCAGTCTAATCAACTTATTTGAAGAATTCCAAAGCTCTAATTTTTGTCTGAACTTTGGGAAAATTACCATCAATAGCAGCAAGGTAATAGTGGGAAAAACATGTTGATTCTGGCTACAAATCTTGAATCTTTCATTTATTACCAATGTGACCTCACACAGATCATTTGGATCACAGACCACAGACAGAGCAGGAAATGACCTTTCAGGCTATTGAGTCTGACTTTCTCATTTTTACAGTTAAGGCAACTGAACACTAAAACACCATGTGACTTGCCCAAAGTCAATAGGTGGCAGAGCTGGGGTTTGAACTCCTGTCTTCTAATGACTCCAATTCTACTTCACCATAGAGCCACACTGCCTGCTCTGGGCCTCAGTTTCCTCTTCTGTCAAATGAGTGGATTTTAGTACATGACCTCTGAGGTCCCTTCCAGTTCTAAATTTATAATCCTGTGACCTCCCCCCCACACCTTTCTGATTCACTGCTCAGGCCAGTCTCATTCCAATGTGGACAGAGACTCCTCAAATAATTGGTATGGGGCACTTGCTCCTTTAGCTTCCCTACATGGGAAGTGACATGGCTCCAAAGAGCTAACACAAGGACAGATTTTCTTTCTGCCCTCTTCCCCACCAAGCATGTAAACCTTCTGAGGGCTGGTCCCCACAGGTTTATCTGAGTTTGTTCTCTAAGCCACAAGTGGGAGAATTGGGCTCAATGAAACCAAATATACCTATTACAGATCAAGTACAGGATCATAAAATATTCATCTGGCCACACTAGAAGTCAGGGCACCACTGTCACAAGCTAGTTACAGTCCTATAGCACAATACCAGCAAATCAAACCAACTTTACCCACTTACTGGTGAAAAGAGAAAGGGAGGACTTCTTTCCTGCCAAAAGCTCTCCTCTGTCTTCTATACATGAACTTCCACAATCATTCATAACCAACAGCTAATGCACCAATCCACTTTTCTCATTCCCTCAAGTAAGTCAGTCAGTAGAACATTCTCTTGGCAAATTTCCCTAATCTTTGGCCGGGCATTCTCTCTTGAGGATATATGAAAATAAAATTTCCGACTGGTTTTGGTCTCTATTCCTCTCTAAATTAGTCTGATGTAGATTCAGTTTGATGCAATTTAATTGAACAAATATTTTTATGCACTTATTAGGCAAGGCACTGTGTTAAATATTGGCAGGGACATGAGCCTGCAGTTGAAATCTCTTTTTATTCTTCTCCTAACATTGCCTCTTTCCTTCTAGATCTTAAAAGAATGTGACTCTTGTTAAAAATGAGTTCTCTTGAATTTTGCCATGGTTCCTGATTCTATAAACTTACAGGTCCCAAAAGTTTTAGCAAGAAGTCCTTAAGCATATGAATATTTCCATTGATGGACCTCTGTGTTCACTAGCCAACTAGATGATAGAACAAACTTCCAAAGTACCAGCTTACAATATCCTCATCTTCTTACCAAATATCTTTCTCTTCTACTCTCATCCTAATTCCATTCTTTTCTTTTCCCTATTTTCCAGCCCTGCTCTCTCTTCTCCTCTACTCCCTGCAAAAACTTGTCTTTCCATTTACTCTTCTCTGTTGTCTACTGCTGCCATTTCTTCTCTAGTACTGGTCCCTTGTCTCTAGCCTTTCTCTTGCCTTTAGCTCTAAAAACCAGAAATCTAGATGAAGATGATAGAATTGGAATCTAGAAAGGAATCTCATTTGCTCATTAGTTTTCATTCATTTTGTATTCTTCTAATACCACACCCTATGAATGCTCCTTGTCACATGGAGCCCAGAATCTCTTTCTGACTACCTTTTGGAGAAGGGAGGGGCTGCTAGAACCCAGGGGTCATTGGTGTCAGCACAGCCCTGTCTCTGATCTGGTTTTTGATGGATGCTGTCCCTGAGGCTCCAGGTTCTTTCCTGTCATACCCAGCTCTGGCCACATCTGTTAGCTCCTCAGGGATCTCTCAATCACACTTGCTGTCTCCCTCTTTTGCTCTTACTAATAACAATATAATAATACCTTACATTTAAGTAGTACTTAAGAGTTAGCAAAAGCAATTTACATAAATTATCTCACTTGATATCTTCTGTTTGCAGGTGGTATCTACCATTTATCTCCAAACACTGAAAGTTTAGTTGATTTCCTAGAAATAGGAGGAAAGGAGATAATTTCCCATTCTATTTCCCAAGTCAACTCTACAATTATTCATATCAAGCACAAGTGAGAACTTAAACCCAAGAAATTACTTAAGAGTCTGCCGTTGACATACACATGACTACATTAATAAATCATTTATTTATCTTCTACTAAACCTGAAAACTTGTCCTGAAAGTATTTCAAGGGAGCTCATGTTTTAGTGAGGTGTTTTTCAATGTTCAAATGCTACTTTCATAAGCAGACTATTGTCTTGCTAGAAAATTAGTAGGTAAGAGAAATCTTTCTGGGCTCTCATTGGATTTTCATCTACATTCTGACCCTGCTTTGCCCTTGCAACTCTTCTGATTTCCATCTGGTGTTCAGATTTCTCCTTTCTAAGCTGTACATGCCTCATTATGTCTGACCCACAGTGAATTTCTCAGCTACCAAGGGCATACCTGGTGTATGGTTGGCTCAATATTCCTGGCCCACTTGGCCAAGACCTTGAAGCTGCATGTTTAACTATCTAACCATTCAATAGGCTTGATTTAATAGGTTGATTTTCATAGAAACTTGCTTATATCAGAAACACCCAAAATACACAGGGCTTCTGCCCCTGAGGAATTTCTGTTTCCTTTTTCAATGTGGCCCAGGCTGTTAGAAGAAGGAAATCTTACTTAAGAGACAGCTGGCAGTAGGAGGGAATATTGAGAATAGGGGAGGTGGTTTTTTCCATGAGGCCACAATCTTGTTCTTAAGAGTAACTCTAAGGCATTTCAAAATCCCTTGATGAGCAGCTTATTGAAAAGAACAAGTTTTTGTGTTGTAAAAGTTTTTTTTCTAAACAGCAATGAGATTCATCTCCTTGAAAACAGCTCTGGACACTAAATCTAATCTAGTTGGAGAAAGAAGAAGTTACAGCTGAGCCTCTGTGTATTATATGGAATTGTTACTGCCCTTGTACCTTTCTAATCCCTCCTGGTGACCCTCCAGTAAAGGATTATGAGATGAGACAAGAAGACAGGATGAAAGTAAAGATAACCTAGACCATCATGTAAATCTTCACATGCACCATCATTCCTCTACTAGTGACAAAAATAACATTGTGTGTCTCCTTAATGTCAACATTTATAAGGAGAAATTGTCACTTCTCAATTGTGTCATTCCTCCCCTCTTCAAACCCATTTCCTCTTGCAAAGGGCCACCCCATGGGGCTGTCCCATTCATGTCCTTTGTTAATGGTGGATACACCCTTAGTTCTATAACTAAACTAGACATTTTGTAGTAAGAAATTCTCTAATAAAAGCAATTCTTACCTTAACATTTTAATTTGGGTACACTATTTCCTAAGAGGGATTAATGAACATTTTTATGCATTAGCCCAATTTATGGATTTCATGTTAATTATATGGTGGTACCAATGAAAAATTACCTTTATATCTGTAACTTTGCACAGATTCTTGATTAATCGTTAAGCTTCAAGATGAGCAGTACACTTACTGTTTCCTCTGTATAATTCTCATTGTTCTACTTACCTGTAAAAGCACATTCTGTATGTACTGTAAACAAATATCAGTTTAGTAAGATTTAGAGTCTTAAGGATTTTTCCACTTTTGTCAGTAACAAATATTTATGAATTTAAAATAAAGCAGTTTCAACAAAAGCATTGTCTCTGTGACTATACAAGTAGCAAATACCACTTATTTAAAAATTTTCTTCAGATCCTTATTGATAGGAAGACGCACAATTTACCTCTCTAGAAAAGGAGAGGACCTGGACCTGCGATTTCATTGATATAGGAAACTCTCAGAGGAAATAACTTCTTTCGTTAATGCACCTTCTCTGCAACTTATTGTCTTAAGAGTTGTCTGGAACACCCAGTTGCATCTATTTGCTAGTATCTATTAGAGGTAGGACTTAAATCCAAGTCACCTGGCTTCAAGGTCCATTCTCTAGCTACTATCAAAAATCTGACTCATTGGGACAGCTAAGTGACACAACAGATAGTGCACAGGCCTTAGAGTCAAGAGCACCTGAGTTCAAATCTGACCTCAGACACTTACTAGATTTGTAACCCTGAGCAAGCCCGATTGACTCTGAAAGAAACAAACATCTGACTCATTTGTATGATTCATTGTGTATGAATTGGAGGCAGGCCTCATCTAAAACAGGCAAAAAGTTGAATTATAGCACATCTCTTGTCATTCAGTCATGTCCAACTCTTTGCAACCCCATATGAGGTTTTCTTAGCAGAGATACTGGAGTGGTTTGCCACTTCCTTCTCCAGTTCATTTTACAGATGAGGAAACCAAGGCAAAGAGAGTTATATGACTTGCCCAGATCAATACTGCTAGTCAGTGTCTGAGACTGAATTTCAACTCAAGTCTTCCTGACTCCAGGTCCAGAGTTCTATCCACTGAGCCATTTCACTGCCTCTGCAGTATATCTCTAAATGTGTTTAAATGTTAGACTGAAAGTCAGGAGATTTACCCTTGATATACATGTGCTATGGGTTCAAATCCTCCATTTACTACTTACTATCAATGTACCTTTAGGCAACTCACAATTTTTTAGACCTTCAGTTTTTTCATATTAAAATGAGGCAACTGGAATACACAATAATAAAAATAATGTTAGCTAGCACTTATACAGCATTGTAAAGGCTGCAGAGAGTTTTACAAGTATTATCTCATTTTATCCTCACAACAACCCTGTGAGGTAGGCATTACTTTCCTCATTATGAAAGAAATTGAAGCAGACAGCTGTTTAAGTGACTTACCCAGTCACACAATTAGTAGATGTCTGAGGCTGAATTTGAACTCAGGTATTCCAGATGCCACACTGCCTTTCTGATTCCTTTGAGAATGTATTGTTTGCAGCTTTCTAGCCTCAACAACACATTGATATTAAAAAAAAGATAGATTTTTGTTTCAAGAAAAAATTTGAGGTCACTGCAAGTTCTGTTTTATGTCCCCAAAATGATCCATTTTGTTTTCTTCCTCCTCTTCAATTTGGTGACCAGATGTCCAGTGTCTATCAATCAATAAATCAATCACCAAGAATTTATTAATCATCTATTATTTGCTAGGCATTGTGTTGGGCTCTGGGGGTAAAAGTGAAATAGTCCTTTCCCTCAAGGGACTTAGATTTCTATCTGGAAAGACCATATGTACATATACTATATCTACATTTATACAAAAAAAATACAAAAGGAAAGGGGAGAGAAAGGCATTAGAATCCAGAGATAGCAAGAAAGGCTTCATGAAAAATATGGAATTTGAACTAAGTCTTCAAGTAAACTAGTAATTCTAAGCTGAAAGTAAGAAGGAAGTATATGTTAGGAATAGGGAATACGCAATGCATAGACAAAAAGATGGGAAATAGCGTGCCACATATGAGGAATAGTAAGAAGGCATTTATACAAATGAATCAGTGCTATACATCATCCAACCAAGAATATATCATAGCCTAGCCTGAAAAATAGCAAGTCTTTATCATGTCCTTAGTTTTTTCAATGTAAATTGTTAAGCCAAACTTTTGGGTGTTCTGCATCTCATCTAGGAGGTTTTGCACTGTTCCAACTTGATGAAATCATCCTATTACACATGAAGTGTTCCTAAGTATATAAAGTAACTCCAATAGATCATTAACAAAATGTTGACTAATAGAGATTTTTGGAAAATCTGATTTAATGAATGAGCAATAATGATTTGTAATTAGCATAAAATTGAGTAGGAGTTGAGGGAGGGGTGTTGGTATTGCTCTAAATCACAATTATTTCAGTAGCTAGTAATCACTTGCCTACTGACTCCATCATCTTTATTGAGTTAACATGAATTGTGAGGGCATATTTAGAGGTATTTGTGTGTTGACTAACTAAATCATTCAGCTCATACTGAAGCTCTAGGCAAAGTATCATTCTCTTTGTTAATAGTTTAACTGGATTAGATTAAAACAGTAAAAGGACAACCATATGTGTCTCTGAAGATAAAATCATCTCAATTCCCTCCATCTCCATAAGAGCATTATCTCATTTCTGATTCAGGGTAAAATAAAGATAGATCAGGTGCTTGAGCAAATCCTTTGTTTTACAAGTACAAGGATGGAGTGGATTTGAGTCACTCAGTTTCTACTGTTGCCACCTGGAGCCTTCACTTGTATCTCTAACCCAGTAACCTATATCCATTTCCCTGTGTGCTGCTTCTCATTGGCTTAGCGGGATAGTGTTCTTCATCATTTGCCAGAAAACAAAAACTCAGTCACTTCAGTGCTTGCATCCACTGGTTTCCCTGTTAGTTGGAGGGGACAGGAAATTTCTTCAAGCAAGTCAAGGCAAGAAGAGAGACTCTCTCCATTACTACCATTTCTCTTCTCTCCACCTTCAAAAATCCAGAGATATCTTTATGTAACATACAGGTTATTGGAAAGAATAACTTTGGATGTTGTCATCATTATCCCCCAAATTAGCTATATAGTACTTTTAAGATTTGCAAAGGGCTCTATCTTGTTATTTTACTATCCACCACCCAAGGACTTCTGAAAGATTTAGTCCAGAAAAGGTAAGCATGCAAATCTCCCACATCAACTATTTTATATCCATTCCTGGCCAAAAAAAGAAGAAAAAAAAGAAAAAAATTAGTCCTTGAACATTAGATGGAAAACACTGATATTGACATAACCTATTCATAATAATTTAGCATATGAGTCACAAGTAGGAATCCTAATTATACTATAGAGTATATATTCAGACACAGTATTCACAGGTGAACTGCATATAGCAAGTATGAGCACATAAAGCAACATGGTATATAGCATATGACTAAAAATGCATATTAATGTATTTTATACATGCAATAAAGAACATAAGATACATACAAGATATAATGTCACATGACAATTTTATGTAATAATCAAAAACATAGGTCACACTTAGAAACATAATCCATGTTATCTATACCAATCATTCAGGTACAGTCTTAGCATATTAGTATATACAGCAAAAGTTATAACAGCAAGAAAGCATAATATATAGAAAATACATAGGATATAAACTATCCATAGCAACATATTTTGCAGATATAAACTGGGTCGTCTGTGTGTGAGATGGGTATTTGATTTTTGTCTAATTTTTCCTATCATGTAGATTTTTTAAAACCCAGTCAAGGGGTTTGGAGTAGTTAAGAATGCAGTATCTGAGTATGTACCATGTGGTTATTTACTTGCATTTCTCCTCTATGAAGTGTACACACGTGTCACTAACGATCTTCCAACATACTGCCCTATCCCTCAAGGACAGTCACAACCTAAACAATCTTCCTAGACTGAACAAGGACTCTATTTTCCATCCCTATAATGGCATCTTGCTGTTTCTGTATTTGGTTAAAGATGGCTTCATCCTTTGTATTTCCTGAGTCCTAAAAGTTAGAATATTAATATTTAAAGCAATAACTTACCATAGGTATGTGACTCTCACCTCTCCCCCTTCGGAGACCCATCTCTTTTCCTCTCCTATGACATTGATTGATTTAAACTTGCAGCATACTAAAATTAAATTGAAATGGAAAATGTTCAAATTTCTTTTACTGTAGCAAGAAAATAACTTCTAGCTCTTCCTTTTATTACTTTTTCCCCTCTCTGATCTTCCATTTGGATAGACAAAGCCCCCAAGTATATACATCTAAGACTCATAAAGGAATGGAAGTGGAGAAAGGACTTCACTCTGGTTTCTGAACACAGAATGGAATTTATTACAACCTAAGATCCAGGACAGATTTTGGATGGAGATAATCTTCTTCCTACATAGTCCAAATCAATAACAGACTCTTTAGTGTCCCTACTTTTGATGCTTCAGTCAATTAACAAGTATATCTTAAACACCTGATATTGTCCAGGCATCTTGCCAAGTACTGGAGATACAATGGCAAAAGACAGTCTCTTGCCCTCAAAAATTTCCCATTCAAATGAGGGACACAATGTGAAAGCAACTATGTACAAACAAAATATAAACAGGATAAATTGGAAATAATCAACAAAGGGAAGGCACTAGACTTTCAAAAAGATCTTACAGAGGATATGATTATATCTGGTACTTGAAGGAACAGGGAACCCAGAAGGTGGTGAAGAGGAGCAAAAGAATTCAAGGATTAGGGAACAGCCAGTAAAAAAGATGAGATTCAGAAAATTCATGTATAAGGGAAAGCAAGGAGGTTAGTGTCATTGGATCACAGAATATGGTACATGGACTTGAGTAGGGAATAACGAAACTGGAAATGTAAGAGGGGGAAAATTTTTGAAGGGCTTTAAATGTAAAAAGAGAAGATTTTATTTTTGGTCCTGCAGTTATTGGGTAAGCTACTAACATGGTTCAATCTGTGTTTTGAGAAGATTATTTTGACAACTGAGTAGGGGATGCACTGGAGTGGAGAGACACGTGAAGCAGGGAAACTATCCAATAGGTGAAAGCAACAGTTCAGAGCTGAAGAGATGAAGGCCTGCTCCAAAGTGTGGAAGAGTCAGAGGAAAGAAGGGAGCATATATAAAAGAGGTTACAAAGTTAAAATGTGTAGGACTTGTCAAAAGATTGATTATGGGGGGAATGAAAAAGCGTAAATAGTCAAGGATGATAAAGCATAGTAAGTGAGGTGCCTGAGAAGATGGTGATGCCTTCAATAGAAAAGTTAGGAAGAGTTTGGAGAAAAGTTTTGGGAAAAGATAATGAGTTTAATTTTGGATATGTTAAGTTTAAGATGTCTATGGGGCATCCAATTTGAAATTTCTAATATGCAGTTGGAGATGCAAGTCTGAAGATTAGAGTGGAGGGTGGGCCTGGATAAATAAATATGAAAATCATCAGCACAGAAATGATATTTGAGTACATGAGAGCTATAAAATCACCAAGTGAGATGTTATCAAAAGAGAGGAGAAGAGGGCCTAGAGCAAAGCCCTGGAGGAACACTTCTCTTTAACATGTATGATCAGGATAAAACCTGGCAAAGGAGACTTAGAAGGAGGTGTCAGAAAGGTAGGAAGATAACCAGGGAGAACATTGTCACAAAACACAGACAAAATGGGTTAGGCTTAAGACAAAACTTTTCTTGAGATCTTCCTAGTAATTTATGGGCATAAAAGGTCCCAGCTACATGAAATATAGGCCCTTCAAATTTGGTGAATTTCTGAAACCTATACAAATCATCTTACTCTGTCCTGATGACCAGAAAGTCTTCCATATGGAGGACCTGAACCTAAAGATGACATTCCAGGAAGAAGAGTGGCCCTAGGCCCTAGACTAGGTTCCAAACAATGAACAAGTTCAAAAGCAAGCATCAGTTATGTGGCACTGCATGGTCTCAGTTCCAAATGCTATCTCAGTTTGAAACTACTGTGGAATAACCATGGCAGGAATCCAGGACAAAGAAAGACTTCACTTTTGTCCCTCTAAACCAGCAGTTTTCCAGATAGCTGATTGTGACTGAGTACCACAACTTTCTATTGGAACTCCAATCAGGGACAAGTCCACAAATATATGGTTTAAACCCAAACAAAGGTCAGAAATCTGTAGGACACAGACCAGAAAAGCAATGATCAGATAATGCTCTGCATCACACTATTTTGGGATAACTGAAAACTTTCAGCTCCCTAACTTTAGCTTTCCCTAAGATCCTAGAATAACACAACATTCAATATCCCAAGAATTAAGTAGACCCAAGAGGACAATACTCATATAAAATCCTAAGGCAAGAAGTAGGCTGAAATAATGAGCAAACAAAAAAGGGATCTCACTATATAGGATGTATTATAGTGACAGGGATACTCAATACACAAAACCAGAAGAAGAGCACGATTCCAAACTACCTACAAGCAAAACTATAAAGAAAAATGCTGCTTTGGCCCAAAGTCAACTAGAATTCTCTGAACAGATGAACCAAGATCTTTTTAGAGAGGAAAAAAATGTTTATTTGTGTGTTTTTGTCAATTAAATGAGAGTCCTGGAGGGAAAAAATGGCAAAGAAATTAGAGATATACAAGAAAGAATGAGAAATTGTATCATCATCTTAGTACAAGAAGATTAAAATCTTACCCAAGCAACAGACTCCCTGAAAATAAGAATGGACCAAATGGAAGTTAATGACTCAATGAGATAACAAGAAATAGTAAAATAAAGTAAAAAAACTGAAAAAAATAAAAGAAAATGCAAGTGTCTCAAAGAAAACTGACCAGAAAAGAAATCAAAGAGGGAGTATTTAAGAATCATTGAACTACTTCAAATCCATATATAAAAAGGAAAAAAAATAGGATCCTCCATGTCTTATTTCACAAATGAAAACCACCCAGGTCTCTTACAAAATTCCAAGAGCACTATAGTCAAAATTCAAAATTTAGAGCTTCCAAGTCAAAGAAGAGGGAAAAAAACCAAAAACGTTCAAGCAAATAGAAAGAAGAAATTAGAGTATCAAGGAGCCATTGTCAGTATTACAAGTTAGCAGATACCATTATGCAGAAGTGAAGAGCTAGGAATACATTATTACAGAAGCACAAGATATAGACTTACATGATGCTTGGCAGTTTTCTTGACTCCAGGTCCAGCATTCTATGTATTGAGAAATTTAACTGCCTCTAATAGAGCATTACATTCTTATTCCATAATTTAGTTAACCATTCTCTAGTTAATAGGTACACCATTTGTCTCCAGTTCTATAAAGAGCTATATGTGAATCTCTTCTTTCTTTGATCTCTTTAGGAAATCAATCTAGTAGTGTTATCATTGGGATAGCATTTAGTCACTTTGGGGGCATAGTTTCAAATTGCTTTCCAGAATGGCTGGACCAATTCTTATCTCTACCAACAGTGCACCCAGCATATCTGTCTTCTCATAGTCCCTACAACTGGCATTTTCATTTTTTTCTCATCTTTGTCAATTTAACAGGTGTGAGATAGAACTTCAATACCATTTTAATTTATGCTTTTCTAATTAATAGTGATTCAGAGCATTAAAAAATATGGCTAATAATGACTTGGATTTCTTGCTTTGAGAAATGGCTGTTATAGACTTTGACATTTATCTATTGCGAAGTAGCTCTTTTTATATATTTGAAATGGTTCCTTATATAAAAGATAAGATAAAAATTTAAGACCTATGGTAAGATCAATACTCCCTTTCATAGTATCCTCTGCCATATAGTCTACCACTTTCCTCAAAAGGTAAGGAAATTTTCTTCAGGAATTAATTAGCCTAAGGTACTGAAGCAATTTCACCACTGAAGGGGCTTCTTTGTGGCCTCAGGCTATGCTGACATGGATTTTTTGTCACCTCTGAGCATACTTTTATATTTTAAAAAGCCCTATCCATATGGAGACATAGCCTCCAGATTTGGAAGATGTAATACAGTCATGTGGGCCACCACACTTGGCTCTGACTAGTGTTTCTCTCTATGGCATGGAGGAAATGAGACATGTTGAATTATGTTGCACATCTTTTCCAATGTGATTGCTAAGGAAATATTTGTAATAGGAGCAAGGAAATTACACAGCCCATATCAGCTTGTATGGCTGATACAACTTTCTCATGTGGAGAACCTGGAATTTCCAGGAGAATCATGACGTGTAAGAGAAGTACCCTAGGGAGAGTATGGATCATCTCTGGTAAATGTTTAAAAATCAATTGACTTTCATCACCACTTTAAACTGGTTCTTTAAACTGGTGGAACTCAAAGGTTTAAAAACGAATGTTAAAATTGTTTTTACATGCCACTTGGAAATAAGATATATAGGCAATGGGGTAGAGAAATCTATCTTGCCCTACAGGAAAATAGAAGGGCATAAAAGGGGGGTGGGATGATAGAAAGGAGGACAGATTGGAGAAAATGGGTAATCAGGATACATGCTCTCCTGAGGTAGGGGGAGGGAGGAGATGGGGAGAAAATTTGAAATTCAAAATTTTGTGGAAATGAATCTTGAAAGCTAAAAATAAATAAACTGAAATAAAATATATATAATGAAATTTCTCTGAATATCTCTTCGGTTCAAGTCTATTTTTGCTATTTCTTTATTTGAAATTATTATTGTTACTCCTGTTTTTTTGAGTCAATTCACAACATAAAAGATTTTGCTCCACCTTCTTATTTTAACTCTGTGTGACTCTGTGCTTCATAAGCAAACAAAATATTGCTGGATTATATTTTATCTATCTATTTATTTATTTATTGGAGTGGAGCCAAGATGACAGAGTCAAAGAAGGGACAAGCCTGAGCCCTAATATTTTAGTATTAGAGGGGAAAAAAGAAATGAAAAAAATCCACTGATTGCCTCCTGAATGAGATTCCAAAAGGAAGACTCCTAGGAATATTGTAGCCAAATTCCAGAGTTCCCAGGTCAAGGAGAAAATAGTATAAACAGCCAGAAAGAAACAATTTAAGTACTGAGGAAACACAATCGGGATAGCATAAAATTTAGCTGCTTCTATATTAAGTAATTGGAGAGCTTGGAATATGATATTATGAAGGTCAAAGGAACTAGGATTAAAACCAAGAATCGTCTACCCAGAAAAACTGATATAATCCTTCAGGGGAAAAAATGGATTCAATGAAATAGAGGACTTTCAAACATTTTGATGAAAAGACCAGAGCTGAATAGAAATTTTGAATTTCAAATACAAGAATCAAGAGAAGTATGAAAAGATAAACAGGAAGGTGAAATCATAAAGGACTTATTGAAGTTGAACTATTTACTTTTCTATATGGAAAGATGATATTTGGCACTGATGAGACCTTTCTCAGTATTGGACTAGTTGGAGGGAACATACACAGACACACACACACATATACACACACACACACACAGAGATATGTATGTGTGTATATGTATGTACACACAAATACACATATACTTACATATACACATACAAGTGTCTGTGTATATACATATATGTATATATATACATATATATATATACAAGTATATCTGCATAATTGTGTGTGTGTGTGTGTGTGTGTGTGTGTGTGTATACAGAGAGAGACAGAGAGACAAGGGCACAGATTGGGTTGAATATGAAAGCATGAGATCTAAAAAGAAAAATTAAAGGGTGAGAGACGAATGTACTGGGAGAAGGAGAAAGGTAGAGGTAGAATGGGTATAAACTATCTCACCTAAAAGACCCAAAAAAAAAGGTTTTACAATGGAGGAAAAGAGTGAGGTGATGAGAGAGAACGAGTGAACCTTATTCTAATTGGATTTAGTTTAAGGAGGGAATAACATACACCCTCAATTGAGTATGGAAATCTATCTTACCCTATAGGAAAGTAGGGGGAAAGGGGATAATATAAGGGGATGGATGATAGAAGTGACAGCAAGTGGGATGAAGGAGTAAGCAGAAGAAAATACTTTTGAGGAGGGACAAGGGTCAAGAGAGAATAGAATAAATGCATGATGGGATAGGATGGAGGGAAATATAGTTAATCTTTCACAACATGATTGTTGTGGAAGTGTTTTACATGACTACACATGTATACTTTGTATCTAATTGTTTGCCTTCTCAATGAGGGTGAGTGGGGAGGAAGCAAAGGAGAGAATATGGAACTCAAAATTTTAAAACAGGAATGTCAAAAAAATTGTTTTTACATAAAACTGGGAAATAAGATATACAGGAAATAGGGTATAAAAATCTATTCTTGGGGGAGCAGAGCCAAGATGGTGGAGTAGAATGATGGACCTGCTCTAGCTCTACCCCCAGAGCCCATAAAATGCCTATAAAAGTGACTCTAAACAGAAGTCACAAAACAACAGAGTGAAAGAGATTTTCAACCCAAGATAGCCTGGAAGGCTGACAGGAAAGTTTGATCACACCAGGCTCAAAGAGGAGTGCAGCCTAGCTTTGAGATGTGGCACAGAAGGGACAGGACTCAAGCAGGCTTCAGGGCATGGAATCATGGGTAGTAGCTGTGGTTTCCAGATTTCTCAACCCATAAACGCCAAAGATGGCTTCAAAGGACAGTAAGAAAGCTCTTTCACCTGGGTGAGAAGGGAGACCAGGCTGGTCCCAGCCCTAACCCTAGGGCAACCTTCGCCACCATGGTAGCAGTGTCCATTTTTTAAGCCCTCAGCCTAAAGACCCTGGGGGAATCAACTGCTAATTTGTGTCTCAGTTGTGAGTGGCAGTACTGGGGTGAGGAGGAGCACTGATGTGGTGGAGCTGGTGGAGGCTCTGGAGAGGAAATCCTACTAGTAGTTCCAGGGCACAAAAGAGTGCTTGTGGTTGCTCCCAGAGCACTGGAGGAGTAAACTCCTCTCTCTCTTGGTTGTGCCACCTTGGAGGAACTAAGAACTTACAGGTCCCTAGAGTATAGCCTCCACTTGACAAAGGACTTAACAGTCAAGTAACTGGCTGGAAAAATGCCCCCCAAAGGGGGAAAAATAAAACTATACAAGGTTACTTTCTTGATGAACAGGTATTTTCTTCCATCCTTTCAGATGAGGAAGAACAAAGTATATCATCAGAGGAAAACATAAAAGTCAAGGTTTCTATATCCAAAACCTCCAAAAAATATATATAATTGTCTCAGGCCATGGAAGAACTCAAAAAGGATTTGGAAAATTAAGTAAGAGAGATGGAGGAAAAATTGGGAAGAGAAATGAGAGCAATGCAAGAAAATCATGAAAAGCAAGTCAACAGCTTGTTAAAGGAGACCCAAAAACATGCTAAAGATATTGACATCTTTAAAAATAGACCCACCCAAATGGCAAAAGAGGTCCAAAAAGCAAATGAGGAAAAGAATGCTTTAAAAAGCAGAATGGGCCAAATGGAAAAGGAGGTTCAAAAGCTCACTGAAGAAAACTAGTTCTTTAAGAATTGGAATGGAACATATGGAAGCAAATGACTTTATTAGAAACCAAGAAATTACAAAACAAAACCAAAAGAATGAAAAAATAGAAGACAATGTGAAATATCTCATTAGAAAAACAACTGACCTGGAAAATAGATCCAAGAGAGATAATTTAAAAATTATTGGTCTACCTGAAAACTATGATAAAAATTAGCTTAGACATCATCTTCCAAGAAATTATCAAGGAAAACTGACCTGATATTCTAGAACCAGAGTGTAAAATAGAAATTGAAAGAATTCGCTGATCACCTCCTGGAAGAGATCCTGAAAGGAAAACTCCTTGGAATATTGTAGCAAAATTTCAGAGTTCCCAGGTCAAGGAGAAAATATTACAAGCAGCCAGAATAAAACAATTCAACTATTGTGGAAATACAATCAGGACAACATAAGATTTAACAGCTCCTACACTAAGGGTTCTGAAGGCTTGTAATATGGTATTCCAGAGGTCAAAGGAGATAATATTCAAACCAAGAATCACCTACACAACCAAACTGAGTATAATTCTTCAGGGGAAAATGGAATTTCAATGAAATAGAGGACTTCCAAGCATTCTTATTGAAAAGACCAGAAAATTTGACTTTCAAATACAAGAATCAAGAGAAACATGAAAAGATAAACAGTAAAGAGAAGCATTAAGTAACTCATTAACCTCAACTGTTTACATTCCTACATGGAAAGATATTATTTGTAACTCATGAGATCTTTTAGTGTATTAAGGTAGTTAGAGGGAATATATATATAGGTGGGTATAGGTATATACTCATATGTATATTATATATGTAGGTATGTATATATTCATGGGTGTATGTGTGTGTATATATATCTATAGATAGATAGATACATAGATACATAGACAGATACATAGATAGATATATAGAGACCACAAAGTGAATTGAATACGAAGGGAGAATACCTGAAAAAGATAAAATTTACTGTTGAATGGAGTGCACTAAGAGTAAGAGAAAGGGAGAGGTAGAATGTAGCAAATCATCTCATGTACAGGAGGGAAGAAAGAGCTTTAACAATGAAGGGGAGTAGGAGGGAGATGAAAGGAAATAATTGAGCTTTACTCTCATGGAATTTGGGTTAAGGAGGGAATAACACACACTCAATTGGATATGGAAATCTATTTTACCCTGCAGGAAGGCAAGGGTGAAGGAGATAGGAGAGGGAAGATAGTAGAAGGGACATAAAATTGGGGAAAAGGATAATCAGAAGCAACCACTATTGTGGTAGTAGTACAGGTCAAGGGAGAGAATGGAATAAATGAAGGGCAGGATAGGACAGAGGGAAATGTGGTTAGTCTTTTACAACATAATTATTAAGGAAGTGCTTCACATTGTTACACATGTATAACCTATATTGTATTGCTTGTTGTCTCATTGAGGGTGGATGGAGAGGGAGGGAGAGAGTATGGAACTCAAAGCTGTGAGAATGAATGTTAGAAATTATTTTGGCATGCAATCGGAAATTGAGCTATACAGGAAATGAAGTACAGAGGTCTATTCTGTCCTATATGAAGGTGGAGGGGAAGAGGAATGGAAGAAGGGTGGGTAGTAGAGGGGAGGACAGACAGAAGGGGTAGATGGAATGCATGCTGTCTTGAGGTGAGGGGTGGGGAGAGATGGGGAGAAAATTTTGAATTCAAATTCTTGTGGAGGTGAATGTTAAGAACTGAAAATAAAGAAATTATATATTTTTAAAAACCTGTTCTTATGGAACAATAGTATTCCATTACATTCATATACCATAACTTCTTCAGCCGTTCACCAATTGATGGTATCCCATCAATTTCCTATTCTTTGTTACCACAAAAAAAGCTGCTATCAATATTTTTGATGATTTGTTTGGTATGCAGGCCTAGATGTGGTTTTGCCACATCAAAGAGTTTGCACAATTTTATAGCCCTTTGAGCATAGTTCCATGTTGCTCTCCAAAATGGGTGCATTAGTTCATAACTGCACCCACAATACATTAATGTCCCTATTTTCCCACATCTTCTCCAACATTTATCATTTTCCATTTTGTCATGTTAGACAATCTGATAGGTGTGAGGTGGTACATCAGAGTTGTTTTGATCTGTACCTGTCTAATCAACTATGATTTAGGGCACTTTTTCATAGGAGTATAAATAACTTTAATTTCTTCCTCTGAAAACTGCCTGCTTGTATCCTTTGCTTATCAATTGGGAAATGACTTTTATTCTAAATTTTACTCAGTTTTCAATATATTTTAGAAATGAAGTCTTTATCAGAGACACTATGAAAATTATTGCTTCCCTTCTAATCTTGGTTGCATTGGTCTGTTCATAAAGACCAGTCTGGGTGGAGCCTTTTGCAGGCATTGAGACATAGCCAGAATAAATTATTGCTAGACTTCTGGAGCTCTAAGTTTCCTACAGCAGTCAAGAAGGTAAAGTTGCAGGGAGCAGTACAGTGAGCTCTCCCACTTCCTCAAAATAGCATCCTCCAAACGGATTTAGAAAATTCACCAGACCAAAATCTGATAGAGAAATCCAAGAAAAAATCCTAGTAAGTAATTTTTCTAGCCACATGCACGTAATTTACTTGATGACAAGTGATAAAGACAAAAAAATTGAAAGAATTAGGATCCTTGATCATTGTAATCATCAACCACAGTTCCAGAGGATTAAAGATGAGACATTATACCTACCTAATAAAGAAGTAAAGGATTCAATACAGAATAAGACATATTTTTAGACATGGACTGCATAGAATTCTTTTTATTTGATTATCAAAATTTATAATAGAAACTTTGTTTTTCTTTTATTCTCAATGGGACAGTAGAGTGGGAAAGAGAGTAGGATTTTGTTTATTGCAAAAAATGAAAATCTATTTTTTTCAGTTTATTTATTTAACTTTTAACATTCATTTTCACAAAATTTTGGGTTCCAAATTTTCTCCCCATTTGTCCCCTCCCCCCACACCAAAACACTGAGCATTCTAATTGCCACTTTCACCAATCTGCCCTCTCTTCTATCATCCCTCCCTTCCCTTGTCCCCATCTTCTCTTTTATCCTGTAGGACCAGATAACTTTCTATACCCCTTTACCTGTATTTCTTATTTCCTAGTAGAGAGAACAGTACTCAACAGTTGATCCTAAAACTTTGAGTTCCAACCTCTCTTCATCCCTCCCTCCCCACCCATTCCCTTTGGAAGGCAAGCAATTCAATATAGGCCATATCTGTATAGTTTTGCAAATGACTTCCATAATAGTCATGTTGTGTAAGACTAACTATATTTCATTCCATCCTATCCTGCCCCCCATTGCTTCTATTCTCTCTTTTGATCCTGTCCCTCCCTAAGAGTGTTGACTTCAAATTGCTCCCTCCTCCCATTGCCCTCCCTTCCATCATCCCCCCACCCTGCTTATCCCCTTCACCCCCACTTTCCTATATTGTAAGATAGATTATCATACCAAAATGAGTGTGCATTTTATTCCTTCCTTTAGTGGAATGTGATGAGAGTAAACTTCATGTTTTTCTCTCACCTCCCCTCTTTATCCCTCCACTAATAAGTCTTTTGCTTGCCTCTTTTATGAGAGATAATTTGCCCCATTCCATTTCTCCCTTTCTCCTCCCAATATATTTCTCTCTCACTGCTTGATTTCATTTTTTTAAGATATGATCCCATCCTATTCAATTCACTCTGTGCTCTCTGTCTCTGTGTGTGTGTGCATGTGTGTGTGTGTGTGTGTGTGTGTGTGTGTGTGTGTGTGTGTAATCCTACCCACTACCCAGATACTGAAAAGTTTCAAGAGTTACAAATATTTTCTTTCCATGTAGGAATGTAAACAGTTCAACTTTAGTAAGTCCCTTATGACTTCTCTTTGCTGTTTACCTTTTCATGCTTCTCTTCATTCTTGTGTTTGAAAGTCAAATTTTCTTTTCAGCTCTGGTCTTTTCATCAAGAATGCTTGAAAGTCCCCAATTTCATTGAAAGACCATTTTTCCCCCTGAATTATTATACTCAGTTTTGCTGGGTAGGTGATTCTTGGTTTTAATCCTACTTCCTTTGACTTCTGGAATATCCTATTCTATGCCCTTCAATCCCTTAATGTAGAAGCTGCTAGATCTTGTGTTATCCTGATTGTGTTTCCACAGTACTTGAATTGTTTCTTTCTAGCTGCTTGCAATATTTTCTCCTTGATGGGGAACTCTGGAATTTGGCCACAATATTCCTAGGAGTTTCTCTTTTTGGCTCTCTTTCAGGTGGTGATTGGTGGATTCCTTGAATACTTATTTTGCCCTCTGGTTCTAGAATCTCAGGGCAGTTTTCCTTGATAATTTCATGAAAGATGATGTCTAGGCTCTTTTTTTGATCATGGTTTTCAGGTAGTCCCATAATTTTTAAATTGTCTCTCCTGGATCTATTTTCCAGGTCAGTTGTTTTTCCAATGAGATATTTCACATTATCTCCCATTTTTTTCATTCTTTTGGTTTTGTTCTGTGATTTCTTGGTTTCTCATAAAGTAATTAGCCTCCATCTGTTCCATTCGAATTTTGAAAGAACTATTTTCTTCAGTGAGCTTTTGAACCTTCTTTTCCATTTGGGTAATTCTGCTTTTTAAAGCATTCTTCTCCTCATTGGCTTTTTGAACCTCTTTTGCCAATTGAGTTAGCCTATTTTTCAAGGTGTTATTTTCTTCAGCATTTTTGGGGTCTCCTTTAGCAAGGTGTTGGCCTGCTTTTGATGCTTTTCTTGCATCTCTCTCATTTCTCTTCCCAGTTTTTCCTCCACCTCTATAACTTGATTTTCAAAATCCTTTTTGAGCTCTTCCATGGCCTGAGCCCATTGAATATTTATTCTGGATGTTTGGGATATAGAAGCCTTGACTTCTGTGTCTTTCCCTGATGGTAAGCATTGTTTTTCCTCATCAGAAAGGAAGGGAGGAGATATCTGTTCACCAAGAAAGTAACCTTCTATGGTCTTATTTTTTTCCCCTTTTCTGGGCATTTTCCCAGCCAGTGACTTGACTTCTCAGTGTCCTCTCCACACTCACCTAGCCTCCAGATCCACCCAGCCAGTTCTTGGGGTCTGAGATTCAAATGCTGCTTCCCAGCCTCAGGGCTTTGGGTGGGGGTGTGGCTACTATTCAGTGTGAGATTAAGTTCAGCTGCTCAGGTGGGGGCAGGGCTGCCACACAGGGCTCAGTTCCCTCAGGGGGTTTATGAGGAGACCTTCAACAATGGATCCGAGCTCCTGCCTGCTTTGGGAGCCCATCTGCTCCCACCTCTGCTGCTGCCTCCCGAGGGGGCCTGAGTTATGGGGACACCCCACTCTCCTCTCGGCTAGCCAAAAAGACTCTTTCACTGACCTTTAGCACCCGTGGGTGGAGGGACCTGTGTAGCTGCTGGAGATTCCGTCCCTGAAGCCTGCTCGGATCTGTTCCTCTCCATGCTGAGCTGCCAAGGCAGGGCTGGGCTCCGCTCCAGGTCTGGTGCGTGATGGACCTTTCCCGTCAGTTTTTCAGGTCTCTCTGGAACAGAAATCTCCTCTGCTCCATTATTCTGTGGCTTCCGCTGCTCCAGATTTTGTTGGGAGTTCTTCTTTACAGGTATTTTATGGGCTGTGGGTTTGGAGCTAGCATATGTGTGTCTTTCTACTCTGCCATCTTGGCTCCTCCCCCCAAAAAATCTATTTTTTTAAAAGTTGCCTGTTACTGAACTCTATTACTGAAAAAACAAAGGGTCATACAATCCAGAGTTGCCCATTACAGAGTGAATGATGCAAGCTGCTTCCTCTAACAAGAGGGAAGAACACAGAAAGCTTCCTAAGATTAGGTTGCTAAATGGAAATGAAACATAAAAATCCCATTTGCCTAGGTCCCTCTGGGCTTAGCGACCTTCACAAACAGGTGATGACTCTGCCAGAGACTGAGGCATCCAGTTTCATTCTGTACCCCAAAACTCTGCCTCAATTTTGACTTAATGGGTCCCTACTTACAACTTCCTAGCTTCTTAGGAACATTTTGCCTGGTTGATTGATAGTTCCATACAGTAGGAAAGAGGCATAAGAGACTTGACTTCAATAGCCATTAATCTGGTAACAGGGGATACCCTAGTGAATGAGGGTCCTGAAGTGAGCCCAGTTTCAAATTGCAGGACTGGCAAGTGAATGCTTTTTGGAATGGCACAGAGAAGATCTTCATTTACAGTAATTCTTGGACACTGGCTGTGGGTCTTTCCAATAGGTCTGGACCCTTTATAGCATAGGACTAAACAATCAAAAACTCTTCCCCTTTGAGCTCAGAACCAATGGAGGAATTTTACCTATTGCTCCAACTGTATACAGTTGTGTTATGGGCATGTAAACATCTATCAGAGACTTCATATGATAACAACCAGGTTGGAGACATAAAAACAACAGAGTTTGGGTGTTCAGGATGAATTTGGACTATGGAGTGGTTGTTCTAGGCATAGAAATTTATGATTTTCCCTAAAGATAAGGCAGTTTTTCTTGCCCACCTGGGCTTCTTGTGGCAGAGAACTTGCTTAATTCAACTGGCAAAATAAGGCAAGAGGTTTATCTCTGCTAATCATCAACTGCATCATTATAAATCTAATTCTCTAGGTGAGATATCTAACCTTTTAGGAGTCATGTCTATGTTAATGATACATTGGGAAGGGAGAAGGCTCTCTTTTTCAGTGGTTTCTGGAATGCAATTGGACACAGTTCTGACTGATTCTTTCTTGCTCTTCTTCATTCCTTCTCCAGTGCAGAGATAACTTGGTCTCAAGGTCTATTCCTCTTCAGAGGAATATACCCTGGAGAAGTAGCTCAGGTCCACCTTAACTGATGGCCTTCCACTCATCTGGGAAACTCCTTAGGAAACTCTTTTCCTAAAGGGGTCAGGGAACCAAAAGATGGTATTTGGGGGAAATGTTTTGTTTTCTAATATATAAGAAAAGTGAACCTGTCACTATGTAACTATGGTTTTGTATTTACTTGGAGGAAAGGGAATCCCTTAGCTTACTTGACAGTAATTCTGAGTCATTGGATTGAATGGGAAAAACTTTATTTAGCCCCAGCAGAAGAAGGGAATATTTCCTCCTCTCCAACAGATGATCCTAAGAGGTCAAATATTTTGCATTATTCCTTTGATGTAGCTATATTTCCAATCTGATACCCACAACAGTTGCTATGAATATGACAGCATATTGCCAGATTTGAATCACAAGATATAACAGACTCTCTTCATTGAAGACAGAACCAAATCATTTATTCAAACACCAAAAAGCCAGATCCATCATAATAACCAAGAAATCTATGCACATTATCAGGCCTTCCCACAAGCCAACGCCCTTAAGCAAAATCACTCCCTTTCTCACTCACAGCTAGTTGCTTGCTTCTTCTCTCATTTCCAGCTCTACCTGCTCTGTCTCACTTTCTGTCAGCTCTGCTTCACCGTTCCTGCTCTACCCCTTCCTCCTCCACCCATTCCACAAGCTCATCCCACTACAGGCTACATTTGACTTATACTTATATGACTCAGGCTTCCATGTAACTCAAAGAGGTTACAGAGGCCTATTAATGGATGGGAAAGATCTTCCCATTCCATTAACAGTACATTTATAATACATATGGCACCAAGATCTTTCATATCCATTACATAGTTCAATGGGGCAACTGGTATCAACAGAATTTTACGACAATATAATAGGGGTAACACAAAATAAGCACATAAAATCATATCTTAGGGTGGAGCTTGAGCACAAACATCCCATCATTCCTCTCTCAAACAAATGGGTCCTCAAATCTCTTGATGTAAGGGGTGAAGGTCTCTTCTTCCATAGCTACTTCCTGCTGAATTTGGACATAGAGCTGCCTTGCCTTGAAAGGTCCCATTTGAGGGATCAGTTCTTTAGCAGGCATCTAGAGCTTGGTCATTGCCTGGTCCAGGGTGACACAGCATAGTCTTGGACTATGACATCCAAGGGGGTGACATCCAGCTCAAGTAGTCAGGCATCTGCAAGTGGAGGGTATTAAGCCTGCAGGAGACAAAGCTAGCAAACAAGTTGAAAAGACAAAAGCTATAAAGAATAAGGAGACAATAACTAGAAGCAGAGTAGATACAGCATTAGCCATGCTTTTGGAGTCCATGAACCCACTATCATAGTATCATGGTAAAATATATGAATTAAGGGCACAGTTTGGTAATCTTGTTCTCTCAAATAAACAAGTTACAATATTATCTTTCCTATGTGCTATAATCTCCACAGCCTTTGAAATATCATATCGTTTCTGCTTTACCCATACTTTAGCTCCCAATTTTATACTATCAGTAGAACCAAACTCTTCAGTTGCTCTGATAGTTATTTTAGAAGGAGGGCAAATTTTCACAAGGGTTATTGTTTCACAAGGAATAATCATCACTTGAACCATTCTCTCATTTTTACAAAACTATATAGGTTCTTCACCTAAATTTTGGAACACCACAATAATTTCTCCCTTTTAATTAGAATCTGCTACTCCAGATAATACATGTATTCCTTGAGCTGCTAATCCATATTTAGATAATATCTGTTTAAAATGGTCATACATATTCCAGCAGAGATTTTCCATACTTCTTTTCTATCCAACCAAAAGTCTTCTAAACAATGTAAATCGCATCCTGTTGAACCAGAGGAGGGGGCTGAGCTTGTGGTAGCGTGGGGGAAGAACTTGGGATGTAGCTTTGTACTTTGGTGCACCCCTCTGAATTTCTGCTCCCCAGGCTCACTGAGTCACTTCAGCCTCCCAGGGCACCTTGCCTATGACTTTCTGGCAGATTGAGCAGGTCCAATTTTCCTTGAGCCATTTATCGATACACTTGGCACGAAACTTGTGGTTGCATGGGAGGATGTGCAGCAGCTGCCATGCCTGGAAGTCACTGCAACAGATGACACACATGCTCTGCTCCTCTAAAGAAAAGTTCGAATGCTGTAGCACAGAAAACTTCTCATGCAAATAAGCTAACTCCTTTTTCATCTGAACCTTTTCCTCTAGTAATTTGTCTCTACTTTTACATATAGTATGATAACTTGTCAATAAGGTCCATCCTCTCCTACACACCGCAGCCATTTCTTTCCTTAGTTCTATTGATAGTCTGTGCAAACACCTTTTTAAATCTCTGGGTTATCCCTTCTGTAGCCTCAATTTCAGTTTTCACAGAGCCCTATGCGTTTAGCCAATTCTTTCTCCAGGGAGGAATAAGGTAAATCCTCCCATCCTGGGATACCCATTTCCTTCCCTAGAGCCTTCCTGCCTCCAGGTAGAGGTTTTATATCTTCTGATCCTGTTTGTGACTCCAAATATATTGCCAAGGTGATACCCACAGCAGCTGCTGTGAATATGCCAGCATATTCCCAGGTTTGAATCACAAGATATAACAGACTCTCTTAATTAAAGTCAGAACCAAAACATTTATTCAAACATGAAAAAGCCAAACCCTCATAGTAACAAAGAAATCCATTATAGTAGCCAAGAAGTCTATGCACATTATCAGTCCTTCCTAGAAACCCTTAAGCAAAATGACTCCCTCTCTCACTCACTCCCTGTCAGCTCTACTCCACCCTTCCTGTTCTACCCATTTCTGATCAACCCTTGCCTGGTCCACCCATTCTACAAGCTCCTCCCACCACAGGCTCCATATGATTTAGACTTATGTGATTTAGGCTTCCATGTAATTCAAGTAGGTCACATAGACCTATTAATAGATGGGAAAGATCTTCACATTCTATTAACCATACAGTAGTTCTCATCAAAGTATTGAGAGGTGGACCAGGAAACACCGAAGAGGTGGTAGCACAGAAAAAGTCTCAGTAACAACTTATATCTTTGAATGAAAGGATCCTTGAATACCTGGAAAAGATTTACAATCTTTTAGCCACTTGACTACAGACTATCCTGATGTGTGACGAATTGCTGACTGTGCTAGGATTGTTCATACTATAACCCTGATGTTCCTGGAGCTGCTCCTGCTCATTGTCAGTCTCTTACAAAATCAGAAAAAATTTTCAGCTCTAGTGGAGGTATTATCCTCTGTCTTGTGGCTCTGATGTTCCTGACTTCTCTCTAGTTCACCTTCACAAATCAGGAAACTCACTATGGACTTCAAAGAGTTGGCATCACCCACAACATGGACTGGAACAGAAAGCCTTTCTTCTTCTCAGGGTGTCATTGATTTGTTACAAAAATGATTTCTTGGAGGTCAAGTACTTCATCTAGATAGTCAGATTCATAATTGTTGAGACTTTAGAACTGATCCTTTCAGAAAGGGAAGTAAAATCCTAGAATTTCTGATTTTTGTTTTCCACATTTTTTCTTTTTTCCCTTCTTTCATTATAGTGATTCATGGGGGATGG